>NC_134496.1:124119-434119 GCF_040206685.1 Ascaphus truei | reverse complement strand
GTTCCGGGGAGCAGGCTGTGTCCAGCCTCGCAGCAATGTTTATCTTTATCCTGGGTTGGGGTCCCAGCTGGTCCCAGCAGCAAAGCTCCTCGCAGGACTGGGGACCACAGCAGCAGCAGCTGCTACGGCTTCCAAGCCGGGAGAGTTCTCTCCACCTTCCTGTGGAAAAACAAGCTCTCTGTGTGTGTGTCACTTCCTGCTTTTTAAAGCACTTGTTTCACTCATGAGTTCAGCCCCTGTTTAATCAGTCTTCAGCTGTGCTTTCTCTGTCTGAGGAGATTAACACTCAGTGATCTGGCTGCAGCATCTCTCCATTCACTGTCACAGCCTACTGAGTCAGTGACTCTGTCACATATCCCTCTCCCAAGCGAAACATTGTCCTGTGGAGCGGCCCGTGCACCATTCCCGTGCACCAGCATCTTTGTCGCCAATGTCTGACGTCGACCCTTCCCTCCCCCTTTTTTTTTCTTGCCTTCCAATTTAGGCATTTTCTTTTTGGGGTAATTACCAGGCCATCTGGGCCTGAGGACTGGTACCTCACTATCTCCTTTAATTCAGATGCAAGACTGAAATCTTGTAAAACGTTGGAGTCCTCCAAGGCTTGTTTGGCTTCGTTAAGCTGCACTCTTAAATCTGCAATCTTTAACTGTAATTTCCTTGATTTCGCGGCATCCACTGGTATATCCACGCTAACAGTTGGCTCTCGCAGCTCAGAGACTATTTCTGCCACAATCTGAATTCTCCAGTCATCATCTTTAACAATACAGAGCAATAATTCCACTAGACACGTTATAAGGGAAGTTGGTGTATTAGGTTTCACAAGCATCTCTTGTAGGACAGCAAGAAGGCGTTTCCTGCCTCCTTCTTCACTGGTATCTAGACAGCCAACTATAAGAATTAGCTGCTGACCTATAAATTCTTTAATCAGCATGTCTTCAATTTGTGTCATATCCGCTTTTTGTTCTTCTGTGAGAACAGCAGGGTTTTGAAGATAACTTAAGAGATAGTCTGCATAGACAGCGGGCTCTGGTAAAACATGTTCCAGTGCAGCCTCCCCTTCATCATCCTTTGACTTTATCTTTACCGCCACCTTTTCCTTGGACTGCTTCAGTGACCCAAACGTCTGTCTTAGGCTTATAAGCTTTTCCTCCAGCTTCATCTGAGAAACCTCCTGCTGGGCAGCAGTAGAGTCCAACGTAGCGTCCCGCTCAGACTTTAGAGACTCGAGCTCCTTGCCTAGGTCACACTTTTGTTTCTCCGCCATCCTGCGGCCAGCCCGCTCAGACTCCAGGTCCTTCCTCAGGTCTTGAAGCAGTCCTTCTGCCTTTCTTCTTTCACTCAGTGCTGCTGCTAGTTCGTCTTCGTTAGAATTGAGTCGCGATTCTACGTCTCCTAGCAGACTCAGAGCAAGGCTTAAATCTGTCTCTCTTTCTTTATTCTGGACCTGCAGCTGCTGGTGCTCCTCCCGGACCTTGTCTAGCTCCAGCTGTAGCCAGGCCCCCTCATTGGTCGTGTAGTCCAGCCGCTTGTGGATATCAGCCATCTCAGTTTCATGGTGCAACATCAGGCAGGCCACCTGACGGATGGACACCTCCTCCGTCTTGGCGCGCTGCATCTCGTGCTCAGCCATCTGCGTTTACAGCTCTTCAATCTGATGCTGCCAGTCCCCTCTCAGGGCCTTCACCTCTTCCCGGTGCTTACTCTGGGTTTGCATCAACGCCTCCTCCAACTTTTTGAGCTCTGCAGTTCTTGTCGCCAGTATCGCTGTTGCTTCTGTCTTCCAGGCTTCTTTCTCCTTGGCATACTGACTCATGGAGATGGAGTTGCCTCTCTGCTTCTCCAGCTCTTGCTCCAGTCTTTGGACCTTCTCATGTTCCCTCTCACACAGAGTCACCTGGCTTCTAAGCTCCGCCTCCAGCGATGCTCTTGTGGCGCTCAACGTGATCTTCAGCTGCTCCAGGGCGAGGCATTCTTTTTCCAGAATTTTCTCTGCATTCTGCAGAGCAGCCTGTACTTCATTTTTTCCTTGCGCCAATTGTGTCTTCACTTTCTGCGCTTGGTGAAGCTTCTCAGTCCCATCACTGACCTGACCAGTCAGGTTTAAAACCTCTTCCTTCAGGTTTATATTCTCCATTTTCACAGTCTCTAGAATCCCTTAGGACCGTTTCATTGGCTTTCTTCAAAGTACCCAGCTCTGCCCCTAGCAATGCTCTTGTGGCGTACAGCGTGGCCCTCAGTTCCTCATGCTGTTCTGTGGGGACATACTGGGTACTCGGCCGTTCCTGTAGCACTCGCTGCTTCTCCTTGGCTGCTTGCAGACTTGCATGTAGCTCTTGCAGCTGGCTCTGCCATAAGTGCGTTGCCTGTGTGTGCTGCTGCAGGGAGACACGTTGCATCCTCTCTGCATTCTGCAGTGCTTCCTGCACCTCTAGCTTTTCCTGCATCAATTGCTTCTCCACTTTTCCTGCTTGGTGGAGCTTCTTATCACCTTTACTGATTTGATCAGTCAAGTCTGAATTTTTCTGCGTCAGACTTACATTCTCCTTCTTTACAGTCTCTAAATCCCTCAGGGCATTCTCATGGGTTTCCTTCAACATACCCAGCTCTGTGTTTAGACTGTGGCCCTCCTGGCGTGAGAGCTCCAGCTCTGTTTTGAGCGTGCTAGCTTCTTGGTGAGAAACTTCTTAGTCTTTGATGAAGTTTTGCACATCTCTCTGGGACATCTGATAGCATAGTCTCCAGTCAGGACTTGTTCTCTCTGATTCCATGTTAGCAATTGCGGTGTTGGCCTTATCCAAACTTGTCTTCAGCTCCTCCAACTCACTCCGTAAGAGACGCTCTGTTTACTTTAACTCCTCATACTCAAGTATAGCTAGGAGTATACACCTATTTACCTCGGCATTAGCTTCTCGCTCCCTAATCAATTGTTCCTGCAAGGCATCATAATCACATTGGGCAGTTTGGAGTGCAGAAATTAAGGCGTCTTTGTCCTGGATCAAGGATTCAGCTTCCCTTTGCTCCTCCTTTTCCTTTGCCACCGTTCCTGTGACAATTCTGCCCATCACTCCGGTCTGCAGCACATCTCGGTGGCTTGCTGACGCCTGTTGTCCTGATATCGCAGGCTCAAGTGGTTCGGTCACTTCCTCTGTGACTTGAAAAATATTTTTATTTTTCTTCTTTCTCTTTGTTTTATTAGTTCCAGAGACATCAGTGGTACTGGGCACACACACACTGGACACTTTTGCAGCTTTCATCTGCGGGTACGTCTCTCTTCTCGGGGCCACATATGCGTCGTCATCATAATCATCATATGGCCTGAAGGGACACTGTTTTGTATGGTTATGTACATTGCAAAACTGACACTTGATGGCGGCCATTTTAAAACCCCGTTTTTTTTGTTTGTTTTTTTTCACACCCGACGAGGCAGACTTTGCACAACACACGTAAGTTGTATGAGCTTTACAATCTTTGAACCTTCTGGGTTCTTCTTAGGGCAACTTCTTTGCAAAAATCCATTTTCACTTTCTTTTTTACCAGACAGGGCAAACTTTACCTTACAGCACTTGCTAGCTGCAAATTCACTCACTTCAGCAAAAGGCATTAGCTTTACACAGCAATCCTTTCATACCCGACGGGGCAAAATTTACACTCAGCGCTTGCTAGCTGTAACTTCCATGCTTCAGCAAAAAATCATTTTTTTTCCCGCTTGAGTTCAGTGTCTCAACACATCTTCATCTACTGACCCCCAGAGGCATAACATCCCACTTCTGACACCACCTGTGGCAGGACGGCCTCGTGGCGGGGTCAGTAAGACGCTAGACACGGTGGGAAACGTTCAACTATAGTGGTTTATTAGCCACAACCAAAATAAAGTACGGGTGCACTGTCCCTTTAAGAAACTACTTTCTTGAAAATTAAAGCCTGTTCCCTTTAGGGAAACTAACTCACTTCTTGAGCCCTTACTAACAAGACAGCCAGCTAATCTGGTCATGCCCAAAACATATGCAACACAAAGTATAACCAATAAGTGTAAAAATAAAGTCTTATCTGTTGCAGCTCCAAACAGCAAACAGGAACACGGTTCCGGGGAGCAGGCTGTGTCCAGCCTCGCAGCAATGTTTATCTTTATCCTGGGTTGGGGTCCCAGCTGGTCCCAGCAGCTAAGCTCCTCGCAGGACTGGGGACCACAGCAGCAGCAGCTGCTACGGCTTCCAAGCCAGGAGAGTTCTCTCCAACTTCCTGTGGAAAAACAAGCTCTCTGTGTGTGTGTCACTTCCTGCTTTTTAAAGCACTTGTTTCACTCATGAGTTCAGCCCCTGTTTAATCAGTCTTCAGCTGTGCTTTCTCTGTCTGAGGAGATTAACACTCAGTGATCTGGCTGCAGCATCTCTCCATTCACTGTCACAGCCTACTGAGTCAGTGACTCTGTCACAACACACACACACACACACACACACACACACACACACACACACACACACACACACACACACACACACACACACACACACACACATTGTCACTCAGTCACACACACACACACACACATTGTCACTCAGTCACACACACACACACACACACACACACACACACACACACACACACACACACACTGTCACTCAGTCACACACACACACACACACTGTCACTCAGTCACACACACACACAAGCAAAAATTGCAGCAGAAGATCTTCTCCCCCTCACTGTTGCTCGTAGTTCACATCACATGCAAAGTTTCGCAGCAGACAGGAGCGAGCTCTGAGGACGGAGGAGGGAGGAGGGAGGAGGGGGCAGGAGGAGGAGAGCAGAGGAAGCAGAGTCACAGGCTGTGAGGAGTGCAGGCAGAATCACTTGTTTAGCTGCTGATTTATGGAGCGTGAGTGCAGGTGGAACGGAGACAGATGGGAGGGGGAACGGAGACAGATGGGAGGGGGAACGGAGACAGATGGGAGGGGGAATGGAGACAGATGGGAGGGGGAACGGAGACAGATGGGAGGGCAGAGGGAACAGGGAGATCGAGCGCACCATAATAAAGACAAGCATGAAGGAGGTTGCGGGATTATTGAGGTGCGCACACTGCCCCCTGGTGTCCGTACTCGCGAAGCACGCGTACGTACACAGGGGTATGGTACAACTAAAAATAAATGTATGTACTTGTGAGTGTACGTAAAGCGGGTGTACGTAAAACGGGGTATGCCTGTAATAATATATGCACCTGGATTGAAAACTGGTTAAAGGACAGACAACAGAGGGTTGTCATAAATGGAACTTTTTCAGGTTGGGCTAAAGTCGTGAGTGGAGTAGCTCAGGGATCGGTACTGGGACCCCTGCTTTTTAACTTGTTTATTAATGACCTTGAGGTTGGGATCGAGAGCAAAGTCTCCATCTTTGCTGATGATACTAAATTGTGTAAGGTTATAGAATCAGAGCAGGATGTAATTTCTCTTCAGAAGGACTTGGAGAGACTGGAAACGTGGGCAGGTAAATGGCAGATGAGGTTTAATACAGATAAATGTAAGGTTTTGCATTTGGAATGCAAGAATGAAAAGGCGACTTACAAATTAAATGGAGATATATTGGGGGAATCCTTGATGGAGATGGATTTAGGAGTGCTTGTAGACAGCAAGCTTAGCAATAGTGCCCAATGTCATGCAGTAGCTGCAAAGGCAAACAAGATCTTATCTTGCATCAAACGGGCAATGGATGGAAGGGAAGTAAACACAATTATGCCCCTAAACAAAGCATTAGTAAGACCACACCTTGAATATGGAGTACAATTTTGGGCACCAATCCTAAGAAAAGACATTATTGAACTAGAGAGAGTGCAGAGAAGAGCCACCAAATTAATAAAGGGGATGGACATTCTAACTTATGAGGAGAGGCTCGCTATATTAGATTTATTTACATTAGAAAAGAGGCGTCTAAGAGGGGATATGATAACTATATAAAAATATATTCAGGGACAATACAAGGAGCTTTCAAAAGAACTATTCATCCCGCGGGCAGTACAAAGGACTCGGGGCCATCCCTTAAGGTTGGAGGAAAGGAAATTTCACCAGCAACAAAGGAAAGGGTTCTTTACAGTAAGGGCAGTTAAAATGTGGCATTCATTACCCATGGAGACTGTGATGGCAGATACAATAGATTTGTTCAAAAAAAAAGGTTTGACATCTTTTTACATGGGAAAGGTATACAGGAATATACCAAATAAGTATACATGGGAAGGATGTTGATCCAGGGATTAATCCGATTGCCAATTGTTGGAGTCAGGAAGGAATTAATTTTTCCCCTTAATGGGGTTTTTTGTTTGCCTTCCTCTGTATCAATAAGTAAGTATAGATATAGGATAAAGTATCTGTTGTCTAAATTTAGCATAGGTTGAACTTAATGGACGCATGTCTTTTTTCAACCTCATCTACTACAGTATGTAATTATATAACAGGCCTTTACAAAGGGCTGGGTAGGTGCAGGCTGGGCTCAGTCTCTCAGGCCTTTGAAGAGTGCTGGATGGGTGCAGGCTGGGCTCAGTCTCTTAGCCTTTGAGTCGCGATCTCATCACTCCACACAGGTCAGTCTCATCCGGCCGCATCACTTCCGGTTCCACATCACGCTGGTTCCATTTGTTCCGTCAGGAATCCTGACGAAGCTGCGTGTTACAGCGAAACTTGTAGAGTTATACAGCCAACAAGTGAATCAGAAACAAAAGTGAACAATACCGTGCAAACAATTGTGAAAATATTTAAATAATAAGTGATTGTTATATCTCCATAATAGGAAGATATTGTTATTAAACCCAATAAAAAACGTGAATAATAACAGTGCAATGAATACATTTACATATAAGTTTTGTGAAACAGTAACTTGTAATATGCAACCAGAGAGTCTGATGCCAGTCAGGAAAGATGCAAAGAGACGGGATGGAACAATGAAGCACTATTTTCGGCGTTTTGGCAGGGCCTGTCAGAATCCCTAAAGGATGAGCTTGCGGCGCGGGAACGTCCTACTAATCTAGAGGATTTGATCGCCCTGTGCATTCGGGTGGACCAGCGTCTGCAGGAGCGGAGGACTGAAAGTTCTCGTTACCGTCAACGGGTTTCAAGGTCTCTCGTTCCATCGTTCGTGTCTCCAACACCCCCATCTTTGGACGTCCCGGAACCAATGCAATTGGGAGGGAATAAGCTGTCCTCTAGCGAAAAAACAACGCCGGCGCAGTGCAGGTCTCTGTATGTACTGTGGCAATTCCGGTCACTTAGTGCTCCAGTGTCCCCACAAGCCGGGAAACGCCAAATCCCAATGAGATCCCGGAGAGTCTCGTTGGGAACATTGCCTCTTTCCCACATCATCAAGGATGTTCTTCCCACCAGGATCCTGCTGCCAGTGACGCTGTCTGGAGAAGGGTTTCATACTCAAGCACTGGCATTCATGGACTCCGGTTCAGCAGGCAATTTCATCGATCAAACCTTTGCTGGACGGAACAATATTCAACTTACCAGCAAGAGGATGCCAGTGGGTCTGGAGGCCATTGATGGTCGACCTCTACAGCCGGCTTTCATCACGCTTCAGACGGTGCCTCTCAAACTGCAGTTCATCGACGCTCATACGGAGATCATTACCCTCGATGTCATACACACTCCCTCCGCTGAGTTGATTCTTGGTCTTCCTTGGCTCCAAGTCCACAATTCTCATATCGACTGGACCAACCGGGAACCCATCCAGTGGGGTGCTCAATGTGCCAAGACCTGTACCAGGCTGTTCCAGAAGATTGGTGGTTTGTGTACCCTGCCAGAGAAGGTCGACTCCTTGCCTACTGTATATTTGGAATTCCGCGATGTGTTCGACAAAGCACGATCCGAGGTTCTACCTCCGCACCGACCTTTCGACTGTCCGATTGACTTGCTGCCCGGGGCAGTTTTTCCCAGGGGACGATCTTACCCACTTTCTCTCCCAGAGACTAAAGCCATGAACACTTACATTGCAGAGAATTTAGAGAGGGGTTTCATCCGAAAGTCCTCCTCCCCAGTCGGAGCGGGCTTCTTTTTTGTAAAGAAAAAGGATGCGTCTCTTCGTGCATGCATCGATTACCGAGGCTTGAATAACATCACGCGCAAAAACCGCTACCCGCTGTCTTTTTCGGAGCTGTTCGACCGCCTGCAAGGGGCAACCATTTTTTCCAAATTGGACTTAAGGGGCGCCTATAATTTGGTTAGGATACGTGAGGGGGACGAGTGGAAGACTGCATTTAACACCCATGACGGCCTTTATGAATACCTGGTCATGCCGTTTGGTCTGTGCAACGCACCAGCAGTCTTTCAGGACTTTGTCAATTAAATTTTCCGGGACATTCTTAACAAATTTCTTATCGTTTACCTAGACGACATCCTAATCTTTTCTAAATCCGTCCAGGAACACATTAAACACGTTCAGCAGGTGCTGTTACGCCTCCGGGAGAACCATCTCTTTGCGAAATTGGACAAATGCCAATTCCATCTAAAATCTGTGGCGTTCCTGGGATACATTATCTCTGACTCCGGGTTCACTATGGATCCAGCGAAACTAAAAGCCATCCTGGACTGGCCCCGTCCAACCACCCTTAAAGCCATGCAACGCTTTTTGGGTTTTGCTAACTACTACCGTCGCTTCATTCGAAAATTTTCCACCACGGTATCTCCCATCACCGCTCTAACCAACAAAGGTGCTGATCCCACTTCATGGTCCGAATCCGCCATCCGGGCATTTAATCTCCTCAAGAAGGCGTTCGTGTCTGCCCCGATCCTCAACCACCCAGACACTAAAATTCCATTTACCCTGGAAGTGGATGCCTCTGACATCGGGGCTGGCGCCATTCTGTCCCAAAGGACTTCCCCCTTAGCCAGATTACATCTATGTGCCTTCTTTTCTAAAAACAATTCTTCCGCAGAACGGAATTAACACGTCGGGAACTGGGAGCTCTTGGCTATCAAGTTGGCGTTGGAGGAATGGAGACACCTCTTAGAAGGTACGGAAATTCCCATAACCATCCTCACAGACCATAAGAACCTCCTCTACTTAGAAGGGGCACGTTGATTGAACTCTCGACAAGCCCGCTGGGCTTTATTCTTCTCCCGGTTCAATTACTTCATCTCCTTCGTTCCAGGCTCCAAAAACCTGAAGGCGGATGCCCTGTCGCGACAGTTCCTTGCTGAGGATAGATCTTAAGAGCGGCTAGAGACGATAATTCCCTCCAAATTTATCGTATCCGCCAACTCGTTCGATATCCTGGACAAGATCCGATCCGAGCAATCACAGTCGCCTATGGGGCTCAAGGTTCCAGAGGGAAGGCTCTACACTGCACCACAACATCGCAAGAGAGTCCTCGAGTGGTGCCATTCCTCTAAATCGGCAGGACACCCAGGGATACGGAAGACCAACGACCTTGTCCAGCGAACCTTTTGGTGGCCAAGGATGTCTAAAGATGTGGAAGAGTTTGTAAAGGCGTGTGATACATGTGCTCGCAACAAAGTACCCCGGGTCAGACCAGCAGGCCTTCTTCTTCCATTACCCACCCCAGATCGGCCTTGGAACCACATTTCTATGGATTTTATCGTAGAGCTCCCAACCTCCAAAGGGATGAATACCATTCTCGTGGTAATTGACCGCTTTTCCAAACAAACGCTCCTTGTTCCATTAAAGGGCCTTCCAAATTCCTCCAGGCTTGCGGACGTTTTCATTCAGGAAATCTTTCGTCTCCATGGAGTGCCATCTACCATTGTTTCAGACAGAGGGTCGCAATTCGTGTCAAAATTTTGGCGAGCCTTTTCTCTAAAATTGGGCATTTCTTTACAATTCTCCTCTGGATACCACCCACAGACCAATGGGCAGACGGAGAGAGCCAATCAAAACCTGGAACAATACCTTTGATGTTTCATTACCGATACTCAGGATGATTGGGTGGATCTGCTTCCTTGGGCCGAGTTTGCTCTCAACTCCCTTCGTAATGACTCCACTCAAGAATCTCCCTTCTTTATAAATTTTGGCTTTCATCCCTCCCGCTTACCCTTCTCCTCCCTACCCTCGGGGGTTCCAGCGGTCGACAAATGTATCTCCCGCCTGAAGGACTTATGGAGGAGGATTCAGGAAAACTTGAAGGTGGCTACTGGGAGACAGAGACTCCAAGCAGATCGCCTCCGACGTCAGGTTCCAGAATTTGTTCCAGGAGACAGGGTATGGCTTTCTTCCAGGAATATACGTCTAAAGATCCCTACTATGAAGCTGGGCCTCGGCCCCTTTTCCGTGGTTAGGAGGATTAATCCTGTGACTTATCGTCTGCGCCTCCCACCCTCTATTAGGATTCCTCCGGTCTTTCATATATCCTTGCTAAAACCAGCATTTCAGAGTCCTCGTTTTTCCAAGACCACTTCTCCTCCACTCCCTCTGCTGATCCAAGGTCAACAGGAGTACGAGGTCCAGTTTATCCTGGATTCTAGGATCTCCAGAGGAGGAGTACAATACCTGGTCCACTGGAGGGGGTTCGGCCCTGAGGAACGCTCGTGGGTGCCCCACCGAGATCTCCACGCGCCTCGACTCCTCCAGGCTTTCCACCGTAGGAATCCCTCCAATCCATGTCATGGACGCCCGGAGGTCGCCCCTGAAGGGGGGGGGGAATGTTGAACAGGGAGTCACGCCGTGCTCCTCACTTACCCGCAGCTCTGCTGGGTCCTCCCGCGCCTCACGCGGATTCCTCCTCCAGGACGCCGATCCCCGTCTCCTCTGCACGCGCGCGTGCACGTCAGTTCCCCTCTTCTGCTGTCGAGTTTGGGCGCATGCCCGGTCACACGCCCGCAGGTGCAGCCACATGGAGGCACGGCCACACGGAGGCGCACCAGCCTCTTAAAGGCACATTACCCTTTTCCAATGCTGCAATCAAATGCAGCCTTACTACTGGGTTCTATAGCTCCTCCTCCAGGAGCTCATCTGGACCTATCCCTGTCACAGCCTGGCCCATCCACACACCCCCACCTGGCTACGCTGCCATTGGATCCTCTCACCTATATATACCCTGCAGTGTCACTGGCTCGTCGGCTGAGCATAGAACCAGTTGTTCTCATCACTCTCTGCCTCCCTAGTCCTTTCTTGTCCTGTCTTGTTTTTCAGTCTTCCTCGTGTACCAAACCGGCTTCCTATACGACTCCCCGCACCTCTGGCATCCCGAACTTGGCTTACGGCAATCCGACTCTCTGCACCTCTGGCACCCCGAACCCAGCAAACGGTAAACGATTACGTCTCACTCTCTCTACCCCAGACTTGGCTACAGCACCTTCCACCATCCGTACCTCTCCTGCCCCGACTCAGACTCAGACAATTCTACTCTCAAGACGTGCCCTCGTGGCTGTGGGTGGCGCTATATCCTATCCCACCTCAGCACTGTGGTCCCGCCTCGTTTGTGGTGAGCTCGTCCTGACAGCTTCCGCTGCTGTGGGTGTGTGTACTACTTCCCCACCTCAGTACCGGCGTCCTGTCTTGCTCGTGGGCAGCGCAAGCGTTACAGACTCATAGTGAGGAACCCAGTCAGAACTCTGAACAAACTGCTTCTAGAACAAATGGTGAAGCTAAATATACTCTTTGCACTCCCTATCATGACATCATTGTTTACAGGGTAGAAAGGGGAGGGGCAAAACCTGAGTGATCCCACCAGTTAACCCCTTAAGGCATTAACCCCTTTTCGGAACTAGTAGTACCCAAAGAGGGGACTACAGAAAGATTCAACTCCCCTTAAAAAAATACTGTTACTTGTATCTTGTGAAACAATTATACTACAGTATATGTACAGGTGGTCCTCGCTTACCGAAGTCCCAGTTTCTGACGGATGCCTTATCCGACGCCGCATAATTCAGTCCGTTGGATGCATAATCCGCTACCGGGCTTGCTTTTTTATGGCCACCTCCGTCGATTAATATGGGACCCGAACTCCGACAGTCCGTTAACCGACAGCAGTTAGCGGGACCCATTCCATCGGAAAAGCGAGGACAGCCTGTATTTTGTTTCCTCTCTACTGGATTCAAGCACATCAGCTACTTATGTTTATCAGTTTAATTAATGATGGCATCATAATTACATTCTAAACATTAGACGGTTAACATACAAAACAAAGAAAATAACCCCTCCAAAAAGCGCTTACCTACACTAATTAAGGTGTGATATATACAGTGCTAAAAATTATATAATACGTGCTAACACAACAAACAGTCTAACTAATGCTGTAAGAGCAAGCGGCTAGGTGACAATAATGTCAGGTTATTCCAAACCTGATACAAAACAGTGCACAAACAATATTAAAGTCCCCAGCGCTAAAGTCCAAGATACCGTGATCTTCAGATAGTCTCTACATTGGCGTTCATCATGTGAGTAGGAATCATCACTGTCTTAGATAGGGATCTGATTGCTAGAAAACGCTGCGCAATCAGGTGTGCCTCTCATCTGTATTTCAGACGTGCATCTGTCCATTCCTAGGACACATCCCATCTGGAACATTTTCAACAGAGCCCAGTTACCATCTTTAATACCAGAGACTATCTGAAGATCACGGTATCTTGGACTTTAGCGCTGGGGACTTTAATATTGTTTGTGCATTAGACGGTTAACATTTTACCTGGGGCTTGATTACCGAATAACAGTTTTTACACTGAAAGGCATTAGTCTGTAAAAGCATTTGTTTTTAATAGAATGTTAAAAGTTTCAAAAATAGTTTAAAATACTTAAACATGTCCGATATTTTAAAAAAATGTGTTAATCAACTACATCAAACCTATTCAACATGTCTCTGTCTTCCGTTCACTTATGTCCTAGGCAGGACAATACTAATACTCCCTACTAAATGGGCAGTTACATTATGTTGGTAAATTAACAAAATTCTATGCTACATATACTTTCGGTTTATTTAGTTTTAGTACAACTAAAGAATCTCCTTGTCTACTCCAAAAGATACAGTCTATTTCCTAGGACGAAAGTAAAAAAAAGTGACAGTGACATTAAGTAGATTAAATGTAGCTATTTAACACCTTTATAAAACAAACTGTGCAAGAATAAGTATTTTTTAAGAAATGCTTAAACTTTTAACATTTCCATGGCAAACAAATTATGTTTTTAGTTTATTTTTTGGGGAGGAGGGTGTTACGCTCTTCACTTAATGTATTTTGTTGATATGCAGTACGTAAAACTAGAGGTAAATTGTCCTTTTTGTTTTTAATTTGCAAAGTAGTTCTTAAGCCATCATTAATCAATCAGATAAACATAAGTAAAAAAAGCAAAACATATGAATTTTTCACAACATGCAAATAAGTTAAAACAATTACTTTAAGTGTGATTGAAACTTTGTAAGGTGTGCAAGGATTTCAAATCCATTTAGATTTGATGCTAGAGATGCTAACTCTAGTAGCTTTGATAACTAACTCATCAATTTTCAGCACTTTCCGTGCTATTTGGCAATGTTGCTATTCAGAAAGATGACCAGCCAAACTCGTTCGGGAAGTGCATCTCCCCGATCGGTCTCGCTCTTGCTCAAACACACAGAGGGGGAACTCAAAAAGAGCTCCAACTCATATTTTTTTGTAGAAATCACCCTATTCTAGTACGTCCGATGAGATCATCGAGGCTCTCAACTAGCGAGCAACTCGCAGATCTCATCTCGCAAACCCAAGGGTGGCGGGATGGGATTTATGGTAGGATTTAGAAGAAAAAAATTATTTTTATTGCATTGGATGCCGGGAGTCTTCGGAGCTGACCCACATTAATATCAGCTCCCTGCTTCAATCCAATGTAATAAAAATACATTTACAGGCAGCTTCATTACCGTAGTGGCTAACTGCTAAGGTAATGAAGCTGTTAAATATCAGTGCCCGGTTTATTGGGGGTAGCGTTGGTGGGTGAAGGTGGTATTTGGCCCATGGTGGGTGTTTAGGCCTTGCTGGAGGGTTGCAGGAGGGTTGCGGGAGGAGTTAACACATTCATTACCTTAGCGGTTACAACCACTAAGGTAATGAAGGGGTTAACCCCTGCCGCTATCCACCCGGTAGGCATAAACATCCACCATGGGCCAAATACCACCTTCACCCAGCCCATCTACCCCCAATAAATATTACAACACAATAATAGCCAATACACCCTGTTGCATTGTACATGCAACCACACGTAGGGTTTTTGGATAAGGATTATTTATTGAGCCTTAAAAATACAGCACACAAAAACAAAACAGCTTCTTTTCAGCATACAAAAACAAAACAGCTTCTTTTCAGTATACAAAAACAAAAGCTTCTTTTCAGCATACAAAAACCCAGACAATTCATCAAACATGCATTTTGAAGACAGACCTTATAGCAGTAATCTACTTCAGCGTTTCAGTCCTATCTCTTGACCAGCCAGCCTGCATGTGAGTACAGCCTGGGGGTTTTAAAACACCTTGATGAGGCAGCTGGTATCAGACTAATCAACTCAGCTGAAAGTTAACCACCTCACTGCTGCACTTCAGATAAGTCTGCCAGGCATAGGGCTGGTGACGTTTATTCACCCTGTCACATTCCTCCCCTGTTAGTGTGTGGATGGGGCCACGCACGGCTGAAGCCCGACCATCCACCCCTTCTCTAGAGAAGAAATCAGCATTCGCATTTTCTTTTCCAGGTCTGTGCTGAATCTCAAACGAGAAGGGTTGGAGGGCCATATACAACCTGGTCAACCTAGCATTAGAGTCTTTCATAGTATTTAACCACTTCAATGGATCATGGTCTGTTACCAACGTGAAATGGACTCCCGCCAGGTAATGCCTCAAGGCCTTAATTGCCCACTTTACTGCGAGGCACTCCTTGTCAATTTCTGAGTAGTTTTTTTTCCTTGGGAACAATTTCCGACTCATAAAAAGGATTGGATGTTCCACTCCCTCAAACCTTTGTGAGAGCACTGCCCCTAGCCCTATTTCTGAGACATCAGTTTGCACGATAAAAGGCTTATCGAAGTCTGGGCTTCTAAGGACGGGACCCTCTGATAGACACCTTTGTACCACCTCAAAGGCTCTTTGGCACTCCCCTGACCATACCACTTTGTAGGGGCACACGTTTTTGTGAGGTCTGTTAGTGGGGCTGCAACTTCCGAGTAGTTGGGGATGAACCACCGGTAGTACCCTGCTAAACCCAGCAGAGAGCGTACCTGCATCTTTGTTTGGGGGGTCGGAACTTCTTTCAGGGCAGCTACCTTGTCGGCTAGTGGCCTTACTTTTCCAACTTCCACTGCATACCCTAAGTACTTGGTTTCCACCTTACCTAAGGCACATTTCTTAGGGTTGGCTGTGAGCCCTGCCTCTCTTAGAGATTTGAGGGCCGCTTTCAGCCTATTTAGATGGGCCCGTCAGTGTCTACTATAAATGACAATGTCGTCTAGGTAGGCTGCGGCATAAGCCCTATGGGGTTTCAGCACATTATCCATGAGTCTCTGAAATGTGGCTGGGGCTCCATGCAGTCCAAATGGCATTGTCACAAACTGGTATAAACCCATGGGAGTGGCAAAGGCTGTTTTGCACTTGGACTTTTCCTCCAAAGTTATTTGCCAGTATCCTTTTGTTAAGTCCAGCGTGGATATATATTTCGCTTTACCAAGGGCGTCAATTAACTCATCCACCCTTGGCATCGGATATGCATCAAACTTAGATACCGCATTGACCTTTCGGAGGTCCACACAAAATCTTACCTTCCCATCGGGTTTAGGGACCATAACTAGTGGACTACACCACTCACTGCATGATTACTCAATCACGCCAAAGTGTGACATTTCTTGTACCTCCTTCTCTACCAGGGCCTTACGGCTTTCAGGCACCCTGTAAGGACAAGAACGTACTTTCACCCCAGGTGCGGGTCTCTATCACATGTGAAACTAAATTAGTTTGCCCTGGTAAATCAGAAAAAACATAATTGAATTGTGTAATTATTTCTAACAAGTCACCTTTTTGTTCAGGGGACAATTGTCTACCCATTGGGATTTGTTCGTCACCAATGATGTTCCCCCGTTTCCGTTTCCTCCTCCACCGGGTGGATGAATAGAGATCGCTGCACCTTCCAGGGTTTCAGCAAGTGCAATGGTAAATTTGTTTACCTTTCCTGGACCCTGGTTGAGCAATCTCGTAATCCACATCACACATGCGGCGGAGTACTTCAAATGGGCCCTGCCATTTGGCTAGGAGTTTGCTCTCACAACTGGGTAACAATAACATCACCTGGTCTCCCGGATGAAACACTCATGCGCGCATTTTGATTGTAATGTCTCTCCTGACTGTCCTGGGCTGACCTAAGATTCTCCCTAGCAAACTGTCCGACCACATCTAGGCGCTTCCTATGGTCTAATACATATTGCAGGGTATTCTTAGAAGGGGACCGCTGTTCCTCCCAGGACTCCTTTAGGAGGTCTAGGATACCCCAGGGTTGGCAGCCATACAGTAGTTCAAATGGAGAGAATCCCATGGAGGCCTGGGGAACTTCCCGCCCTGCAAACAGCAGAAAAGGGAGAAGTTCCTCCCAGGCTCTCTTCTCTGAATCTACAAATTTTTTCAGCATACCTTTTAGCATTCGATTAAATCTTTCCACCAATCCGTCAGTCTATGGATGGTAGACCGATGTCCAAACAGACTTGACCTCTAGTAGTTTTAAGACATCCTGCATCAGTTTTGCCATAAAAATTTGTACCTTGGTCTGTCAACATAACCTGGGGAAGTCCAACCCGTGAGAACAGCTCCAACAATTTGTTGGCTACTTGTTTTGCCATTGCTGTCCTCAGGGGGAACACCTCAGGATATCTTGTTGCATAGTCGACTATTACGAGAATTAACCTGTGTCCTTTCGCAGAAAGTTCTAGAGGTCCTACCAAGTCTACTCCAATCCTCTCAAAGGGAACTGACACCAAGGGTAGGGGAACCAAGGGAGCAGGTTTTTGTCCCTTCGGACTAGTTAGCTGGCATTCAGGACATGCCGCACATAACTTAGCAATATCACTATGCATCCCTGGCCAATAAAATCAGGACAAAATATGGTCCAAGGTTTTATCCCTACCAAGGTGACCACCCTAAGGGACAGTATGGGCTAGGGTGAATACAGATTTAACAAACGCCTTGGGAACCAATATTTGTCTGGTGACCTCCCCTGTTTGTGTCTGCCTATTCACCCTATACAGGATATCATTTGACAATTCAAAATGGGGGAATACTATCACCCCCTGTGCATTAAATATCCATTCATCAATTTTTACCACTTTATCATATTGTCTGGCATGGACTGAGTCTTCCCTTTGCCTCTGGTGAAAATCAGGGAGGTATAGCTCTGGTAAATCCCCAGGACCTATATCTCCCTCTTTCTGGCCATTCCCAGCCATCACTTGTAACTCCTGGCTATTAGTATGGCCTTCTTGAGTCCCAGATTTCTGCAACCAGTCCTGTTTGTCATAGCGTCTTTGCCTCCGAGACTTTGGAACCCGGTGTCTACTGGGGAACAGGTCTGGCGAGAAGGGGAACAGTTTACCAGGTTTCCCCTGAGCCAGAGAATGAGGCTCCTCCTGAGAGACTGGAGCCATTAGGGTTGAAAAGAAAGGCCAGTCACGGCCGAGCAAAACGGGGCAGGGAGCCAAGGAGCGACCCCTACTTCGATCCTGACCTCCTGACCTTTTACCTGTAGCAGGATTTTGGCCGTCGGATACCTTTTTACATCGCCGTGTATACACTCTATACTCCATGGGGAGTCAAAGGAAAGCACGTTAGGCGGTAACAGTTAACGGAAGGCCAGCGTTTTTCCAGAGCCTGAATCTACAAGGGCCTGGATGGTTTTACACCCAATCTGGACTGGAAGTAACCAGGGTTTGCAACTTCCTCTGGGGAAGGCAGAGGCGACTGTCCTGCTGAAGGAACAATCCATCTGAGGACAATCCACAAGGTGGTGGTCTTGTTCTCCACAGGCGGAACATGGAGAGGGATTCCTCGCAGGAGGGTGCCGCGGATAGCACTCCGCTGGACCGGATACTGGAGAACAGGCATCTGATGGGTCCTGTGGGTGACATCCTCAGAGGTTCCTCTCACTTGGTGATGAGCTCCCATCAGGAAGGGGATGAGGGTCTCGGCGGTGCCAAGTGTTTGGACCTCTTCCTTGTTGGAAGGACTGCTCCTTTCGTGGCACTTGGCGGTTGCGTATGGAGGGGCTGTAGTTTCCCCGTTGTTCCGATCTCGCACTTTGAGTGTCTGCAAGTGCTGGTGAAGTTGGATCCGTCAGGTCCAGGGCACTCGCCTGATCCTCGACCCCAAGGAAGTTCTCAACGGGTCGGACCGCCAAAGCTAGGATTCCAGCTGCATGGCGTTTTACCCAAGACCATGTGGAAGGGGGTATTATCTGCAGGCATTGTTCCAAAACAACTTGCTCAAGAATTGCCTCCTTAGTGCGCTCCTCGGGTTGTATCCAGCGAGTACACAAGTCCAGTAACCGCTGAAAGAGGACCCGGGGTCTCATCTTAGCGGTGTACTTCAGGTTCCGGAACTGCTGCCGGTAGGTCTCTGGGGTCAGACCTAAGCGATCCAGTATGGCGGCTTTAACTTGTTGGTAGTCCATTGCCTGATCTGCTGGGAGGCCCTGATAAGATGCCTGGGCTTCTCCTATGAGGAGCGGGGCCAAAGCGGTTGCCCAGCGATCTGCAGACCAGCCCTGTGCTTCGGCAACCCTTTAAAATGTCAGTAGAAAATCCTTTGGATCCTCGTTCGGAGCCATTTTCCTCAGGAGGACCGGGGGTTTGTTCGCATCCTGTGCTGCCTGCTGCTGGGTTAGGAGCTGGGTTTGGTGCTGCAATAGTCTTTCATCTCTCTCTGCCTGTAGTTGGGCCTGCTCCTGCATTAACAATCACTGCTGTCTGGTCTGCTCGCACAGAAACGCTTTAAAAAATTCTTCCATTTTTTTTTTTATCATTTTTTTTTTGTGTGTGTCCCTTCAACTGCAGGGGCCTCTCAACATCCCAGCACTTCTGACACCATATGTTGCAGGGTACATGCAACCACACACGGGGTTTCTGGATAAGGCTTATTTATAGTGACGGTTCAGGGGATTCCTTCACCTTCTTATGCTCCTGGCGTCACCCTCTCTGTCCCTTCCCCTGCCAACCTCCCTTTGCTTACCCACTCCGGTCCCGCTCCGGCAGCCTCTGACGCTGTTCCCTTGCCTCAGCGTGCGCCCCGCAAGTCTCGCGCACCCGCACGTTCCCCGAGCCCCTGCGGCGACACTCCCCGCTCTCAGGTCCCCTCAGTGTCCGCTTCCATTCCCTCACCTCCGGTGGCTATCCCCTCCGTTCCTCCATTCCCCTCTGCAGGTTAGTCCGCGGCGCGGTGCTCCGCGTTTCAGAGAGCGCACACACACTCCTTTTCTAAAGCCTGTCAGTCTCTGAACTCCTCCTCCCATGCCCTGCAAGCAATCTCTCTGTCTGACTCCCCTGTCTCCTCCTCTTCTACTGCCTTCCTAGGCTACAACATCTCCAGCCAAGGCTTCTCTATGGATCCAGAAAAACTAAAAGCTGTTCTCGATTGGCCACTGTCTAATTCACTCAAGGCTGTGCAGCATTTTCTCGGCTTTGCCAACTATTACAGGAAATTCATCAAAAAAAATTCTTCTATCACTCTTCTCATCACCGCATTGACTAAGAAGGGCGCCGATACCACCTCCTGGTCCCCAGAGGCTATTCTTGCTTTTGAGGTGCTCAAGAAAGCTTTTGTGTCCGCACCCATCTTATGCCATCCGGACACCTTTCCTCCCCTTCACTTTGGAGGTCGACACCTCGGACGTGGGAGCTGGTGCAGTTCTCTCCCAGAGGTCTTCTCCCCAAGAAAAACTGCATGCCTGTGGGATTTTTTCACGGAAATTTTTTCCTGCCGAAAGGAATTCTGATGTCGGTAATCGTGAACTTTTGGCCATTAAACTGGCTCTCCAAGAATGGAGGCACCTTTTGGAAGGTACCAAGGAACCGGTTGCTATCCTCAACGACCACAAAAATTTGCTGTGTATTGAGGGGGCCCGACGTCTGGGATCCCGCCAAGCTCGGTGGTCTCTCTTCTTTTCCCGCTTTAACTATACCATTTCATACATTCCTTGTGTCAAAAATGTCAAAGCAGACGCCCTCTCCCGCCAGTTCGCCACGGAAACCGAAGCTGTTGAAACCACGGAACCTATCCTTCCTGCCAAATGTATATTTTCCGCTAACAACTTCGATGTGTTGGACGAAATCAACAAAGCTCAAGCGCACGTTCAGGTTACCAGAAGGGCGCTTATACGCAGCTCCACGCTTTCGCCATAAAATTTTACTTTGGGGTCATTCTTCTAGAGCTGCTGGTCATCCAGGCTTCAAAAGGACAGCAGATCTTATTAAACTGACATTTTGGTGGCCGAAGATGAACAAAGACATTTTCGACTTTACTGGTGCCTGTCCTGTATGTGCCCAGAGTAAAACGCTCCACCACAAACCTTCTGGCCTCCTCTTGCCTCTTCCCATTCCGGAACAACCTTGGAAACATATCTCGATGGATTTCATTGTCGAATTGCCCAATTCCAAAGGAATGAACACCATTCTGGTCGTAGTAGACAGATTCTCGAAACATTCACACTTTATTCCCCTCAAGGGCCTTCCTAATTCTGCTACTCTGGCCGATGTTTTTTCCAAAGTAATTTTCAGATTACATGGCGTTCCCATTTCTATTGTCTCTGACTGTGGATCTCAATTCATCTCTAAGTTCTGGCGGGCATTTTCCCAGAGACTCAGAATTTCTCTCCTGTTCTCCTCTGGATACCATCCTCAAACCAATGGTCAGACCGAAAGGATGAATCAAACCCTAGAGCAATATCTAAGATGCTTCGTATCTGACTCACAGGACAACTGGGTGGATCTTTTGCCATGGGCCGAATTTGCAATCAACTCTCTCAAAAATGAGTCTACCCAGGAGTCTCCCTTTTTTATTAATTTCGGCTTCCACCCCAGTAGTCTTCCTCTCTCTTCTTCCCCTTTGGGCGTTCCTGCGGCCGACTCTCATGTTACGACCCTACAGGAATCTTGGAAAAAGATCCTCAAAACTCTACAATCTGCGGTTGCCAAACAAAAGACCAAGGCGGATCGTCATCGTCAATCTGGGCCTTATTTCAAGCCTGGTGACAGGATGTGGTTGTCCTTGAGGAATATCAGGCTCAAAACACCATCGCCTAAACTATCTCCAAGATTTCTGGGCCCATTCAAGATCCTAGAGAAAATCAACCCAGTCGCTTATCGTCTTGACCTACCCCCACCATGAGGATTCCTTCCGTGTTTCACGTCTCCCTCCTTAAGACTTTTGTACACAGTTCACACTTTCCGGACCCCTCTCGTAAACCTAGTCCAGTCTCCACCGTAGGACAACAACAGTACGAGGTCCAATCCCTCGCTGATTCTCGCTGGTCTAAAAACAAACTCCAGTTCCTTGTCCACTGGAAGGGCTATGGTCCGGAGGAACGTTCGTGGGTACCAGCACGTCATATCCATGCCCCAAGATTACTCCAACAATTTCATCAAATATTTCCGCAAAAACTTTGGCTGGATCGCTCGGAGATCGATCCTCAAGGAGGGGATACTGTGATGGTTCAGGGGATTCCTTCCCCTTCTTATGCTCCTGGTGTCACCCTCTCTGTCCCTTCCCCTGCCAACCTCCCTTCGCTTACCCACTCCGGTCCCGCTCCGGCAGCCTCTGATGCTGTTCCCTTGCCTCAGCGCGCGCCCCACAAGTCTCGTGCTCCCGCACGTTCCCCGAGCCCTGCGGCGACACTCCCCGCTCTCATGTCCCCTCAGTGTCTGCTTCCATTCCCTCACTTCCGGTGGCTATCCCCTCCATTCCTCCATTCCCCTCCGCAGGTGCGTCCGCGGCGCTGTGCTCCGCACGTCTCGTGACGCAGCCTGTGCGCGCGCACTCTCAGTTTACAGAGAGCGTGCGCACATGCTCCTTTTCTAAAGCCTGTCAGTCTCTGAACTCCTCCTCCCATGACCTGCAAGCAATCTCTCTGTCTGACTCCCCTGTCTCCTCCTCTTCTCCTCCTGACCTATCCCTGCTGTCTCCCACTTCTCCCTCTGCTCCTCCTCTCTCTCCTATTGGTGTTCCCTCCTTTATAATCCTTGTCTGTCTCTCTATCATTGCTCTGCATAGTTCCTGTTATCCATGTGTGTGTAGTCCTATGCTTTGCTCTCTCTGTGTTCCAGCCTGTACCTGCTCCTGCTTATCTACGGATTCCCCTGGTTTTGACCCTGCTCGCCCTGGACTACCCTGCTCTCTGTCACCCTTGAACCTTGCTACGAACTCTACTTTGCTGACCTCTGGAACCCTTGGACTTGGCTTACGAGCTTGACTACTCTGCTTTCTGGATCCCTGGACTTTGGCGCACGGACACGACCATTCTTACTTTAAACCACCAAGACGTTGCAAGTATACTAACTATTTTCCAACAGGCTCAGCAACGCCATACCACACTCCAGGCTTGCCCCCACTGCTGTGGGTGTGTGGTAATACCATTCCCACCTCAGTATTGGGGTCTTGCCAGGTGTGCGGGTACACGGGCGTGACATTTGAGCCTTAAAAATACAGCACACAAAAATAAAACAGCTTCTTTTCAGCATACAAAAACAAAACAGCTTCTTTTCAGCATACAAAAGCTTCTTTTCAGCATACAAAAACCCAGACAGTTCATCAAACATGCATTTTGAAGGAAGACCTTATTGCAGTAATCTACTTCAGCGTTTCAGTCCTATCTCTTGATCAGCCAGCCTGCATTTGAGTACAGCCTTTGGGTTTTAAAACACCTTGATGAAGCAGCTGGGATTAAACTAATCAACAAAGCTGAAAGTTAACCTCCTCACTGCTGCACTACAGATAAGTCTGCCAGGCATAAGGCTGGTGATATTTTTTCACCCTGTCACACACCCATTGATTGCCAGTGTGGTTACCTGTGCCCTCAATGGGCGCAAAGATAACGCCAATAGCAATGAATGGGCACCCTACTACCCACCTTCTCATCCCCAACAACTCACATACAGTAATAGGCAAAAACCCTATTCCAGATCTGGATCATAGCTCATTTGCCCTTTAAAAATAAAACATTATCCAGCCAGCATAGTTACATAGTAGATTAGTTTGAAAAAATGCATGCGTCCATCAAGTTCAACCTATGCCAAATTTAGACGGCAGATACTTAATCTTGTATCCATATGTGGCGGGAGAGGGTTAACCAGGCTAATAATAAAGGTATTAGGCTGGTTAACCCTAAACCCTGTTGGGAGTGAAGGGGTAAAAATATATTATCCCCATAATACCCTGTTTTTCCATACACTACAGTTATTGTCCCTGTTTTGCAGCCTGTTGGGACTGTGTCAGGAATCGGCGTTCTCCAAGCTCCTCACACAGGGCACTCCCTCCCTGCAGGGAGCCCCTGGACACACAAAACAATCCTGCATTACCGGCCTCCATGGCTCCCCGCCCCTGCCACCATTGCGGGATCACTCCCCTCGGCGATTCCTCTGTACAGCGCCGCGCGCGCCCACGCCCTCCTGCACGCACACCTGCACCATCCACTGGCTCGGTTCACGCGCGTACACGAGTTACGGAGCACGCTCAGTCTGCACACTCTTCTTCCCGTCCCCCGGACCTCAGGCTCCGCCCCCGCACACTGCACGAGCATACTCAGGTTACCAACAAGACTCACCTGGCCTGTTATGCCTGCACCAATCTGCAGTGTCTCCCTGTAGCTCTTCCTGTCCCGCCTCCGTTCCTAATTGGACCTTCCTGCTTTATCTAGTTCATCTCTGCTCTCAGTCTTTGCTCGACATAGTCTCTGTATGGAAGTACTTCTGGATTCTCTCAGTGTTTTCACAGGTTCGGACGCGGCTTGTATGACTACCCCCTCTGGCTCTCGATCTCGGCACTCCTTGGACAACGCTCACTCTGGTAACCCCTTGAACACGGCTTGGACTATGACCTATCTCCACTCTCCACTCCCTGACCTCGGCAAGGCATTCATCACTCTATCTCTACAACCGGTACCGGCAAGTATTGTCTACCTTACTACACCTGGCCTGGCAATGCTTCATACCACACTCCGGACACGCTACCTTTGCTGCGGGTGCGTGTATTACCACTTCCCCCTTCAGCTCAGGGGACGGGTCTGGTCTGCGGGCAGCACCGGTGTAACATTATGTCGAGCCCACAAGACGCAGATCAGACCGAACTACAGCAGTTTCTCTCTAATCTGCTTCAGCAAAACCAGGCCATGGCGGATCAAATTGTGGCACTTACACGCCAGGTCGCAGTACTCTCAGACAGGGTACTGACCGCAACCCCGCCAGATGTAAGCCCCCACTCCGCAAGCGCAGTTAGCAGCTCAGGTGTAAGGATTCCTCCCCCCAAGCCTTATGCAGGTGAACCGCAAGATTGTAGGGGTTTCCTAAACCAGTGTGAGGTGCAGTTTGAAATGGCCCCCCATCTCTACAATACTGATCGCAAGAAGGTAGCCTACATTTATAACCTCCTCACTGGCAGCGCCCTGGCTTGGGCTTCCCCGGTTTGGGAGCGACGTTCTGACCTTACCCAAGATTACCCGGCATTTAAAGCCGAGTTTCAACGGGTATTCGATTCCCCCGCTAGTCGGGAGATGGCATCTGTTTCTCTCCTCCAGATCACTCAGGGACGGCGGATGGTGACACAGTATGCTGTGGAATTCCGGACTCTAGCAGACGAGACTAACTGGGGACAAGAGGCTCTCGTCTCCGTATTCTGGCAAGGCCTGGCAGATCCCATCAAGGACAAACTCTCTCGCCAATCTAGGCCGGATCAACTGGAGGTCCTGATTGATTTGGCCATCCGAGTGGATCAATGCATCCAGGTACGCCGCTCAGAGCGTCAGCGCACTCGCTTCCATAACTTTCAAGTTCCGTTCTCCAGTACTCTCAGCAGCACTCCTGCTCCCCCAAGTGCTACCACACCTCTTCGTCCTGCACTGGAGTTGCCAGAGCCAATGCAATTGGGGGTACAACGCATCAGCACACCGATACGGCAGTTCCGCCATGCCGGGGGATTGTGTTTCTACTGCGGATCCATGGAACATCTGGTTCGGGAGTGTCCATTGTGTCTGGGAAACGGGAACACCCAGTGAGTACAGAGGGGCTCTCTCTGGGTGTAATGTCTCCACGTCCCCTTCATAAAGATGAACTCCCTAAGAAACTTACATTTCCAGTCTTCCTTTCAGGCGATAAGTTCAAGACTTCTACCGCCGCTTTCATTGACTCAGGAGCTGGAGGAAACTTCGTGGATCTTGAATTCGCCAGGGTAAACCACATACCACTAGTGAGAAAGAAGGTTCCCATCGCACTCGTCGGTATCGATGGACGTCCTCTTACCCCGGCCCACATCTCCTTAGAGACGGCTCCCTTGCTTCTGTCTTCACATCTGCACAAGGAGACCTTAGTTCTCGATGCCATTCACGCTCCTGGGATACCCATCACCCTTGGTCTTCCTAAGCTACAGGTTAA
This sequence comes from Ascaphus truei, assembly GCF_040206685.1. Classification (NCBI taxonomy): domain Eukaryota; kingdom Metazoa; phylum Chordata; class Amphibia; order Anura; family Ascaphidae; genus Ascaphus; species Ascaphus truei. The sequence goes on along the minus strand of NC_134496.1, from coordinate 408,556 downwards.
CAATCCTCTCATTGACTGGAATTCCTCTGCTCCCATTTCCTGGAGGCCGAGGTCAGGCGAGACTCATCAACTGCTGGCCAATACCTCTGTTCCCGAAGTTATTCTACCTTCCGTTTACCATCAATTCCGGGACGTTTTCAATAAGGTACAGTCAGACCTCTTGCCGCCACACAGGACTTACGATTGTCCAATCGATCTAGTTCCTGGTTACTCCCTACCCAAGTCCAAGACCTACCCCTTGTCGTTACCAGAATCTCACGCTATGGATGAATATATCCAGGAGAATCTCAAAAAAGGCTTTATTCGTCACTCCAATTCCCCAGCAGGGGCTGGGTTTTTCTTCGTCAAGAAAAAGGACGGGTCGTTGAGGCCTTGCATCGACTACAGGGGTTTAAACCAGATAACTATTAAAAATCGTTACCCCCTTCCCCTTATTACCGAACTGTTCGATAAATTACAGGGGGCCAAGATTTTTTCCAAGTTGGATCTGCGTGGTGCCTATAACCTGGTGCGCATCAGGAAGGGGGATGAATGGAAGACGGCCTTCAACACGCGTAGTGGACACTACGAATATCTGGTAATGCCTTTCGGCTTATGTAATGCTCCCGCTGTCTTCCAGGATTTCATCAACGACGTCTTTCGTAAGGTACTCAATATTTTTGTTATTGTATACTTGGATGATATCCTGATTTTTTTCCAAAGATCTCCAGGACCACATACGCCACACCTCCTACGTCCTTTCCCGTCTCCATGAACACCATTTGTACGCCAAACTGGAGAAGTGCACCTTTCATCAGACCTCTACTCCGTTCCTGGGGTACATCATTTCCGATGAGGGGTTTATGATGGACTCCGGTAAACTTCAAGCAGTCACTGAATGGCCAAGACCCAACTCTCTCAAGGCCATACAACGTTTTTTAGGGTTCGCTAATTATTATTGTAAGTTTATACGGAGTTTTTCCACCATTGTGGCACCCCTTACTGTGCTCACCAAAAAAGGAGCTGATCCTTCTGCTTGGTCATCCGAGGCCATCTCCGCCTTCGAGACACTCAAGGAAGCCTTTATATCCGCACATATTCTCCGTCATCCCGACATTGAACTTCCCTTCGGCCTGGAGGTCGACGCTTCTGATTGCGGCGCTGGTGCCGTTCTTTCTCAGAGACCCACGCCCCAAGATAAGTTACATCCCTGTGCATATTTTTCCAAGAAATTCTCGTCTGCCGAGAGGAACTATGACGTGGGTAACAGGGAACTTCTGGCCGTGAAGATGGCTCTTCAAGATTGGAGACACCTGCTGGAGGGGTCGAAAGAGCCGTTTACTATCCTCACGGACCACAAGAACCTTCTTTACATAGAGAACGCTCGACGCCTTGGTCCACGACAGGCTCGTTGGGCCCTTTTTTTTTCCCGATTCGATTTTCACCTTTCCTATATCCCCGGGACCAAGAACGTTAAGGCAGACGCACTCTCCCGTATACATTCTTCTGAAGAGAGGCCAGAGGAATCTTTGGAGACTATCCTTCCGCATGAGACTTGCTTCTGACAACAAACTCTTTGTACCTTCCAAATTTGTTCCAGAGGTCCTGTCTTGGGGTCACTCCTCTAAATCTGCAGGTCATCCAGGTTTTAAGAAGACTATTGATCTCATTCGTCGGAATTTCTGGTGGCCAAGGATGTCTCAAGATATTCTGGAGTTTACCCGCGCCTGTCCCACGTGCGCTCAAAGCAAGACTCTCCATCAAAAGCCTCAGGGTTTTCTGTTACCCCTTCCAGTTCCCGACTGCCCCTGGTCCCACATTTCTATGGACTTCATCGTGGAGTTGCCCAGGTCCAGGGGAATGAACACTATCTTGGTGGTCATAGACAGGTTCTCGAAGATGTCCCATTTCATTCCACTTAAAGGATTACCCACCTCCCCCGCCCTTGCTGATATCTTTACGGAGCAGATTTTCCGGATTCATGGGATCCCTTCGTCCATTGTTTCTGACAGAGGTTCTCAGTTCGTATCCAAATTTTGGAGAGCTTTCACGAAGAGATTGGGCATCTCTTCTTCTTTCTCTTCCGCCTCTCATCCTCAGTCCAATGGACAAACGGAGAGAATCAATCAATCCCTGGAGAAGTACCTGAGATGTTTCATATCCGATTTAAAGGATGATTGGGCTCAACTCCTCTCTTGGGCAGAGTATGCCGTCAATTCTGCCAAAAACGAGTCCACCCGGGAGTCGCCCTTCTTTATAAATTATGGGTTCCACCCTCCCTGTCTTCCCATCCCCAACATTCCTTCTAGAGTACCAGCCGTAGATGAACGCATTTCTTCTCTCCAAACCGCATGGTCCAGGATTCAGTCTACCCTTCTCGACTGCTCCCTCAGATTTAAACTACAGGCCGATTGTCGTCGTCGTTCGGTGCCCAGTTACAAACCAGGGGATTTGGTATGGCTCTCCTCTAAGAATATCCACCTCAAGGTACCATCTCCTAAACTGGCACCCAAGTTCCTGGGTCCCTTCCCTATTTGTGAACAAATCAATCCCGTGGCATTCCGGCTCCAACTACCACTCAGTATGAAGATTCCAAATGTCTTTCATGTGTCCCTCTTAAAACCATTTATCTCCAGTCACTTCTTTCCAGATCAGACTCATAAACCGGATCCCATTACTGTACAAAATAACGAGGAATACGAGGTTCACTCTCTTTTGGATTCTCGCCTATCCAGGGGCCAGCTCCAGTTCTTGGTGCAGTGGAAGGGCTTTGGCCCTGAAGAGAGATCCTGGGTTCCTTCAAAGGACATTCATGCCCCGGCTCTTCTTAAGTCCTTCAGGAAAAAGTTTCCAGAGAAACCGTTCTTGGACCGTCCTGAGGCCGTTCCTGAAGAGGGGGGTACTGTCAGGAATCGGCATTCTCCACGTTCCTCACACAGAGCACTCCCTCCCCGCAGGGAGCCCCTGGACACACAAAACAATCCTGCTTTACCGGCCTCCACGGCTCCTCGCCCCTGTCGCCGTCGCGGGATCACTCCCCTCGGCGATTCCTCTGTACAGCGCCGCGCACGCCCACGCCCTTCTGCATGCACACCTGCACCATCCACTGGCTCGGTTCACACGCGTACACGAGTTATGGAGCACGCTCAGTCTGCACACTCTTCTTCCCGTCCCCCGGACCTCAGGCTCCGCCCCCGCACACGGCACGAGCATACTCAGGTTACCAACAAGACTCACCTGGCCTGTTATGCCTGCACCGATCTGCAGTGTCTCCCTGTAGCTCTTCCTGTCCCGCCTCCATTCCTAATTGGACCTTCATGCTTTATCTAGCTCCTCTCTGCTCTCAGTCTTTGCTCGACATAGTCTCTGTATGGAAGTACTTCTGGATTCTCTCAGTGTTTTCACAGGTTCGGACGCGGCTTGTACGACTACCCCCTCTGGCTCTCGATCTCGGCACTCCTTGGACAACGCTCACTCTGGTAACCCCTTGAACACGGCTTGGACTATGACCTATCTCCACTCTCCACTCCCTGACCTCGGCAAGGCATTCATCACTCTATCTCTACAACCGGTACCGGCAAGTATTGTCTACCTTACTACACCTGGCCTGGCAACGCTTCATACCACACTCTGGACACGCTCCCTTTGCTGCGGGTGCGTGTATTACCACTTCCCCCTTCAGCTCAGGGGACGGGTCTGGTCTGCGGGCAGCACCGGCGTAACAGACTGAAGATGTTAAAATGTATTATCCCCATAATTCCATGTTTCCCCAGCACTACCGTTATTGTACCTGTTTTGCAGCTAGAAGCTAGCTGCAGTTAAAATTAATGAATGAGAATGTGCTAACTGTGTTTGAGACACAAGGGGGAGCTTCTAGTGCTGTGCCAAGCACTGATTGAAGAAGCGTGCCTGTGGATAATTAGCTGCTTTGAAGTATAGGTATCACTTCCTAAGCCGTAGACCTCAAAACCGCAAAGTCAATTGGATAAGTGGTTTGCGGTCTACCTGCAGTTCTGTCTTGTCAAAATGTATTCAGCGGTCTTGTTATCCACTTGAGCTGAATTGTTGGCGTGTGTCTGCGGTTACTGATCAAAAGCCAGCACGGATACATGTATAACGGCTTGTAACCCAGACCAATTATAGGTAAAACCGCACACCACATTTCAGTACCCATTCAATTAAGTGGACAACTTGCGCTAGGAAAGAGCTAGCACTCTAATTTTTGTGTTTGAGAATGGGCATGTAGCACATCAGCATCAATTAGGTTTTAATTTTAGTTTTCTTTCTCATTATCAAAATAAAATTAATTTATTATAATTTATGACTATTGGAGGAAGAGTGCTTGTATCACAGGGATTCTTTCTCTTTATGTATGTACAATTACCTATTCCCTTAGCACCCGTCTTATATTACTACACCATCATTTGTATCAGGCAGTGTAGTATCCATTTTTGTTTATAGTCCATATGTTATGGATGAATAATCTGAGAGATTTTTCATCTCTGGACTTTAAAGGGCACCCTGCTAAGGTTGTGCCCCTGTGTCTAGGAAAGTCCGGAGTTGAAAAGCCTCAGAGACCCTAGGTGTTAGGGTGGCTGGGATATTTATAAGTATCAGATACAGGTGCAAAGTATGGGCACTTCACACTTGGTAGCCAAACCCCAGACTTACTGTCGCCAGGTAAGAGGTTGGGCCCGGTATGCTAAGTAGCTCAGGTGTGAGGTTAGCACATGCTTTGTGCAAACCGGGATGCAACTTCTGCCCTCATTGTAAGGTACTGGCAAGTCTGGGATAGGTGGGGAAAAATATTCCCACGAGAGGATTGGGTGTATATGTTAGGTATAGGACCCTTAACCCTATAAAAATGCCTGCAGCCCAGTCCCAGTCAGATTCATCTATGTGTTTCCAAGATACGTCCAAGCTACAGCATCAGCGGTTCCGGAGTGTGAGGGGTTAACTACATCGTAACGAAGATTTGCACTCCTCTTCCATAATTCGTTTGAGCTTAGGATTCCAGAACGAATCCTGTAAGGACGATATGAAAGAATTCCTTTTGGAGGAGTTTTTGGGCTGGCAAGATGCGCCCCTAGCCAAGGATTGTCGCAGAACTCAAACCGCACACCCACTTGCATGCGTGCAGGTACCCCGAGAGACTTTTATTCGTTCTGTGGACATTTGATTTAGTTTCCCCATCAGAGTAAGTGTTTTATTGACTGTAATATTGAATATTGTGTGTTTGTCTTAAAAGGAAATAAATTACAATTTATTTTGCCCATCTTGTGTGCTCAATCCAGAATCCCGGTATTAAAGTGTTGGTAAGACCTGGTCTACCGTGATACCATACTTACAGTATATTGATGCAGAGGAAGGCATAAAGTAAATTAAAGTTATTCTTACCTGTGACAGGGTGAAGTCAACCCCTATCAGTTATGCCTGGGAAACATATGTCTGAGTGCTGCATCCAGCACAAAGAAGGTTAACTCAGAAGGTTCAATCAGGAGGTAAGCTGACACCTGATAGCCAGCAAGGTAGAAAAGGATCTTGTTACTGGCATTAGCTGTCTGTCTTAGACCAGATCACACTGCTATGTGAGCTGTCAGCCAGAGGGATTTCACCAAAGTCACTACTTCAACCAAAGTAAGGATTGTTCTTTTGTTTTCCTGACTGCTTAAAGTTCACTTATGGTTTGGTTATGGTCTAGCCAGCCAGCCTGCTAGATAGGCCTGGTGTGTTAGTCAGATCTCCCAATGTGGAGCAGGTTTTGTTTTGGTTTGAAGGGACAGTGTACCCACATGTTATGTTATGTTGTGGAGAAATAAAGCCACTGAACGTTTTCATTATCCTGCAACTACACGTGTGGACTGTTCCCTGACCTCGGCTACAGGCCGTCCTGCCACAGGTGGTGTCAGAAGTGGGATATTGGACGGCCCCTGTATCTGAAGGGCCACACAAAAAAAAATGGAGACATTTTTTTCTCAGTTCCTTGAGCAACAGCTCCAGCTAGCAGAGAAACAAGCTGAGCAACAGGCCCAGCAAATAGAAAGGCAGGCCAAGCAAGCAGAGCGACAAGTCCAGCAAGATGAGCAAAAGGCCCCGCGGGAGGAAAAGCTACTCCAACTGCTAGTCGAAGGCCCAGCCCCAGGCAGACCAGAGATTCCAAATAACCCACCAGTGATGCTGCCTAAAATGAAGCCAACCGACGACCCAGAGGCATTTCTCCTCACTTTTGAAAGGGTAGCCACGGCCCATGGCTGGACAGTTGATCGCTGGGTAACGACTCTGGCTCCACTCCTCATAGGAGAAGCTCAGGCAGCCTACCAGGCTCTTCCAGCAGACGAGGCCATGGACTATCAGCAACTAAAGGCTGCTATTCTGGATCGCCTAGGCCTCACTCCAGAGACCTACCGACAGCGGTTCCGGACAGTCAAATATACAAACGGAGACAGACCCCGGGTCGTAGCCCACTGCTTAGTAGACTTATGTACCAGGTGGATACAACCGGAGAAGCATACCAAGGCAGAAATCCTTGAACAGTTTGTGCTCGAGCAGTTCATACAGATACTGCCCCCCTCCTCCCGCTCCTGGGTAAAAAGACACGCTGCATTTTCCTTAGATTCAGCGGTCCGCTTGGTGGAAAACTTCCTTGGCGACGACACCCAACAGGATAGCTGGGAACGGTCCATGCAAACACCAGTTGCTTCCGGTGATGTCAGAGGCAGGAGAGCAGACAATCGAGGGGTCTACAACCCGCCAGCTCGGGAGATCCAGTCAACCCGATCGGAAGACCTTTTCCCATCTCGGAGGGTTCCTGGTACAAACTCCCGCAGAGACGCCCGCCCCGGGTCCGAGGCCATTGGATCACTCAAGGGAGGCCGCCACCCACAGTATTCCCCGAGAACCTGGACTCCCGTCACCCATCCGGTGGAGAGTATACCACCACCAACCAGAAGGGAGGATCCCATCCAACAGCGGAGAGGTCCAAACACCGAACCCCGTCGAGAGCTTCCGCTGACGACCGAGTTTGCGGACTCCGGAGATGATGAGATGGACTGTTCATATGGCAGAACCACTGCCACAGCTTCTCTCCGAGGGGACCACAATCCATGGTTAGTCCCAGCATCTCTGGAAGGGAAAATAGTAAAAGCCATGCTGGACTCAGGATCTGGAAAAACCCTGATCCTGGAGGGCCTAATTCCAAGCCACAGAATATCCTATGACTCTCCGTGGAATATCGAGTGTATCCATGGGGATACAAAGAGATACCCGACGGCGAACATTCTACTGCGTATCAAGGATCAAGAGGCTAGCCTGCTAGTGGGAGTTGCTCCCTGGCTACCTGCTCCTGTTCTACTTGGCCGAGACTGGCCCTACTTCGAAACATTGTTGGCCCCTACTTCTACAGAGCCTACTTCTCTGGTACCGGAGAAGCCCGGAGACTTGTTTCCTTTTTTCCAAGAGATTTTCCCCCGTAGACACCACATCCCAAAGACACATAAACAGAGACGTGCGGAAAAAGAGGACTGGTTAAGAAAGGCTGGGACTCTTGGTAACATTAGTCAGCCCAAAGGACTGCAGGTCATGGCCGGAGATGACCAGGGTGGGGAACAGATAGATACGGGAATTTTGCCAGACCTGGATCTTCCTGACTTCCGTCAGAGGCAGAGGGAAGACCAAGCTCTGGCTAGACAATATGAGAAGGTGGTACAGGTCAACAACAAGATAATGGATGAACAAGGTGTAAGAGTGTTTCCACATTTTGAACTGTTGAATGACATCCTATATCGTGTGAATAAGGTTACACAAACAGGGGAGGTCATTCGACAGATGCTAGTCCCTAAAGGGTTGATTAAAACAGTGTTCACTCTAGCCCATACTCTCCCATGGGGTGGTCATTTGGGCAGAGATAAGACCACAGACCGCATCTCGTCCCGGTTTTACAGGCCAGGCATACATGGTGACATCATGAAACTATGTGAGACATGTCCTGAATGCCAGTTAACTAGCCAAAAAGGACAAAAGCCGGCTCCCTTGGTCCCTCTGCCCTTGGTAGCCGTCCCATTCGAGAGAATTGGGGTAGATCTGGTGGGACCTTTAGAACCCTCTGCGAAAGGACATAAATTTATACTCGTTGTTGTAGATTATGCCACCAGATATCCTGAGGCCTTCACTATGAGATCAGCCACTGCTAAACAGGTTGCTCACAGGCTGTTAGAACTGTTCTCTAGGGTAGGACTTCCCCAAGTAATGTTAACTGACCAGGGAACAAATTTCATGGCAAAGTTAATGTAGGATGTCCTGAAGTTATTGGAGGTAAAATCAGTCCGGACCTCAGTCTACCATCCTCAGACTGATGGATTGGTAGAGAGGTTTAACCGTACTTTTAAAACCATGCTTAGGAAGTTTGTGGACACTGAAAAGTGAGCTTGGGATGAACTTCTCCCTTTCCTGTTGTTCGCGGTATCAGAAGTTCCCCAATCATCCACAGGCTTCTCCCCGTTTGAGCTCCTATATGGATGCCAACCTTGGGGTAATCTCGACCTACTGAAGGAATCCTGGGAGGAGGAGCCCTCCCCCTCCAAGAATACCCTTCAGTATGTCATAGACCTTAGAAACCGCCTAGACATGATAGGTCGGTTTGCTAAGGAAAACCTCAAATCTGCTCAAGAACGTCAAGAGATGCAGTACAACCAAAATGCCCGCTTGAGGATCTTCAAACCTGGGGACCAAGTGATGCTACTACTACCGACATCAGAGAGTAAACTCCTTGCGTAGTGGCAGGGTCCTTTTCAAGTTCTCCGTCACACCGGAGAGGTGAACTATGAGATCTCTCAACCAGGGTCCAGGAAGGGTAAACAAATCTACCACGTAAACCTCCTGAAACCCTGGAAAACGATGAGATCGCTGTTCATCCACCCTCGGGAAGGAGAGACGGATTTGGGTCCACAGCCTCCAAAGGGTAGTACGTACAATAACCATCAGGTTCCCATGGGAGGGCAGTTAACAACGGAACAAAGGTCAGACCTACTAGAATTATGTGACCAGTTCCCAGATGTTTTTTCTGAGCTGCCAGGGCAGACTGATTTAGTGTCCCATAGGATTGAGACAGAACCTGGCGTAAAAGTACGGTCCCGTCCCTATAGATTGCCAGAGGGCCGAAAAGACCTGGTAGAGAGGGAGATAATAGACATGTTGGAATTGGGTGTGATCGAGGAGTCCCACAGCGAATGGTGTAGTCCTATAGTGTTGGTCCCTAAACCAGATGGGAAGGTGAGGTTTTGCGTGGATCTGCGAAAGGTAAATGCTGTATCCAGATTCGATGCATACCCAATGCCTCGGGTGGATGAATTGCTTGACTCTCTTGGTAAAGCAGAGTATATCTGCACCCTAGATCTCACGAAAGGATATTGGCAGATACCTCTAGCGGAAGAATCCAAATGCAAAACTGCCTTCGCCACCCCTCTCGGTTTATACCAATTCGTCACTATGCCATTTGGGTTACATGGGGCTCCAGCCACGTTCCAAAGATTAATGGACAAGGTACTACGACCCCATAGGAAATATGCCGCGGCCTACTTGGATGACATTGTCATCTATAGCAGACACTGGCAGTCTCATATAAAAAGGTTACGGTCAGTCCCAACGTTATTAAGAGAAACAGGGCTCACTGCAAATCCAAAAAATTGTGCCCTGGGTAAATCCACTACAAAATACTTGGTGCTATGCCGTTGGGGGAGGGATAGTAAGGCCACTAGCTAGCAAGGTGGCCGCCATAAAGGAAGTCCCCACCCCACAGACAAAGACACAGGTCCGCTCCCTTTTGGGGTTAGCAGGGTATTACAGGCGGTTTATCCCCAATTTTTCAGAAATATCTGCAACCCTAACAGATCTGACAAAAAAGAGTGCCCGACCCAAGTTAAATGGTCTTGGGGGTGCCAAGATGCCTTTGACATGCTAAAAAAGTGCCTGTCAGAGGGCCCCGCTCTTCGGAGCCCAGATTTTAAAGAGCCCTTCATCATCCAGACGGATGCCTCAGAGGTAGGACTGGGAGCAGTGCTGTCCCAGCAATTTGATGGTGTTGAACACCCCATACTGTTCATCAGCCGGAAGCTTTTCCCAAGGGAAGTGAGGTATTCCGTCATTGAGAAGGAGTGCCTCACTGTAAAATGGGCAATTGAGGCCTTGAGACATTATGTCGCCGGAGTTCACTTCACCCTGGTCACTGACCATGCACCCTTGAAATGGTTAAACACCATGAAGGACACAAACTCAAGGTTGACCAGGTGGTATATGGCCCTCCAACCCTTCTCTTTTGATATACAGCATAGACCTGGAAAGGACCATGGAAATGCTGATTTTTTGTCAAGAGAAGGAGTGGAGGGTCGGGCTTCAGCCGTGTGGGACGCTAGCCACACACAAACATGGGAGGTATGTGACAGGGTGAAGTCAACCCCTATCAGTTATGCCTGCGAAACATATGTCTGAGTGCTGCATCCAGCAATCAGAAGGTTAACTCAGAAGGTTCAATCAGGAGGTAACAAAACAAAACAAAAAAAGTGCGCAAATTATTATTTCTAGTGTTTAACCCTTCACCACCGCTGTGTTAATTTGAAACTAAATACAACCTCTAATTCGATGGGTGATCTGCAGCTATGTGAACAGGGGAGAACCCCTAGGCAACTGTAACACAAAAAAAGACAAAAGCGCAAACGCACATAGTGAAGTTTGTAAAAATATAGGTGTATATTAATTAGGGTATAATATCTGCGTACATCAGATTAGTAGGTAATAGACATTTCATGTACAATACATGAGTTTACCACACGCCGCACTGCCACCTCCAGGCCTCAGATGGTCTCTCTCACAGCATCCAGGACAGTCTATCATAGCTGTAGCATGGGATCTCTGCCGCACTGCTGCCTTCCGATCGATATCCTTCCTCACTCGCTGCCGTCACCACCGCTCACGGCTAGGATCTGCCTCCGACCGCCACTGTACTTCGGAGCAGTGTGTTGATGAATCACGTGTCCCGCGGGGTTTTGCGACTGACCGTAAAGGTAGGTTGAGGTGTAAAGCGTGATGGTAGCTTTACTGCAGTTTGCCGAGTGCAGCTTATGGCATGAAATCAGTCCAGGGCAGACAATACCACACAGATTGTGGAGATAGAGTTCTAGGGCTATTAAAAAACTTATCCAACGCATTTCGAAGCTTGCGCTTCTTCTTCAGGGATAAAATACACTAGGATAAGAGTATATTTATACCCTTAGATCGCCACTTGATTGGTCAAAGTCAAAAGGTATCTAAACCAATCTGATCTTCACCAGGCATCATCCCACAGGTGTGGGTGTTTTGAAGTACTTACTCCTTAATGTGCTCTGGTGGGTTGACCATTTCAGTGCTGGTCCAAGGGTATAGCTAAAACACATTACATTCTTTTTATTCAACTTATAAAATACATTCATAAAAATCACATCAATAAAATTGCCAATGATTGTGAGTATTTCAAAGGCTCTGAAATAAAACAAACAGGTGTTACTGATACATATACACATTATTTGCTTTATGTTTAATATGAATGGGTATCACAGATGGTTATAGATTTTATATATAAGACCAAGCACTAGTCAAATTGGAGACACATAACTATATAAGGCCTATTTATACAAAATGTTTAGTATAGACACCAGAGGTCTATGTTTTCATTTAGACCTTTTGGGCCTAAAGACTGCAATTGGTGGATCCAATAAGTTTCTTGGACAGAAATATCTTTTATTCTGTCTCCTCCACGTCTATTTTGGGGAATGGTTTTAATCCCTTTAAATGTCAGGGATGAGGGGTCTTTGTTATGGTGGGTCGAGAAATGACGACTTACACTATGGGTCTGTAATGCATGTTTAATATTTCTCACGTGCTCTTGGATACGTGTTTTCAGACAACGTTTTGTGCGGCCTACATATTGCAGGCCGCAGGGGCATTCTAATAAGTACACTAGGAATTTGGTATTACAATTGATAAATTCAGTAATATTATACACTTTATGATCTATATTGGATTTAAATGTTTTGCGTTCTCCATGTAGGAGTTTGCATATACAGCATCTCCCACATGGGAAGTTCCCTACTACATTATTACTCATCCAGGATAGTGCATCTTTATTTTTTGCAGTTTTCCCAATGTCACTCGGGACTAATGTATCTTTTAAACTACGTGCCTTCCTGTAGATAAACTTGGGGAATGTAGTAATGTGTCCACTAAGAATGGGGTCTGTAGATATAATGCCCCAGTGTTTTTTTATTACTCCTTCTATTTGTCTGTGCATGGAATTGTAATTTGTGATGAACGGAACTTCTATCCTGTCCTCATCTACATTTAGAGGGCTTTTCTTTTTTTGTATCAACAGTTTATTCCGATCTATTTTTCTAACCTTTTCTAGTTCTAGCATAAGTTGTTTATAGTTATATCCTCTTTCTAAGAATCTAAGGAACAGGCATTGGGCTTGTGATTCAATGTCTGCCTCCTTGCTGCAGTTTCTCTTAATTCTCATGAACTGACCTCCAGGTATATTGCTAATCCAAGTTCTTTTATGATTACTGGAGGCCAGTAAGAGATTGTTAGTATCTACCTTTTTGAAGAAGGTTTTAGTTGTTACCCTTTCTGCCTCTGAGGCCTTCAGGTCCAGATCTAAATAGCTGACACTCTTCGTGTGTGTTACATGGGTGAATACCAAGTTGTGATCATTATCATTGATGTATTCCATGAATTTATCTATTGATTCTTCATCCCCCTTTCACACACAGAGAATGTCATCTATATAGCGACGCCATATCACTATATGTTTCAGGAATGGATTCTCCTGCCAGATGAAGGTTTCTTCCCAGTTTCCCATATACAGGTTTGCGAAGCTGGGGGCAAAACGTGTGCCCATTGCAGTTCCGCAAACCTGCAAGAAAAACTGGGAAAGAAAAAGAAAATAATTATGGCTAAGCACATATTCTATGGCTTGTAAGATAAACCATCTATTCAGATCTGTGATTTTAGATTCTCATCTCAGGTATTCCTCAACTGCTGCAATACCCTTTACATGTGGAATGCTGGTGTACAGGGCTTGTACGTCACACGTCAGCCACCTGTACGAACTTTTCCATTTGAATTGTGCAAAAAGGTTTAGTACCGCAGAGGAATCCTTTAGATATGAAGGTAGCTCCCCTACGATACTTTGCAGGAAATAGTCCACATATTGGGATAGATTTGCCGTCAGTGAGGATATACCTGAGACTATTGGTCTACCTGGCGGGTTTATTAGAGATTTGTGCAGTTTAGGTAGGTGATAGAACACCGGTATTTTTGGTGACTTGTTATATAGAAACCCATGTTCTTTATCTGTTATTATTGTGATCGATAGTGCTTCATCTAGAAGTTCTTTAAGTTTAGTTAGAAATGATGCTGTGGGATCTGAAGTTAGTTTTTTTATAGAAGACAGGGTCACAAAGGAGTCGGTGTGCTTCCTGCTCATAAGTAGAGCGATCTTGTAGAACCACACCTCCTCCCTTGTCAGCCTGTCTAATAATGAGTTGATTATTATCCTGCAAAAATTTAAGTGCAAGATTTTCAGCCTTGGACATGTTCTGTTTGATGTTTTGTTCCCTTGCACTATTGGTGATTTTATTTAGGTCGTTATATACCATATCAAAAAAGGTATCCACATGGTTACCCTTTGATTGAAAGGGGTAAAAAGTGGATTGGGTCTTAAAAGGCGTGTGAATACATGCTGATGGTTCAATATCTTTATCTATTTCTTTATTTGAATCAACTTTGTTATTGGATTCATTTTTTATTTTGATAAAGTGTCTTTTTTTTTTTTTTTTCAACTTTCATTTTTATTCGTGGAAATCAGATCTACAGACACGCACCGCCCATGGGCGTACATTATGGTCAAACCACTTTTTTATGGAAAACAGCTGTCGACACTAACAGCACCAAACGATCCCTATGTAGGGATTTAAGACAAGACGTACACGACATACAGGACTGGGGCGGGGACACATGGGGTGGAAGGGGAAGAGGGGGGGGGGACAATCTTGCGAAGCTCTGGAGAAGGGTCGAAGTGACGATGAGTGGCTGGATATTTACTCTACTAACCCTGCTGCTCGGCGTAGCTATTGGGTGGCTCTAATTAACGTTTCCCTACGTCCGTGTCTTGTCTATCACATCCAAGGAGAACGCATTTTCATATTGTTAGTGCAAAATTGAGGCGGCGTCTACCCCTGGGATGTTAGTTTGTTCCAGCCACGAGCCCCAGACTTTGAGAAATTTAGTGCCAGAGTCGTTGACCCAACTCATCAACTGTTCCATCTGGCAGACGTGCCAAATTCGGTTCCTAATTTTGGGGATAATTGGGATCTCGTTCTGCTTCCACAATGCTGCGATCTCGCATCGGGTGGCGGTCGCGAAATGCATGACCAATTTATGTGTCGTTCTAGACATGTCCTGGGGCCGCCTGCCCAAAAGGAACAGCCACGGGTCCAGGGGGATCTCTAACTCGAGAAGCCCTTGCAGCCAGTCACGAATTTTTTCCCAAATCTGGGCCACCCTTGGGCACGACCACAGCATGTGTTTGAGGTCAGCTAATTCCCCGCACTGCTTGGGACAGAGCGGCGAATAACCCCTGACAAATTTGGATAATTTAGCTGGGGTATGGTACCACCGCATAAGGACCTTATATGCGTTCTCCTTCAATGTGACACATATTGAGCTTTTCGCCGCCGCTTGCAATATGTAGTCCCAGTCTTTGTCCTCTAACGTGTCCCCTAACTCTGTCTCCCATTGTCGCATGTATCGTAGTCGGGGGTTGTCTACTTTAGCCGGACAGACTACCTCCCTGTACATTCGAGAGGTCAGTCCCCTTTTGTCCGTTGGAATAGAACACAGCTGTTCAAAATTAGTTCGTGCGGGACGAACGGGAAATTTGTTATAGAATGCCCTGATCTGGAGGAATCTAAATAACTCTACATTTGGTAGTTTTGATTCGTCTTTTAGCATATCGAACGTCTTGACAGATCTTTTACCCCCCAGATCCTTTAATCGATTGTACCCTGCTTGCGTCCATTTTATAAATTTATCGCCTGCCAGCCCCGGAGCAAAATCCGGATTGCCCCATAGGGGGGTCATTAGTGTTTGAGGTGAGGTTAAGTTAGCTTTCAGTTTGGAAGTCTCCCACACCGCTAAGGAGTTCGCCACAGCGCAGAGCGGTGTCCCAATGCCTTTTTTGCATTGTTTTGGTAGCCAGATCAGATCATGAAGTGCCACTGGAGCACAACATTCCCTTTCCAGTTCTGTCCATCTTCTATTTGCGGGGTCCGCGTGCCATTGAATAATTTGGCCTAATTGTGCCACTTTATAGTACGCCATCAAGCAAGGTACCGAGAGTCCTCCTTTTACTACTGGTTTTGTCAGTAGGCTTTTTGCAATTCGTGGGCGTTTTTTATTCCAGATAAATTGGATGATGTGAGCTTGAAGGGCTTGGATCTCAGATTTAACTAATGGTATTGGAAGGGTCTGAAACAGATATAACATTTTGGGCAGTAAATTCATCTTCACGCTATGAATTCTGCCGAACCATGATATCCCGTACCCCGCCCACACCCTGAGATCCTCCTTGAGCTTCTTCATCATCTTGGGGAAATTCGCCTTATACACTGGCGACACACTTTATTCGAGCTCGGCTAGTCCCACGAATTCGGGTATACCCGGGTGTATTGAGGTTTGTGACTGTTTTCTGCCCGAGTGCATTGAGTTATTTTCCGGCAGGGATTGAAGCATTTTATTCCCGTTGGCTGCAATACTGCACACTACATATATATATACTGCATTACAATTCATGAATTTATGCCATCTGGTAGACACGCGAAGCATTGCAGCCTATTAAATCCTAATCATTATCATTTAACAGATCAGCCGCCCATCAGCCAGGCATGAACCCAGGCTGGGAAGGCAAATGCAACGGGGCTTGTCAGAGGTGAGGAGCGGCGCATTCCAGGTATCTGCCAGGTACATACCGGGTATTTGCTCGAATAAAGTGTGTCGGTGCAGTATAAAGTATTATAATCCCTGGTGATATATACCCCAAAATATTTGATAGCGGAGGATTGCCACTTAAAATTGAAATTTAGTTCTAATAATTTTTCGATTGGTTTAGGTAGATTGATGTTGAGCGCCTCGGACTTGGCCTGGTTAATTTTGAACCCTGAAATCAAGCCAAAGGTGCCCAAGATCTCAAAGACATTGGGCAGGGTTGTCAGCGGTTTAGAGATAGTCAGAATCACGTCGTCTGCATATAGCACAGCCTTGTGATGCTGTCCCCCCATTTGGATTCCTGATATATTAGGGCTTAATCTAATGTGGGCTGCAAGGGGTTCGATACAAAGGGCAAAAAGTAATGGGGACAGCGGGCAACCCTGACGAGTTCCACTTCGGATATTAAATAGCTCAGAAGGGAAGCCCTGATGCCGCACTTTCGCTGTGGGTCCTGAGTATAGGGCCATTATTGCCTCAAGAAGGCGGCCTCCAAACCCAAACACCCCCAGCGTCTCTCGGAGGTAAGACCAATCGATACGATCGAATGCCTTCTCGGCATCCAGACTCAACACCATGGACGGAATGTGTTTTTGTTTTGCCAAATCTATCAGATCAATTATCCATCTGGTGTTATCTGCCGCCTGTCTGCCTGCAATAAAGTCTACTTGATCCGGATGTATCAGGCCTGGAAGGACACTACCCACCCTGTTTGCTAATAGTTTGGAAAATATTTTTATGTCCGAATTAATCAGGGAGATTGGCCGGTAGCTCTTGTAGTCTGCCGGGTCCTTACCAGGCTTGTGGATCACCGAGATAGACGCCTGGAGCATCTGGGCCGGGAAGGGTTCCCCCTCCAGGATCCCGTTAAATAACTTCAGGAGATGAGGGGCTAGGGTCTTACAAAAAATTTTATAGTATAAATTTGAGTATCCATCAGGACCTGGGGCCTTGGCTGGTTTGAGGGACTTAATTACCTCTGTGATCTCTTCCAGGGTGAAATCACCCTGTAGGGCCTCCTTTTCAACCCTGCCCAGGGTCGGAAGCTGTGCCTCAGACAGAAACCTCTTTAAGGTAGCCGATGTTTTTTGGTTATGGGTAACCTTATCTCCATCATACAGTGTAGCATAATATTTCCGGAATGCTTCCACTATTTGTCTCGGATCGGAGGTAAGGTCACCCTGCTGGGTTTTAATTGCCGCTATCCGGAAGTTTGGAAGCTTGTTGGCTAGTAAGGTATCTGGCTTGTTGGCTTTTTCGTAGAATCTGCATTTGGACCAAGCTAACTCCTTCTCGGCCTGGGATGATAACACTAAATTAAGGGCCGCCTTAGTGTCTAACAATTCTTGCCACGTGTTTTGCTTTTTGTCTGCGGAATGTTGTGCAGTGAGAAGTGTCAATCTCGCCTGCAGCTCTTGTATTTTAGATGCTTTCTCTCGTTTCCGCTTACCAGCTATGTTCATAAGGAACCCCCTGAGAGTGGCCTTATGGGCTTCCCAGAGCGTGGCCTGCGACTGTACGCTTCTCTTGTTTTCTCTAAAGAAATCTTTTATCCGGTCACGTATCGCCCTTTCGGTAGCGGGGGCCTTAAGAAGAAGCTCATTGAGCTTCCAGTTTGCTCCGGGTCTGTCTAGCCCTAGCCTACAATCGTGCACCTCAGCTCTATAGGTGCGTGGTCGGACCACGAGATCTCGTGAATCTCTGTGTGGCCCACCACTGGAACCACTCTGTTTGATACTAGGAAGTAGTCTATTCGGCTATATCTGTCATGGGGGTGTGAGTAGAAAGTATATTCTCGAGTCACCGGGTGTTGTTCTCTCCAGATATCCATCAACTGACAGTCTTGAAGGCCTTTGCGTAGGGTTAATATGTCCTGTCTATGGGCTGTGTTAAGTTGGGTGCATCTGTCAAGGTCGGGGTCTAATGTGCGGTTCAGGTCTCCTGCGATGAAGGTACTTCCCTTAGCCATTCTATGTAATATGGAAAAAAATTGTTATAAAAAAACAGGGTTTTGTTCACACGGGGCATATACTGACGCTAGTGTTACCTGTTGATTTTGTATTGTGCCCGTTAAGATTAAGAATCTACCTTGTAGGTCGGCGTATTGTTTATCTATGGTCAGGGCAAGCCTGTTATGTGTGATTATTGCTACGCCCCTTTTTTTAACATTCGCAGATGCTAGGTGGAATGTTTTATAGCTCTTATCTAGAAATTTTGGGTGGTTTACGCGGGAAAAATGAGTTTCCTGTAGGAAAATAATGTCGGCCTTCCGACGGTTATATTCCCTAAAGGCAATTCTCCGTTTAACGGGACTGTTGAACCCCTTCACATTATGTGAAATCATAATAATCTCATTACTCATCTGAGCAGTATATCGTGAACCATCTACGTAACCGCCGTGGTTGGACGAGTTGGTATCTTGTCTCCTGTCATCTTCTTCGCCGATCAATCTCCCGCCTCTCTCTCTCCAAGATCCAAGCGTTTGTCTCTGGGATTGAAATCCAGGAGGGGCTGACACAGAAGGGGGGTGGGGAGGGGAACATATAGACAGATAACAAAGAAAAAACAGATATCAAAACATGGGTCACGTGACATTGGCACCGGTACCGCAGCCCCGTGATCCTCGCCCCTGGGTAACCGGCGGGGGGGGGGGGGTTCCCGCCCTCCCTCTTGGCGTCCCTCCCCCTCCCCCGCCGCCCAACCCATCCAAGGGACTTTGTCGGAATCCACTAGCCTAAACCCAGCCAGTCCCGACTCGGAGCACATGTGGAGATCAGGGCAGGCCTATACCCCCCCGCCCCTCCCCGGTTGCTTCCCATTATCCCTAAATGAACGAACAACTACAACTGTAACTTTTACTAGTAACCCCGTGTTGCACCTCACCCCCAGCCTCTTGCGCTGTCCTCTGTCTGACCTTCCTCATTCCTCTCTCAACCTATGAGGACTTCCTATCTCCACTTGGTTAACTTCGCTCCCACTGGTTCGACCTGTCCCTCCTTTTTGTGCTAGCCTGCTCCAGCGTGTGCCGTACCTCGCTCCTCCTAACTACTCTGCTCGTCTACAGCTAACTTCCGTGAGCTCCCTGTTGTCCTCTAGCTACCCCTCTCTCCTCTTTTTTTTTTTTCCTTTTTTTCCCCCCCCCCCCTACTTCTCTCTAAATGCTCAGCCGCCATTAGGCTTCTCCTCACCTCTCCTCTTCTCTCGCCTCTCCTCCCTAACCTTTCCGCGTCCTACAACTTGCCACCTCCCTGTACACTTGCCTATACCCATCTTATTATCACTTACTTTTCCTTCTTGCTCCCTTCCTTTGCGTCACCGACTCCTCCCCTTCTACGTACACTTCCCCCCGCTTTTCCTTTCCCGTATACTCCTAGCTCTAACCTCTTCCTATCACTTACAGTTCCTTCTCTCTCTTGGCTCCTTACCTCCGCTTCCCCAAACTCCTTTCTTCAAAACTTCCACTCGATCCCAGCTACTCTACCTACTCATCTTCCGGTTACTCCTACCTCTCTTACTCCCCTTGCTAATTTTCCACAGGGGCCCTTATTGTCCATAATTGTCTTTCCCCCCCCCCTCCCTCCTTCAAATTGCTGCTGTGCCGCTCTTCCCGGCAGCTTGTTACTGCTTTCTGCGCGGCCTCCTCTCTCCGGCTGCGCTCCTCTCTCCGAATCTCTCCCCTCTCATTGTGCCGCCAAGCTCCGCTGCTGTGCGGCTGTCGCCGCCGGAACCGCGTCGACTTCCGTGCGCTATGTCCTTCAATGCTCGTCCATGTTCCGCCCCACTCAAGATGGCCGCCTTTGGGGACGCCCCTTCCTGTGACGTCTCGCCTCCTCCGCCATTTTGGAATAGGCGGTCGCACGAGGCAGACGCAGCCGAAGCCGCTCCTCTTGCCTGGTCTGTTTTCCCGCTTGGTGAGCTCTTCCCGCCCTCTCCGCTTCCGCGTCCTGCGTTTCAAGCTGGGGGGCCGCCATCGCAACCTCGGCCGCCATGACTGGACCACGAGGTAAGCGGAAATTTTTTTTACAGTCTCCCTTTCCCTCTTTAGGGCTCAGCGCCATGTGGATGATTACAGGGTCTGCTTTTTACCGGTCCTATGTCGTGGGGAGCCTCGGCATATGAAAAGTTTGTCAGCATAGTCACTGGGGCTGGTGCAACCTCAAACCAAAACCTTTAAGAACTTTTACAACTTGGGGGTTTATTTTAACTGTGGTATACGCGTAAGAGTAATTATCACCTTAGGCGACCCCTCCTCTGGCTGGGCTCCCAACTGTGTTCCACACTGGGCTCACCGCCGGGGCTTCAGGCTCCTCGTCGTTGACAGCGCCAGGTGCAGTTCCGAGTCCAAGTTTCTGGAGGAACTTGTTCCCTTCCTCTGGTGCTTTGAGATGGATAGGTCGCCCATTACGGATCACCATGAGGCCGAAGGGGAACGTCCATCGGTACCGGACCGCTTTCTCCCTTAGCACCCTGGTAACAGGCCACAGGTCCCTCCGTCTTGCCAGTGTGATGGGTGACAGATCTTGAAACACCGCAATCTTAGCTCCCTCAAACGCCATGAAGGGGGTATTTCTTGATTTTTGTAGGATCTCTTCCCGTGTGCGGTAATGATGTAGACGCACTATCACGTCCCTGGGGAGCTCGCTGGGCTGGGGCCGAGAGCGCAATGCCCGATGGCACCGGTCCATCACGAGCCTCTCTTTTGGGGACTCCGGGCAGATATGCTCCATCCAGCGCCCTACAAATTCCTCACAGTCCACTATGTCCTCAGGGATTCCGCGAAGGCGCACATTATTGCGGCGGTCTCTGTTTTCGGCGTCCTCTTGCCGGTTCCTTAATTCATTAATCTGGGACTGTAGATCCACCGTTGTTTTAGCGCCCTTTTGAATTGCTTTGGCGTTTGCGTCGACCCTCACTTCTAACTCCTGTGTCCGGGCCCCCAGACCTCCCACCTCTTTGGCCAAGGCTCTTATCTCTGCTTGCAGAACATCTTTTAGATCTTGGAATAGCCGCTCAATATCCGGCAGCAGCTCCTGGTCGTCTAGGTTCCCTTCCCCCTCTGACTCAGAGCCTGTTCTGGATGCGGGGGCCATTGCTGAGGCCGCTCTGCGGGCTCTGCTCTCGCCGAAATATGCTGGTAAGCCCCGCTTTCCTGGGGTTTTCGCCGACTTCTTCGACATCCTGGGGTTATTGTGCAGCGTTTGTGCTTTTTTGGTGTAATTTGGTGCAGTTATTCGTCCATTTTGCTTATTTATGTCGGAGAGGGGCACAGAGTTACAGAATTATGCCTCCATGCTCTCCAACCTCGCGCATGCGCTCCCGATAAAGTGTCTTTTAAGTGTGATATTCCTAATAAATTTATGAAGATCTTTAAAAAGTTGAAATGAATTTGCTCCATTAGTCTTAGAGAAGGAGAGTCCCTTACTTAAGACTCTTTTTTGATCATCTGTAAGGATAAACGTGGAGAGGTTAAAAATACCTCTATCAAGCTTGGTAGGTTGAGTCCTTAAAATTCTTTTCTTTTGGACCCTGGATCCTCCTCTTTTCCCTCTTCTGGCAATGGTCTTTTTAACTTGGTCCCTGAGATCACCTGTTTGTGGTTC
Source organism: Ascaphus truei (assembly GCF_040206685.1). Taxonomy (NCBI): domain Eukaryota; kingdom Metazoa; phylum Chordata; class Amphibia; order Anura; family Ascaphidae; genus Ascaphus; species Ascaphus truei. The sequence continues at coordinate 386,909 of NC_134496.1, read as the reverse complement.
TCTGTAGTTTTCGGTTCTTTTAATGGGGAGCCATGCCTCCTCCTTATCAGATCTAAAAAAAGAGATGGAGAGGAGGGAGAAGGGGAGGGTGCAGGGCGACTCTCACGTGTATAATCTGGTATCCTTACAGGGGGTCAATAAGACTCATTTTGTTGTTGATAATTCGTTTGTCTGTTTCTATTATAGTTATAGTTTTCGTCATAATTTCTCCCTTTATAGTTAGGGTTCCTAGGATGTCCCCCCCTTTGGGGATACGATCTATCTCTCCTAGGTTGTTCCCTTCTATCTGTATATTGATGGCCACCAAATGGTCTCCCTCTATCATTTTGTTCTCCATTCATTCTATGGCTATTTTGATGTTCTAAATTACCATTAGGGTGACGGTTAGAATCCCCATTGGATTCATTCACATTTTTTATTATCAGTCCCTTTTCCTTTAGAGTTATCTTTGGCCCATGTTCGTTGTTTGTTAGTGTCATAGTCGTTTTTATCTCTATAAAACTTAAAATGCTTGGTTTTCACGGTCTCATCATCATGTTGCTCTAAGTTGGTGCACACTTCGTGTTCCAACTCAGAGCAATCATTAGCGATGATAAGTGGCTCCATAATTTTTATTTGTTCTTCAATTTGGGTTCCCAATTCCTTTAATGATTTATTTCTCTCAAATATTATTAACCGCACTAGGTCATTAGAACATTCATCTAAAATGCTTACCCACTCCTTCATGAAGTGTTCGTTGTCCCTACCAAAGGTGGGGTTTTTTAATATACGTAAGCCTCTAGGCAATCTACCACAGTCTAAATATCTCTGCATTGTACGTCTCTCAAACCATTGTTTACTTTCTGTGATAAGAAGTTTTTCTAGGTTTTTAAACATATCTTTCATGGACGTTTGCTCATTAGTCACTTTGGGCTCCTCTGCAAAGAGGAGATCAAAGGCCTCTTCACGTTTGGCTCTGCATGCAGTTAAACTCCAAACCATGATGATGTTGAACTAATACACAGATAAATTATACAGTGAAAATAAGTGCAGCACTAAATATAGTGAGAATACAACAAAACAAAACAAAAAAAGTGCGCAAATTATTATTTCTAGTGTTTAACCCTTCACCACCGCTGTGTTAATTTGAAACTAAATACAACCTCTAATTCGATGGGTGATCTGCAGCTATGTGAACAGGGGAGAACCCCTAGGCAACTGTAACACACAAAAAGACAAAAGCGCAAACGCACATAGTGAAGTTTGTAAAAATATAGGTGTATATTAATTAGGGTATAATATCTGCGTACATCAGATTAGTAGGTAATAGACATTTCATGTACAATACATGAGTTTACCACACGCCGCACTGCCGCCTCCAGGCCTCAGATGGTCTCTCTCACAGCATCCAGGACAGTCTATCACAGCTGTAGCATGGGATCTCTGCCGCACTGCTGCCTTCCGATCGATATCCTTCCTCACTCGCTGCCGTCACCACCGCTCACGGCTAGGATCTGCCTCCGACCGCCACTGTAACTTCAAAGCAGTGTGTTTATGAATCACGTGTCCCGCGGGGTTTTGCGACTGACCGCAAAGGGAGGTTGAGACGTAAAGTGTGATGGTAGCTTTACTGCAGTTTGCCGAGTGCAGCTTATGGCATGAAATCAGTCCAGGGCAGACAATACCACACAGATTGTGGAGATAGAGTTCTAGGGCTATTAAAAAACTTATCCAACGCGTTTCGAAGCTTGCGCTTCTTCTTCAGGGATAAAATACACTAGGATAAGAGTATATTTATACCCTTAGATCGCCACTTGATTGGTCAAAGTCAAAAGGTATCTAAACCAATCTGATCTTCACCAGGCATCATCCCACAGGTGTGGGTGTTTTGAAGTACTTACTGCTTAATGTGCTCTGGTGGGTTGACCATTTCAGTGCTGGTCCAAGGGTATAGCTAAAACACATTACATTCTTTTTATTCAACTTATAAAATACATTCATAAAAATCACATCAATAAAATTGCCAATGATTGTTTTATTTCAGAGCCTTTGAAATACTCACAAACAGGTGTTACTGATACATATACACATTATTTGCTTTATGTTTAATATGAATGGGTATCACAGATGATTATAGATTTTATATATAAGACCAAGCACTAGTCAAATTGGAAACACATAACTATATAAGGCCTATTTATACAAAATGTTTAGTATAGACACCAGAGGTCTATGTTTTCATTTAGACCTTTTGGGCCTAAAGACTGCAATTGGTGGATCCAATAAGTTTCTTGGACAGAATTATCTTTTATTCTGTCTCCTCCACGTCTATTTTGGGGAATGGTTTTAATCCCTTTAAATGTCAGGGATGAGGGGTCTTTGTTATGGTGGGTCGAGAAATGACAACTTACACTATGGGTCTGTAATGCATGTTCAATATTTCTCACGTGCTCTTGGATACGTGTTTTCAGACAACGTTTTGTGCGGCCTACATATTGCAGGCCGCAGGGGCATTCTAATAAGTACACTAGGAATTTGGTATTACAATTGATAAATTCAGTAATATTATACACTTTATGATCTATATTGGATTTAAATGTTTTGCGTTCTCCATGTAGGAGTTTGCATATACAGCATCTCCCACATGGGAAGTTCCCTACTACATTATTACTCATCCAGGATAGTGCATCTTTATTTTTTGCAGTTTTCCCAATGTCACTCGGGACTAATGTATCTTTTAAACTACGTGCCTTCCTGTAGATAAACTTGGGGAATGTAGTAATGTGTCCACTAAGAATGGGGTCTGTAGATATAATGCCCCAGTGTTTTTTTTATTACTCCTTCTATTTGTCTGTGCATGGAATTGTAATTTGTGATGAACGGAACTTCTATCCTGTCCTCATCTACATTTAGAGGGCTTTATTTTTTTGTATCAACAGTTTATTCCGATCTATTTTTCTAACCTTTTCTAGTTCTAGCATAAGTTGTTTATAGTTATATCCTCTTTCTAAGAATCTAAGGAACAGGAATTGGGCTTGTGATTCAAAGTCTGCCTCCTTGCTGCAGTTTCTCTTAATTCTCATGAACTGACCTCCAGGTATATTGCTAATCCAAGTTCTTTTATGATTACTGGAGGCCAGTAAGAGATTGTTAGTATCTACCTTTTTGAAGAAGGTTTTAGTTGTTACCCCTTCTGCCTCTGAGGCCTTCAGGTCCAGATCTAAATAGCTGACACTCTCCGTGTGTGTTACATGGGTGAATACCAAGTTGTGATCATTATCATTGATGTATTCCATGAATTTATCTATTGATTCTTCATCCCCCTTTCACACACAGAGAATGTCATCTATATAGCGACGCCATATCACTATATGTTTCAGGAATGGATTCTCCTGCCAGATGAAGGTTTCTTCCCAGTTTCCCATATACAGGTTTGCGAAGCTGGGGGCAAAACGTGTGCCCATTGCAGTTCCGCAAACCTGCAAGAAAAACTGGGAAAGAAAAAGAAAATAATTATGGCTAAGCACATATTCTATGGCTTGTAAGATAAACCATCTATTCAGATCTGTGATTTTAGATTCTCGTCTCAGGTATTCCTCAACTGCTGCAATACCCTTTACATGTGGAATGCTGGTGTACAGGGCTTGTACGTCACACGTCAGCCACCTGTACGAACTTTTCCATTTGAATTGTGCAAAAAGGTTTAGTACCGCAGAGGAATCCTTTAGATATGAAGGTAGCTCCCCTACGATACTTTGCAGGAAATAGTCCACATATTGGGATAGATTTGCCGTCAGTGAGGATATACCTGAGACTATTGGTCTACCTGGCGGGTTTATTAGAGATTTGTGCAGTTTAGGTAGGTGATAGAACACCGGTATTTTTGGTGACTTGTTATATAGAAACCCATGTTCTTTATCTGTTATTATTATGAGGGATAGTGCTTCATCTAGAAGTTCTTTAAGTTTAGTTAGAAATGATGCTGTGGGATCTGAAGTTAGTTTTTTATAGAAGACAGGGTCACAAAGGAGTCGGTGTGCTTCCTGCTCATAAGTAGAGCGATCTTGTAGAACCACACCTCCTCCCTTGTCAGCCTGTCTAATAATGAGTTGATTATTATCCTGCAAAAATTTAAGTGCAAGATTTTCAGCCTTGGACATGTTCTGTTTGATGTTTTGTTCCCTTGCACTATTGGTGATTTTATTTAGGTCGTTATATACCATATCAAAAAAGGTATCCACATGGTTACCCTTTGATTGAAAGGGGTAAAAAGTGGATTGGGTCTTAAAAGGCGTGTGAATACATGCTGATGGTTCAATATCTTTATCTATTTCTTTATTTGAATCAACTTTGTTATTGGATTCATTTTTTATTTTGATAAAGTGTCATTTAAGTGTGATATTCCTAATAAATTTATGAAGATCTTTAAAAAGTTGAAATGAATTTGCCCCATTAGTCTTAGAGAAGGAGAGTCCCTTACTTAAGACTCTTTTTTGAACATCTGTAAGGATAAACGTGGAGAGGTTAAAAATACCTCTATCAAGCTTGGTAGGTTGAGTCCTTAAAATTCTTTTCTTTTGGACCCTGGATCCTCCTCTTTTCCCTCTTCTGGCAATGGTCTTTTTAACTTGGTCCCTGAGATCACCTGTTTGTGGTTCTCTGTAGTTTTCGGTTCTTTTAATGGGGAGCCATGCCTCCTCCTTATCAGATCTAAAAAAAGAGATGGAGAGGAGGGAGAAGGGGAGGGTGCAGGGCGACACTCACGTGTATAATCTGGTATCCCTACAGGGGCTCTATAAGACTCATTTTGTTGTTGATAATTCGTTTGTCTGTTTCTATTATAGTTATAGTTTTCGTCATAATTTCTCCCTTTATAGTTAGGGTTCCTAGGATGTCCCCCCCTTTGGGGATACGATCTATCTCTCCTAGGTAGAAGGGAACCCTAACTATAAAGGGAGAAATTATGACGAAAACTATAACTATAATAGAAACAGACATCTGGCAGGAGAATCCATTCCTGAAACATATAGTGATATGGCGTCGCTATATAGATGACATTCTCTGTGTGTGGGAGGGGGATGAAGAATCAATAGAATCAATAGATAAATTCATGGAATACATCAATGATAATGATCACAACTTGGTATTCACCCATGTAACACACACGGAGAGTGTCAGCTATTTAGATCTGGACCTGAAGGCCTCAGAGGCAGAAGGGGTAACAACTAAAACCTTCTTCAAAAAGGTAGATACTAACAATCTCTTACTGGCCTCCAGTAATTATAAAAGAACTTGGATTAGCAATATACCTGGAGGTCAGTTCATGAGAATTAAGAGAAACTGCAGCAAGGAGGCAGACTTTGAATCACAAGCCCAATTCCTGTTCCTTAGATTCTTAGAAAGAGGATATAACTATAAACAACTTATGCTAGAACTAGAAAAGGTTAGAAAAATAGATCGGAATAGACTGTTGATACAAAAAAAGAAAAGCCCTCTAAATGTAGATGAGGACAGGATAGAAGTTCCGTTCATCACAAATTACAATTCCATGCACAGACAAATAGAAGGAGTAATAAAAAAACACTGGGGCATTATATCTTCAGACCCCATTCTTAGTGGACACATTACTACATTCCCCAAGTTTATCTACAGGAAGGCACGTAGTTTAAAAGATACATTAGTCCCGAGTGACATTGGGAAAACTGCAAAAAATAAAGATGCACTATCCTGGATGAGTAATAATGTAGTAGGGAACTTCCCATGTGGGAGATGCTGTATATGCAAACTCCTACATGGAGAACGCAAAACATTTAAATCCAATATAGATCATAAAGTGTATAATATTACTGAATTTATCAATTGTAATACCAAATTCCTAGTGTACTTATTAGAATGCCCCTGCGGCCTGCAATATGTAGGCCGCACAAAACGTTGTCTGAAAACACGTATCCAAGAGCACGTGAGAAATATTAAACATGCATTACAGACCCATAGTGTAAGTCGTCATTTCTCGACCCACCATAACAAAGACCCCTCATCCCTGACATTTAAAGGGATTAAAACCATTCCCCAAAATAGACGTGGAGGAGACAGAATAAAAGATATTTCTGTCCAAGAAACTTATTGGATCCACCAATTGCAGTCTTTAGGCCCAAAAGGTCTAAATGAAAACATAGACCTCTGGTGTCTATATTAAACATTTTGTATAAATAGGCCTTATATAGTTATGTGTCTCCAATTTGACTAGTGCTTGGTCTTATATATAAAATCTATAACCATCTGTGATACCCATTCATATTAAACATAAAGCAAATAATGTGTATATGTATCAGTAACACCTGTTTGTTTTATTTCAGAGCCTTTGAAATACTCACAATCATTGGCAATTTTATTGATGTGATTTTTATGAATGTATTTTATAAGTTGAATAAAAAGAATGTAATGTGTTTTAGCTATACCCTTGGACCAGCACTGAAATGGTCCACCCACCAGAGCACATTAAGGAGTAAGTACTTCAAAACACCCACACCTGTGGGATGATGCCTGGTGAAGATCAGATTGGTTTAGATACCTTTTGACTTTGACCAATCAAGTGGCGATCTAAGGGTATAAATATACTCTTATCCTAGTGTATTTTATCCCTAAAGAAGAAGCGCAAGCTTCGAAACGCGTTGGATAAGTTTTTTAATAGCCCTAGAACTCTATCTCCACAATCTGTGTGGTATTGTCTGCCCTGGACTGATTTCATGCCATAAGCTGCACTCGGCAAACTGCAGTAAAGCTACCATCACGCTTTACGCCTCAACCTCCCTTTGCGGTCAGTCGCAAAACCCCGCGGGACACGTGATTCATCAACACACTGCTCCGAAATACAGTGGCGGTCGGAGGCAGATCCTAGCCGTGAGCGGTGGTGACGGCAGCGAGTGAGGAAGGATATCGATCGGAAGGCAGCAGTGCGGCAGAGATCCCATGCTACAGCTATGATAGACTGTCCTGGATGCTGTGAGAGAGACCATCTGAGGCCTGGAGGCGGCAGTGCGGCGTGTGGTAAACTCATGTATTGTACATGAAATGTCTATTACCTACTAATCTGATGTACGCAGATATTAAACCCTAATTAATATACACCTATATTTTTACAAACTTCACTATGTGCGTTTGCGCTTTTGTCAATCAGGAGGTAAGCTGACACCTGATAGCCAGCAAGGTAGAAAAGGATCTTGTTACTGGCAATAGCTGCCTGCCTTAGACCAGAGAACACTGCTATCCAGGCTGAGAGTGTGTTCACAAGTATGGAGGTGCAGTGAGAGGTGTGTGGGGGAGAAGGGTGTCTGAGACCCATCATGGAGGCAGACTCTGATGGAGTGAGAGCATTAAGGCATTATTCCAAGTGTGCACGTTTGAGTAATGTAGGCAGCTGCTCCGTCTGGGCTTTCCTGCTCCCGAGATGTTGGGTCCCTATTCAAGGCGTCACCTGTCAAAGTGTAGAAATAAAATCAATGAGTCAAGGGTTCAAAAAAGTAACAACATCAGTTTATCTGTACCAAGGCACAATTGGGAGACAAGAATTCAGAAAGAACTCAAGCCTCTTCCAACATATTGATTGGTATCACATTTTTATACATTTCAAAATGAGTAATACGCCCTTTAAGGGGGCTGGCTTAGAGATAAAAAATATATGATGACATACAAAAAGACATATTGATACCTAAATATGCTGCATACGCTATATTCTTATCGATAATTAACCATAATGTGGGCCTCTTAACCTTGTGACATAAGGGAGTTACTCTGTCCAGCCCTGTGTGTGTACTGTAGTTGTCAGATAACAGATCCTACGGTCAGCAGAAATATCTAATGCAGGAGAAATCGCTTACGAATGCTATTTCAATTTATTTCATGTCTCGTAGGAATTACACAAGGGTGAGTTACATCCAGAAGCGATACTCTGCAGAATCAAACATTCACAGTTCATTCATTCACGAATGAAACAAATAAACATTCATATAAGCAAACACTCAAAATGGTGGTTTAGGCCAAAATGGAGGTGATGATAGCCACACATATTATCTCAATCTTCACAGTCCTCTCTTTTTATTCTTGAAAACATAGTCTTTTAAGGATAATTCAGATAAAACTCAGAAGCGTTGCACTGGCCTGGAGGGCCCAAGTTTGCATGGCTTTGATAGTTCTGGAAACTCACAGAGCTGCTGGCTATCATATCCGCCAGATTGGTCTTTCTGCCATCATCTTCATCTGTATTCCATTGAGGAGGACTGACTTTTCCTTCTGAGATTGCATCTTCCGTAGTGTCGTCTGTGATCAGTGGCATGGCCTGGGTAGAGGGTGTTACACACCTTTGCAGTATGGTTTTACTGCACATGGCACAGACATACAAAACAATCAGAACTGCAAACACACAGACAAATCCATTCATCAGTTTCGCTTCTAGAAAACCAACCAACATGGTAATTCCTAACAAAACCCACCTCTTATCTCCACCTTTCCTTAATCTCTCCTGTATCTCTGCGATCTTCTCTACCTCATGCTCAATCTTACCACTTTGATCTCTAAACAAAACACAACATTGCTCTTTAACCAGGGCACACACGCTAAAATATAGTCCAGAGACATTCTATTCTGTAGGGCCATTAATCTAATCTGTACCTGTTCTTGATTAAGTAAATTAATGAATGTAGGTGTATAATTGAGAACATCATCCAGTACATCCGTAAGTATATTGAGCCTGTCATATAGCAACCCAACTCCTACATTAGGAAATAAGCTAGCCCAAAATTGTTCTTTCCATAGACTACTTTTCAACCCCTGTGTGTTGGAAGTGGCTCTGCTATTCCTGATCCTGCCAGTGGGTCATTGTAAAGGCAGGCACAATTGTACCTAGATAGCAAGACCCCGTCCAACCACATGGTAATACTCTGTAGGCCCATTTTCCACAAATCCAATACACTCCCCTAGATAAAATAGAATTTGTGCAAGCACCTTTTACTATCTTAATTAAAACTGAAAAATTAAGGCCACATCCTCCCTGAAATTTTTTAGTTCAGGGCTGTAAATACATTTTCATACAAGTTTCATTGGTTGGTGGAGACACCTGACCCATAAATTGATTTGTTGTTCCCAGTGCAAAATCCACCTACAGGAACCTCATTTACCAGTGGAATTCGGTTTAAAAGTTTTAAAAAAAGTTCCCTGTAAACAAATTCAAATTAACATTTCATTTTTTAAATTCGGCATTAGTGTAAAGTATCTCTACTCAAGGGGTTAAATGTAATTCTCTCTTACGTCATTGGGGCCACTAGAGTATGGCAGGGATTCATTGTATATATTCCCTTGTGACCCATAAACCTGTGTAGCATTGTGCAAGATTGTATGATTGTCTGCAAAATGATGTGACCATAAAACAATAAACATTACAAATATTTCAAAACTGATCATCCCTTATCATCATCTGGATGGTGTAGGCTGATCTTGCCTAGCGGGGCATACATCTTAAAAACACACTCTACAGCATAAAAAATAATAATATTGAGTCCTGAAAAAACAAATTGTTCGTTTAAGTCCGGCCCTTGATAATATTGAGTCCAGAAAAAACAAATTGTTCGTTTAAGACCGGGCCTTGCCTGAAGTCTTAATTCCTCGGTGGTTAAATGTTCTAGGATTATTGTGCCTAGATACACTAACTATTGGTCAAAAATGCTGGCTTGATGATTCTTTGTCTTTGTTAACTGTTTACGGTGGTGCCGGCACTTTTTTCTTGCGATGATGCTGCTTTGTATTCTCCTTGGTAGACTGTATAAGCTGCACCTAAGTTTGGAGAGACTTAAACATTTCATTAATAAAAGCACAAGGAGAGTGCTTTTAACCACTATAATTTAGTATCAGCACAAATTTTTTTGTTTTTCACCACTATCTTGGCATCCGCATATAAAATAAACACAAAAACACCTTGCTCACCAAACTACAAAAGAAAGAAATCAACGGTGCATAGGAAAGTATCGCAAGAGAACACTGATAAGTGACAAGAGGTTGTCACTAAAAGTCCCTAAAGCTTGCACTCATTGTAAACTGTAAAATATACATAAAGTACCAGTTAAATAACTAATACCACTAATATCAAATTTATTACAGACCAAATGGGAAATATCCACATAAACTTAACTATAACACAACTAAAACGTATACAACTTTTTTACAAGCTAAAAACTAACGAAATGCATAAAATGACAACTAATAAACCATAAATAAAAGTCCCCATGTGAACGAAATGGACAGTAGTATATGGTAAACAAAAATGCTAATATGAACACGAGTGTAAAGCCCTATCAGAACATGAGGGGCGAGTGTCCATAATATACTAACAATGCTAATTAGCTTCACCACAAAACACTGCGTAGTAGCAGCTTATCACATTAATACTCAGTTCCCAAACTGGCTCAAAATAAAGCTATCCAATAGTTATGCTGGAAAATGTAAAGAGGAGGGGTATAAATAACAAAACAACACACATAAGGTAATGTTGCAATGAACAAAATAGGCAGAGTCCGCATATAGACAGGTGTGTAATGGAAAATCATATAAATTATCCTCTCTTTTGTTCATATGCAAATCCTATGACATGTGAACAATATACGACATGTAACGGGTTTTCCCCCACCCAATCTCACATTGGCCCGTGTGGTCTAACCAGTCCCCATTACATGTTCGTGTCTGGTGGTGCACCTGTAGGCAACAGGGCTCCTGAGTCTCCCGCTTGATGGTATTAGGGGATGTCATCCAGACAGGCAGCTGAGGTAGTGTGTGCGAGTCCTACCTATATCCAGTGCAGCACCTCCACCTCATCAGGATCTGTGCTTCCGCACGGAGATGGTCCTGGTGAGGAACTCCTTCTTGGTGGTGCCATCCACTGCTGAGTAACTTCACACTCACACAGTGGGGGTCTCATTAACAAGGTCATCTTTATTGTAGATTGGGATGTAGCAGACTGCCCCATGCAGCTGCCGGCTCTAGCCTCACATTTCTTCGTGCTGTCCCTTTGCCAGGTACGCCCTCCCGTATTGAAGTGGGATTCCCTCTTCTCTTTGAGAGATCACCCCTGTGGCAGGTCCCTGGACACTGAGTGGCTTATGACAGACTTGATTGGTCAACCTGCACCGCTAGTTACTGCACTAGGGTCACAAAAGTGTTCCTACAATCCCTTATGCAGGAGCATACACTTTACCAGCTACTTCACACAACTGCTGGCCAACAACTAACTGACAGTGTTGTGCTTTATATACTTCAGGAGGCAGGCGCATCTCTGATGTCACTATCCAGGGACTCATAGCTTACAGCCACTCCCCTCCATACATAGGGCACCTCACCAGGGTGTGAGGGAAAACCTCCATAACTACTGCTGGCATACCTGTACTTATCAGGACTTACGGCCAACCGAGAGGAAAGTAGTATACCATTATTATGCATGGCTATAGACATAAAGAATGATGGTATTTAAAACATCAGCAGCTTGAGATTTAAATATATATATCATGAATTTGACAATAGCTACTGCTTTAAAAAATAAAATCTAGATAGCCTACAGTTGCATTCTTTAAAATGAGAGGCTATAGATCAGGGTTCAAATTAAGACACCTTTTGGAGGGAAAGGAGAGGTAATGGTTAAAAGTTATAAAAAAAAATACCTCACATATGCAGTTAACTTTAAAAAAAAATGATTTCATATGTGACTTTATGCTTACTCGTTTATATCGTACACTTTGTGACGTACTGAGTATACTTTTGACACTATTCAAATACAGAAACACATTAAATATTATTGTATTATTAATAAAACAATTATAACAAATAGAATTAAAAACATCTCTTAATTAGAACAAATAGAATTGAAATGTGTTTACTGGTTTCTGCGTAGAGGTAATTTGGATACTGCATGTGGGGATTATAACCCCTTCTTGTAATAATTCCTACATAATAGGGGCTATGCCATCTAAAGCATTTCTGCTGAGTGGGTATTGGCCAATAAACTTAGTCCAAAAATAAATACATTACAGAATCATTCTCTTTCCCCATACTATAACTAAGCTGCTTTTAAACATTTTTATTTTCTCAGCTTCTAGTTAACTTTTCATGTCTGGAACGTGGTCTTTGTACATTCCTTAAGCTGGAGGAGGGGGGCCAGCCCGCTTGGCTGCTTTTAACCTTCCCTCTTTTAAATGACTGCTGTTCAAAAATCAAACGAGCAGTGTATTTAAGAAAACAAACCGTTAGTTTCCTAATATAAGTTTGAACAGAGAAACCTTGATAACTAAAAAAAAACAAAACCATCTCTGCAACCCTTCCTATAAAACAAAAATCGTATTTTTTATTTACTATTCATTTCTTATCTTTCTTACACACACCCACACACACATATACACACATTCTCTGAGTTTATCTTCCATCAACATTCATTCTCCTTTCTACAAAACTCCAACATGATCTGAATCTCGTGGGCCAGAGTAAAACTTAATAAAGCTTCCTTACTCCATAAGATCAGACTCTTTCTTTTGTTTAAATAAAAAATAAACATTTACTTTTTAAAACTTTGCGTTCTAGATATTCCTTGCTTTTAGTCCTGACTCCTCTAAATCAGCACATAAAATTTAAATTTAAAACTTCATTTAAATATTGTAACACAGTATTTCCTACGCCCAGGAACAAAAATGTGCCGCAGTAAAAAATACAAATTCATACTGTAAAGTAAAGGTGTAAAGGTGTAAAGGTGTAAAGGTGTAAAGAATTCTTTTTACAACTGCCAAATTTTCATTCTCTTTTAAAATATTACACTAACAGACTTTAACATACAATACTTCCTAGGTTTATTTTAAATGCTACTGTCATGCCTTGTAAATGGCAGCAGGCTTAATACACTTTGACAAAAGGGTATAAACTTAAATGACCCTTTTACAAGAGATTATTTGTTATGTTTATGATTAGTACTGACGTGACACTGTACGTGACAATGTAAAGCGCTATGTACACTAATGGCGCTATATGAATAAAGACATTCATACATACATACATTAACTATCAGAGTGACACACAAACACTTTACTCCATGACATGTATATTATTATGCCATCAAACTAGTTTCTATGAGCTTTCTAAGATAAAAACAAAAAACATTTAAAGTAGATGTCCCCTTCTTTTTCCATGCAGTTTTAATGCATTAATTCCTAAAAAACTACTTTAACATTCTTAAATTCAAGCCATTTCTTCCTAGGTTAATAATTAACTTCCATGTCTCACAGACATGCAACTCCTGTGCCTCACAGACATGCAACTCCTGTGCCTCACAGACATGCAACTCCTGTGACCTTTCAGTGAAAAAGGGTGAGGAAAGGGAGATGAGGAAAAGGGGATTAGAAAAAGGGGGGTTAGAAAAAGGGGGTTCCACTAATGCTGCAGTTATTTTTAAAACAGAGCCTGATATGTTTCACTTCCTTCTTATTTAATATACTCTGCACCACTAAATATCAATTTTTAAAACATTTTATTGCCATAAAGTCCACACATAATTTCAAGGGACGTACCCTTCACCGGCAACTGCTGAGAACGTAGGTTTCCCCATAATTCTCCTGTATTACACCGATCAACGTTAGCTGACCATGTACCTTACACCGATCAACGTTAGCTGACCATGTACCAATAAGGTGCCCCAACCCTTGGTATAATATAAGTAGAATATAGAGTTAAGGACCAGTGGCCTTAAAAATAGTTACCTGCTGTTCCTTAACAATAGTTCTCTCCCCAAGTTCTAGGAGACTTAACACCTTATTAATTATTATATCTTCCGGGCCCTTACTTGGCCCTGCCGTTTAGCGGCACACGGTATAACCTGAGTTTATGGCAATAATATAAAAACAACAACAACAATACCTGATCAGTATAATATTGATAAACTCACGTGATACAGGGTGTCCCATCACTCAGGTAGGTTGCCCATAAAGAACAAACTGTCTACAGATTACTCAAACAATTAATCTAACGGCTTTTTTGTTAAAAAGGATAAAGCCATACCTTATTCCAAGTGTGCACGTTTGAGTAATGTAGGCAGCTGCTCCGTCTGGGCTTTCCTGCTCCCGAGATGTTGGGTCCCTATTCAAGGCGTCACCTGTCAAAGTGTAGAAATAAAATCAATGAGTCAAGGGTTCAAAAAAGTAACAACATCAGTTTATCTGTACCAAGGCACAATTGGGAGACAAGAATTCAGAAAGAACTCAAGCCTCTTCCAACATATTGATTGGTATCACATTTTTATACATTTCAAAATGAGTAATACGCCCTTTAAGGGGGCTGGCTTAGAGATAAAAAATATATGATGACATACAAAAAGACATATTGATACCTAAATATGCTGCATACGCTATATTCTTATCGATAATTAACCATAATGTGGGCCTCTTAACCTTGTGACATAAGGGAGTTACTCTGTCCAGCCCTGTGTGTGTACTGTAGTTGTCAGATAACAGATCCTACGGTCAGCAGAAATATCTAATGCAGGAGAAATCGCTTACGAATGCTATTTCAATTTATTACAAGTCTCGTAGGAATTACACAAGGGTGAGTTACATCCAGAAGCGATACTCTGCAGAATCAAACATTCACAGTTCATTCATTCACGAATGAAACAAATAAACATTCATATAAGCAAACACTCAAAATGGCGGTTTAGGCCAAAATGGAGGTGATGATAGCCACACACATTATCTCAATCTTCACAGGAGCTGCAGCTGTTACCTGTGCAGCCTCAGGAAAAAACATTACAGAGGAACCACTAGCCACAGATGGTGCAGCACAGAGGCCACCAGCAGCCCGTGCAGCACAGAGGCCACCAGCAGCCACAGACGGCGCAGCACAGAGGCCACCAGCAGCCACAGACGGTGCAGCACAGAGGCCACCAGCAGCCACAGACGGTGCAGCACAGAGGCCACCAGCAGCCACAGATGGTGCAGCACAGAGGCCACCAGCAGCCACAGATGGTGCAGCACAGAGACCACCAGCAGCCACGGGCGGTGCAGCACAGCGGAGCATCCCTGGAGAAGCTGGAGAGAGACCAGAGAGAGCAGAAGGGTCCACATGGAGAGGTGCCGGTCCAGGGTCCAGCAGTTACCCCCAGTTTCCAAGCCCCACTGCCAAGCGGATAAATGTGGTGAGACTGCGATACAAAGGTGTTGGGGATATTCCTGATAAATGCTTTGTTGGTAAAGCCCTTTTGAAGGAATCTACAGTATGGGGTTTGAGGCCTCAGACATTTTTGCTTTCATACACACCCCAGGTAACAGGGAATATGACATAAGCTTCAAAAGGGGGGATTTGCTAGAAGCTTTCTGGCACAGATTTGAGGACTTGAAATTCACACTTCTGTGGAAAGACTTTGTTGCCATCCCTGTAAGTCGTCCTACAACAAAACTGGTGACTGTAATTTTTCGCAACGAGGCCGTTGCCAAACAAGACATTCTTTATTGGTTTAAAAGACAATGTACTATGCTGTCTGATCTGGAGAAAATAGAGGAGGAGATCTGGGAAGGAGCGTGGGTGTGGACTGGCAGTTGGAGGTGTAAGGTTAAGCTGTGGGAAAGATTTGGTGTGTCTCACCACCTCCCAAATTCCCTTTTCATTGGAGGAGACAGAGGGGTCTGTTTTTACAGTGGCCAGCCCAGGCTTTGCTTCAAATGTGGGTCCAACAGGCATTTGAGTGCAAGCTGTGATTAGACCAGGTGCAGCCAGTGTGGGGTTCTGGGGCATAACCGATCTGTATGTCCTAATACGGTGCTGTGTAATTTGTGTGGGGGACAGGGTCACTCTTTTAGGGAGTGTCCTGAGGCGGTGCATAATAATGCTCCCCAGGACACTGAGACAGGCCTAGTAGAGGAGACCCAGACAAATGAGTTTGGTGCCATGGAGCTATCCTTTGAGCAGGAGCCAGCAGAGGCAGGAGGGGAGCAGGGGCCAGCAGCGGCAGGAGAGGAGCAGGGGCCAGCAGCGGTAGGAGAGGAGCAGGGGCCAGCAGTGGCAGGCGGGGAGCAGTGGCCAGAAGTGGCAGGTGGGGAGCAGGGGCCAGCAGCGGCGGGAGGGGAACAAGGGCCAGCAGCGGCGGGAGGGGAGCAGGGGTCATCAGGAGGGGAGCAGGAGCCAAAAGGGGAGGGATGGGAGCATGTAACTAAAACAAAGAAAAAGGCCAAAGGCAGAGGTAACACTGGGGAGTTACAGTCATCAGGGATACCCACCTCAAATACCTATGATGCATGGTCTTGGGGGGATACTATGGATGCAATGGAGGAAGGTGGAACAGAAGCCCTCAAAAGTGAGGAGGAGGGAATAGCAGCTACATTAAAAAAAAAAAAAAGATGTGTCCGCCCACTGACCCCGCACAGCCTATAAGGTTTTGCACTGTGAATGTTAACAGTGTTAGAACCGCTACCACCCGAGGTATTACTTTTGGGGAATTGAAAAAATGGGATTGTGATATTTATTTTTTACAGGAAACTAGATTGATTTCAGCATCTGGCATCTTTAATTCTAAAAGAGATTGGAAAGAGGGGGCTTCCTTTTGGTTTATTGGGCCTGATTCTTATGATGGTGTTGGGTTTTTATTTAAGATTGCACATTTTCAATGCATAAAATTAGTTGAAATTTCACCAGGTCGGTGTCTATTAATTGATATTGTTATTGACAAAGTGCAATATAGGTTAATTAATGTTTATAGACCCCAAAAACTAAGTTTGAGGAAACTCTTATTTGAACAAATAAAGCCGTATTTATTTACAAGTAAAACAGTGCTATTAGCTGGAGATTTCAATTGTGTAACATGTATTCAGGATAGGTTAGGGGGAAAAGGAATAATAACAAGTGATGGAGTTTTTTTTAAATCAAATGTGTAGAGATGCAAACCTTAAGGATGGATATAAGGTGATGTTTCCAGACAAGCCGGGGTATACCTATAGTTGAGGGGAACACAGCAGTAGTTTGGATAGAATTTATGTAACCAGCGCTGTTGAAATTGGTTCAATTGGTTTAAAACCAGCAGCATTTACTGACCACCTCTTGTTAGAGGCCACTATTAATCTTAATGAAGCCATACGTATTGGTAGAGGAGTTTGGAAATTAAACTCTAAACTGCTAGAGCAGGAATACTTAAGGCAGCAATTTGAAACCTTTCTGATAAATAGGATTTCTACACAGTTTTTGTTTTCAGACTATGCAGAATGGTGGGAAAATGTTAAATCAGATATAAAAATGTTCTTCAAAAAAGAAGCTAGTGTTGGTATATCAAATGCACAGCAGAAGTATATTCAGTTGAGAAATAAACTGACAAAACTGAATTCAGAACTACAACTGGGGAGAGAAGGCTTGGGAAAAGAGATAGCAGAAACAAGGAAGAAAATGCTGGAGTTTGAGTATAACAGGTATAAAACCCTACAGGAGGAAAGCAGTTTTGGGAACCAGTTTTCCTCTTCTCCAGACCCCTTTGAGGCATGAAAGGGGAGGAGAGAGAGGAAAATAATTCCAGGTCTGTTAAATGAGGAGGGTGTAGTGATGCAGACAAATAGGGAGATATTAGATCTAGGGCTCTATGCAGTAAGCGTTGATAAGGGTTTTTTCGCCATTTTACAGCCAAAATTGGGTTTGAGATTCAGTAAGCGCCGATAAGTGCTTGATTTACGGCAGGTTTCGTAGCCGATAATTTTGTTATGGCCAGTCTGCTGCCGATAAGCCTGTTTTCGGCACTTATCTCCACTTTTTTAATTCGGCTGTATTCAAGTAGCACAATCAGCTTATCGGGGCTGATCGGCACTAAGAAATTGAGACTTTATGGCCAATTTCTCTCGCCAACTAATGTTGGCAAGTTGGAGGGGAGAACGATCGCTAAGGCTGCCGGAACGGCACTTAGAAAAAAAAAATCATCTGTACATCAATGGAGTCAATGGAGCGGGGACGTATAACATTATAGTACTGTTTACGTTCCATTGCTCACAATACAAATGTGGTTCGCATTACAGTGTGGGGGGCATTCACTGCATTGTGTCACACCTGACGTGTATTATTTGATTTACATTGTACTTTTATATGTTTTCATCATTTGCGTGTCACATTACTCATCATGTGATGATGTGTCAAGGGAAAATCTTATACTCAACTCTTAAAGGAGAACCTCACATCATATGACACATTTTACTGAACTGAGCGACAATTCTTTATATGATGTTACACATGTCACACATCTAACACATCCACCGTATATTCATGTTGCTTTACATTACACAATGCTTGTAATGTGTAACGCATCTTTAAACGTTCATGTACATCTTTCTTCTCATGTTTACATGTAGTTTGGGTCCTCCCTTTTTTCATGACGTCAGTTATTGGACAGTCAATCACATTGCATGTTTACATTGTAAACGTTGCATTACAAGCACTTCAAGCTAACTTATACACACATCTACACTAGTTAATCATTGTTACACCTTTCAAACTGATTCAATAATAACTATCCTCATTACATAAATGTATGCATATGCACACGAGAATTCATTGTTGTGAACATGTGACAATAACATGGCTAATTAGACATGTTACAGCAAACTTTTTCGACGTCAATCTCAGGCTTTTTGTCTAATTACATGACTGACTGTTGTGTTCAGAAGTGTTACATGCTTTGCACATTACACTAATAATTTTCAATCAATGCTTGTACAAAGCTTCAAGTTACATCATTGTCAAATATCATGATTCCCTGCAGAATACACAGAACAAATACTTCTTAGATCAAATGGAGACAGCTTGGGAGCCAAGTACTTTAATATGTTAATGTAACACCTTGCATTTTACTATGTCACCTGACATTATCACATACCTATTTAAAGGATGCCCATTACCTGTTCATTCACAGCTACTCATTTCAAAATGTTGCGATTGTTTAGGAGACGTCGGAACATTCTTTTGCATGAGTGGCTTGCAGATGAAGAGTATGACATAGGGCAAGGGAGGGACAGAGCCAGGGACAGTGACAGGGACAGTGACAGGGACAGGCATGCGGATACGACAGGGACAGGGAGAGGGACAGGGCGAGGGACAGGTAGAGGGATAGGAGATCAGAGGAGAAGACAGAGGAGACAAGTTGTGCCAATACCGCGTGTGTACAGGGAGAGAACCCTGTTAGATGGGATGAGTGAGGAGGAGATAGTAAGTCGCTATCATTTGAGTTCTGCAGCAATCTTATCTCTTTATGAAGAGATAAGGGGAGATTTAGATTTTTTGACAGCCAGAGGTCATGCAGTCCCTGGGCTTGTTAAAATGCTGTGCTCATTACATTATCTTGCTTCCGCGTCATTCCAGACAACAGTGGGCATAGTGGGCGGGGTCTCGCAATCTACATTCTCGTGGGCCTTTACCCAGTTTCTTTATGCACTCAATAGACGCGCTAGGAATTATATTCATTTTCCTACAGAGGCGACAGAGTGGCTGGAAGTCAGGAATGGCTTTTATCACATAGCAGGGATACCATGTGTGTTGGGTGCAATCGATTGCACCCATGTTGCTTTGATTGCACCTAGTCAGAGTGAGCATGTTTACCGCAACCGTAAGCACTACCATTCACTGAATGTCCAGGTGGTATGTGATGCCACGATGAGGATAATGCATGTGGTACCCAAATTCCCTGGTTCCAGTCATGATTCCTCTATCCTGAGGAACTCTTCAGTCTTCCATGCTTTCGAAGAAGGACATTTTGGACATGGTTGGCTTCTGGGTGAGTACATATTTGGATGTTGTAACACCAAACACATTTTTGTTTAGGAATCATTTCATTGTAGAATCTTATTACTAATGTAAGCTTATGTGTGCTCCATTGATTATAGGTGACTCAGGATACGGAATTAGGCTGTGGCTCTTGACTCCGGTGCTAAACCCTCAAACTGAAGCAGAGGAGAGGTACAATGCAGCCCATATATCTACGCGATCTGTTATAGAGAGGACATTTGGCCTACTCAAGACCAGATTTAGGTGTCTCGACAGAACTGGTGGGGCTCTTCTATACAAGCCACAGAAAGTGTCTGATATTATCATTGCCTGTTGCATTTTGCACAATGTGGCACTCACACATAATGTACAATCAGACCTAGCTGAGGCTTTGGTAGAGGAGCATCCCACCCATGTAGCTGCTGAAAATGAACAAACAGCCAGTGGTGGCCAGACACGCCAGAATCTCATAAATTCGTTTTTTTCTTGTAAGTAAAAAAATATATTTGCATAGTACTACTTTTATATATTAATGATGTTATATTAACAGTAATTTGTTTTTACATAACCTTCTGTTAGGACACAGATGAATATGAGTTGCACAACTTTCTCTTCTCTGCTGTGTGCACAAAGGCATGTGGCACTGGTATGTTATTGTTGCACAGGTTATATAATCCTTCTTCGATTGTAAATTAGTTGTGTGTATGTGAATACAACTGGTGTAACAAATGAGTAATTGTCTAGCATTGTGTTGTTGATGATGCTAACACAATACACATACTATGGCCATAGTCATTCATTCTTGCAGTATGCTTACATACAATGTTTTTGTTACAGTGTAACATGCGCATCCATATGATGTGTACACCATGCTGCTTTTCATTTGTTATGTGATAAAATATACATGGTGTTTCACATTTAACACCAAATACACACTTTGCTGTGTTGCTTACGTTAGTGAAGATGTCATGTCAATGTTTGAAATTTATATATTGTTCCATTGTATTATAGGTATATCTTCTCTATGACTGATCATGGTATGTATATGAACTGACATCTGTCATAAGATGTGCCTACCTCAATAGACGTTTAATTATACGATGTTAAAACCCAACATATTGCTAAACGTTAATTTTTACATACATGTAGTTTCTGAATCATGTACATGCGTTTAGCTACTATTGAGGTTTCATGAGCATTGTATTAGAAAATGATTAGTGCCATTACATCACATTTAATGTATGTTCCCTTAAAAATTCAATTACTCTAATATAGAGGTGGGTGGAGAGAACGGCATAAATGCTGATAGTTTTATCCTTATGGGAGATGATTAATCACGGATGCAATTGACTGATCATAACAGTCCATGCATGAATGCCTGTAATCACACCAATGCTTTGTACATATTATATGTTGCAATGTATGTTATTAGTAATGCTGTACATTATTAGTAAAGATTACTTTAACATTCTCATATGTGTATGTACAGTATAAGTCACACATCTGTATTGATGTGACCTACAGTGTCAAACTGTTAACACAAACCCAATAGTGTCTCAAATTTAAGTGTAATTTTGCATTATTATTTTCACCCAATGTCAATGTTGTTAATATAGTTGTCATGTAATTCATGTCACTTCATCATTATTATGATGATCATTTACAAGTATTCTCAACATATGAACGTCAATCACGTGCACATTTGCATAGGCACACTTTTCAATACAACTGTTTGTGTCTGTATCAATTTGTGTATGATGCATGTATAACACCGTCAAATGATAACATCAGCTTTATTATGGTAGCTTATATCATCATATTCACTTTACTATGTATGTGTTGAACGTTTAATAAACACAGAAAACTACAGTTAGTTTGGTACAAGAAATATACACATTAACGTAATTGTTTACATGATGTTGACCTAATATTCATAACTGCATGCATTGTAGTTGACCACTACATCTTGCCACTAACATTCTTTGCAGCAGTCCCAAACCATTTTAGCAACATTCCCATGTTACAAGCGAATTTTTACATGAAATGGCTAGTTGGTTGTAAGTCTCCTTTACATAGTTTCTACATTCATACGTTCCATTACACAATATACTACACAAATGTTTATTCAGAGTGGGAATGGTTGTTATATATAAAACAGACCATGCCATATAATGTTAGTACTAGATAAAGAACACACATTAAATTTTCTAACTGCACTGTTTAGCAACATCATAATGTTAATTAAGTGCTTATGCAATATAGGCATAATTGGATCACATTTTGTATTGTTATTTAATATGCGCTGCAAGCAATATCTAAATAGTTCCATATGTAGTATATTAGTCGGTCGCTCCTCCTCACAATCATCTCATATAACGTTAGACTCTTCTGAAATCATACATTGATCCCATTGAATCTTCCCCGACATCTCTGAAAAACACATTATGGTCAAAGATGGCACCTTAATATATGTGTAGCCGTGACAACGCGTTACACATCTCTATATGATTGTGTATATCCACGCGTTAATCACTTATATGTTAGAACTACAAGGTTACAACTAAACATCATTATTGATCATTTTGTTAATTGTGTTGCACGCATAACTATGTATATGAACTGTCCGTTGGCTGTATACATAAAAATGTGCGCGCACATCTTACTGTGCGCACGCACTTCACGCTTGGGTCGACAAAGTGTTAGCGCATGCGCAAAACAATGCATACGTTGTGCGTTCAATACATGTTGTAAATACCATTAACCATATAATATTTATTTCAAATCCAATGAAGGTGAAACTACATTAGTTCTAAACGCGTACATCTCTAATCTTTTTAAACAGACGTGTGTGGACGGAAAGAACGGCCGATCACACAATGCGCGAATCCAATACGTGTGACGTCATGTTAAGCCAGCGTGAAGCGCACGTAAACACTCCTCCCACAGAATTAACATTGGGCTAACGCACAGTGCACGCCCATAAACACAGACGCGCACGCATGACACAGTGCAGTGACCGTAACTATAACAAACCGACACAGCCAATAGGCTTTGACGCGTGCACGTCGTTTGGGGGCGGGCCTTACATCCGTAATCCTTTTTAAGGACGCCTTGGCACATGACAAGGGTCCCACGTCATATGTGGCCGACCTGGTTTTTTTTTATAGATGTTGCATGATAAAGAAACAGGTGTGTGTTACAGTTATGGTAACATGTTGCTATTATATGTTTTACGAGATAGGAAAGTAGGAATATGTATTCCGTGACCAATGTGTACTAATCTTTCTGGTTCTAGTATATTGTAATAGGAAACAATGTGTTTGTGACCGCTACATGTTATGCAGTCTGCAATGTAACGCTGTATCCACGCATTTAAACTAAAAATGGTGGATAGACAAAAGTTTAAAAGTTTAACGGTGAGTCAACGCATAACGATTGTTATATTTACCATTCTTCTAGAAGTAACACTTCGTCTGGCTGCAACTGCTCGCTCCAGAAAGACAATGCATTAGCATCCATGCTTGAGCCATCCGCTGAATCCTGTATGACACACATCTCCATGAGGCGCTCATAGGAATCGGCACTGCCTTCTTCAAACAATTGGTCCGGAGGTACGTTCATTTCTTCGTGTACCCATTCGAATGCGTTTGCAGCAGAAATGCTTTGTAAAACATCATAGCAGTTATGTTCTTGTGTTTCAGGAATGGAGGGTGCAGATATTGCAGCAGGTATCGATTCACACGGAACA
Source organism: Ascaphus truei (assembly GCF_040206685.1). Classification (NCBI taxonomy): domain Eukaryota; kingdom Metazoa; phylum Chordata; class Amphibia; order Anura; family Ascaphidae; genus Ascaphus; species Ascaphus truei. The sequence goes on along the minus strand of NC_134496.1, from coordinate 363,385 downwards.
GTAGTAGCGGATCCATTGCTATTGTTATTAGGAATAAATATGCTATTTATCAGAAGATATGTACCATGTTCCATGGTGATTTTAAATTGCGGTGCAATCTGCCAAAATCCATACCTTTCATGTAGGTTATCCTGCACACGTTCAAAACATTCATTTGTTGATAAAGTGAATCTTACAGAGGATTTAAAATTTCCAGAACGTCCAGGGTCTTGGTAATAAGGATATTTTGCTCTTATCAAATCATAGATCTGGCCCACGTTGGCTTTGTTTCCTTGAGTTGATATGATCGCCTCCGCAATCATTACTTTATACGCTTTGTGTGGATGACTGTTGAGAATTAGATCCTCAGCCATTGCAGCGTCTCAAATAATGTGAGTGGAGTTGGACGTTCTCTCTTGAGAATGTGAAACTAGGTAAATGTTATCTGTTTTGTGGGTTTCTACTCAAGGCCACCATAAAAGTTACATGTTTCACTCCTTTTTGCAAACACCAATTCGATTGTGTAAAAATAATTGGCAGACATTTGTGGTTTCTGATTGCCATTTCACTGTGAAAGTCAAATTAAGGTATTTTTATCTACATTCTCAAAACAAGTGTCGGATTTTCATTAAATAACAATGTGGGTGAGGACAAAAACAGTGTTGGCATTATGAAAATAGTGCTTACACAGACATATAATGAGATATACACACAGCTGCTAATGTTTTTTGGTCTATGTTTTTTGCTACATTTGCCTGTGTATCTTTCTGTCTGCTTAACTATATATATATATATATATATATATATATATATATATATATATATATATATATATATCATAAACACATATACATATGTATATTGTACAATATATATATATATGTCTCTAAAACCAATATTTAAATATGTGTGTATATAACTGTATTTAAGGGCTTATATGTTAACAGGGTTTTTTATATTGCTTTGACTTTTTGTAATGGTTACATATTACAGGGTTAGTATGTTTGAGGGCCTATTACATTCAGCTGTGTCGAATTTAGATTTACCATCAAACAAGGCCTTTCGTTAGTTCAGAAGGCCTGTAGTGTTAGAACCTATAATATATCTATTTAATCCAGCTGTACACTGAACATATTTATGCCACTAAGTAGGCCTTGTATGAAACCTATTTAAATGGTCATGAACATGAGTGAATTATGTGATTAATAATAATTTTAGGGCCATAGTGTTATAGGCTCAGATTATGTATATTTCACTAACATTAGGCCTTTATTATTATAATACTGTGTTTTCACAAGGAAGAATCAAGTGAATGTTGTGAAAAAAAAAAATATATACCAGTTTAGATAGTTAAAAAAAAATATATATATATATAAATATATATATAACGGATTTTTCTGTTCCGTTTGGCTACAACTTTAAGCACAACAGAGCCACTTTGACTGGCCTGTGGCACTTCAGGGGCACGGGTTGTGGCCTGTGGCACTTCAGAGGCAGGGCTTGGGTCCAGTGACTGTTCACGGCCAGGGCTTGTGTCCAGTGACTGTTCACGGGCAGGGCTTGTGTCCAGTGACTGTTCACGGGCAGGGCTTGTGGCCAGTGACTGTTCACGGGCAGGGCTTGTGGCCAGTGACTATTCACGGGCAGGGCTTGTGGCCAGTGACTGTTCACGGGCAGGGCTTGTGGCCAGTGACTGTTCACAGGCAGGGCTTGTGGCCAGTGACTGTTCACAGGCAGGGCTTGTGGCCAGTGACACTTGTGAACAAGTTGGTACACAGTGCACAACTGATGCTTGCTCCGTTTCATGTTTGGGTTTTTTGGTTTGTGTCCAAAAACTGGTCAGTAGTAACTGCTTGTGCATTTTTCTTTTTGGCGCCTCCTTTGTAGGTGTCAGCTCCAGAATTTCTACAGATGGCAGCGGTAGGATGTTGTCAGGAACATGCACAGAACTTTCAGCTACTTTACCGGTAACATCCCGACCTGGGGAATGAACATCAGATGACTGGGGTGAAAAAGTAGTAGCATGTAAACATCCATCCTCTGATGTTGTAAAGCTGAATTGATGTGCTGCTGTAGTCATTCTCAAGTGATTAGCTTGGGTTAGCTGAACAACTATTGCTTCTAATGACGTGTTAATTTTTTGCATTTGTTTAGGCACTTCAATGAAGACTCTATGGAGATTTGACAATTGTGATATCGTTTCTTCCTGCAGTGATATCATCCTTTCGTGCACTGACATCAGATCTGAATGGCGACGATTTTCTGCTTCAACAATTATTTCTTCAGAAGCTACTATTGCAGCGTATGTGCTAGTTGCTGTAGGAATAGCCTGTGTAACTCTTTGAATGGGAACCTCTTCATGGTCACTTGATTGCATTTCTGTGTCTTTGGCGGCATCATCATCATCATCATCATGTGCTAAAAATAAATGTACACATAATGAAATGGCATGTTAATCTCAGCTGTTTTACTATGTAATTATACACTGTGATAACTAACACCTAACATGTTTTCATACATTTTATAACGTCACATTAAAATGTACCTTGACTTACGAATTCTGTTTGGACTCAGTGTGAAATAAGAATGAATGAAAAGTTGTTCAAAACTCCCAACTCCTACATGATACTTCACATCACAAACACAATACATGTTGTCTTAAAAAGTTCATTTTCACTGACAGTAAGTAATCCTATTTAAATAACATGTGCAAAACAAATAATGAACATTTTTAACATAACATATAGAAGTGAACATATTATAAGTGCACCTCATACACTTTTCTTCCAGGTGTGATGAGCTGCATGACCCAGGTGAAGACACTTGTTCCGTCTCAGGTGACACATGTCCTCCAGGAGCAACTATATAAAACAATAACATCAGTTGTTAATTGACATGTGTAAATATTGAAGATTGTTACTGTATGTTGAGTTTTTATGGCTAACTAACAGCATCAGTTCCTGAACTGAAAATGTGTGTGGCAAAGTGAACATAAATATTTGTAATTACAATGTACATGCCTGTGTACTTAGGGCTTTTTAGTTATGTAACATACAACATACTATGTTTATGCAGTAATGCGTTAGGATAATATAATTAATATTGGACATACACTGCATATGTTGTGTACTCATATCACAATAATAATGTACATAACTATCATGAGATTAACTTTCACAATGCTTATCATTAAGAAGGTCATATTGGAAAAGTAATAGTTTTTGTTAGAGGATATGTGTGGTACATTAATAGAAGCTGTTGCACGGCTGAATGTGGCTGCCACTCAACAACACAACACATGCAGTGTGTGATAATGTGGTGTTGATATCAGTAGAACTATAGATCTGAGTGAACGAATGTGTGACGTATGGTTTGATAGCTAATGGCTTGTTGGGTGATTTAGTACCTAGAGTGAACCTTTCAAATGACTGTGATTACCTTCTGTTTTGCTATAGAGACATACAAGCAATGGGGGAGCGTGGGATTAAAAAAACATTTGACAATAAAAAACAATAAAATACAATAAAATTAATGTGGTTACAACAATATTGCTGGGGGTTGGTGAAAATATTAAATACACTTACACGGCCATGTGCAAGCGGACACGGTAATGTGGTTTCTTTAAGCAATTCCAGTCACTCCCAACAACAGGTAATGGTGGTTTAGAGGGTTTTGAAATAAATATATAAATATATCTGTACTCACACGGCCATGTGTGAGTCCTTGCAGGAAATTGGTAACTTTGGGGTTAAATTAACCCATCTGCATCTCCCCCCAGTGTAGACTCTTCTTTGTTTGCAACCAACGTGGGATTCTAACTCCAGTCTTGGGCATCAGATGGGGACTCTCCCCAGTGGTGGTAGTAGGGGGGGGAGTAGGTAGAGAAAGTGAGGCACGTTGTCAGTGGGGTTTAAAACACATTTATTAGTTTTAAAAGCAATTGGTACAACAAGACTCACATACATACATAGTGGTTGGACCCCTGGCCTCCTCGTGCAGTCCAGGATACAGTTTAAGCAGCCGTTATTGCCAATCACGCGTCCGTGATGCAGGAGGAAAAAAAACAAAACTTTTTCTCCTTATCTGCAATGGCTGCCTGGTTGATCCGGCTACGGGAGCCACGTTGGGCCAAATTCAGCAGGAACTTTAGAGCTACGCGTTTCGTCGAATCATCGACTTCCTCAGGCTCATATGAGCCTGAGGAAGTCGATGATTCGACGAAACGCGTAGCTCTAAAGTTCCTGCTGAATTTGGCCCAACGTGGCTCCCGTAGCCGGATCAACCAGGCAGCCATTGCAGATAAGGAGAAAAAGTTTTGTTTTTTTTCCTCCTGCATCACGGACGCGTGATTGGCAATAACGGCTGCTTAAACTGTATCCTGGACTGCACGAGGAGGCCAGGGGTCCAACCACTATGTATGTATGTGAGTCTTGTTGTACCAATTGCTTTTAAAACTAATAAATGTGTTTTAAACCCCACTGACAACGTGCCTCACTTTCTCTACCTACTCCCCCCCCTACTACCACCACTGGGGAGAGTCCCCATCTGATGCCCAAGACTGGAGTTAGAATCCCACGTTGGTTGCAAACAAAGAAGAGTCTACACTGGGGGGAGATGCAGATGGGTTAATTTAACCCCAAAGTTACCAATTTCCTGCAAGGACTCACACATGGCCGTGTGAGTACAGATATATTTATATATTTATTTCAAAACCCTCTAAACCACCATTACCTGTTGTTGGGAGTGACTGGAATTGCTTAAAGAAACCACATTACCGTGTCCGCTTGCACATGGCCGTGTAAGTGTATTTAATATTTTCACCAACCCCCAGCAATATTGTTGTAACCACATTAATTTTATTGTATTTTATTGTTTTTTATTGTCAAATGTTTTTTTAATCCCACGCTCCCCCATTGCTTGTATGTCTCTATATCTTTAAAAGGGTTCCGGATTAACCCTTCCCTGGGGTTGCAGCAGAGGGGAACTCCATGCTGGCTCAAAGCATCTGTCATAGAGCCGTGGTCTAACTTACTGCCACATTGTAAGCACACCTCATATATTAAGCTTAAGGTAAGCGCCAGGTTTTTTCCTATTGTCCTTCTGTTTTGCTAGTCAGGTTGTAAGAACGGTAGTCCCTCCCCCAAAAACAGTAATCACCCAGACCTTTCAATTACTTCAAGCAGGTGAAAATGGTGTCAACAAAGTTGACCGTAACATGACCCTGTTATTTGGCTGTGTGCTGAACCCCACCCCCTCTGTTAACGTGTATGTTGTGATTACATATTAATTGCAGCTGCTTTAACACAATGGTAGATGAGCAAAATACAGCAGCGGCAGCATTTATTCGAAGTAATCACTGGCATGTACCTGGCATGTTCCTGGAATGCCACTCTGTTCACCCGGAGCATTCCGGGCTCCTTTTGCCTTCCCAGCCAGGCGCATTACACTGCAGACGCGCGGTTGATGTGTTAATTAATAATGGTTCAGGATTTACTAGGCTGCAATGCTTCGCGTGACCACCAGATGGCATAAATTCATGAATTGTAATGCAGTATATATATGTATATGTATATATATATATATATATATATATATATATATATATATATATATATATATATATATATATATATATACTGTATAACAACAACCCCTATAACCCCTAACATACACATACAGTACTGTATATGCACATCAATGATGCACATGAACATTCGTATCATTTTCACGTCTGTAGCTGTCAATGCGCAGGTAATTGCCCTCCTTTAAATACCTATGTGATGATGTCAGGTGACTTGATGAAGTGCAAGGTGTTACATTAACATATCCAAGTTGTTAACTCCCAACGTGTATCCAGTACCAATTAAACTGATTATTTATGTGTGTTCACCAGGCAAGCATGATATTTGAGAATGATGTAACGTTAAGCTCTGTACAACAATTTATTGGCAAGTATTTATGGAATGTGTAATGCATGTACCACTTCTGAACGCAACACTCAGTCATCTAATTAGGATACAACCATGACATTGACGTTGACAAACTACGTTGCAACATGTGTAATTTGGCAAGTTATTGTCACCTGTTCACATGAACTAATTGTAATGTGCATATGCATAATTTAATGCCATCAGGATAGTTGCTATTGATTATGTTTCAATCGTGTAAAAATGAGTAACTCTTATAGATGTGTGTATAACTTAGCATGAAGTGATTCTAATGCATCGTGTACAATGTAAACATGCAATGTTATTGAGTGTCCAATTGCGGACGTCATCAAAAGAGGGAGGTCACAAAGTACATGTAAACATGAAAACAAACAGCTACATTTACATTTGATCATGCGTTACACATTAAAAGCATTCTGTAATGTATACCAACCTCAGTATACGCTGGATCTGTTAGATGTGTGAAATCTGTGACATCATATAATAATTTGAAGCACACTTAAGTAACATGTTTCATATGATGTGACCTGTTCCTTTAAGGGTTGACTATAGGATTTCCCTTGACACATCATAACATAAAGACTAATGTGACACGCACTTGTATAGTGGTAAAGTGAACACAGGCGCAAACAAATAAAAAGTGAACACTAATAATAAGTTACTAATTAAATACTTAAATAAGTGAAAATGTGATAATAATGAGTAAATACAGTTTCACCCCCTGCTCTGGAACCCACTGGAAGGGGTAGTCTTCACTCTTCCCCCACAGTAACAGCAAAACACACAAAATCCAAGGGGAGCATGGGGAGGAAACAAAAATACATTTAAGTGCAGCAAAATGGCAACGTGGAAAAAGGCCTTCAAATGACTTGGCTCTATTGAATTGACTACTTACAAGATGTAAGAGTCAAATGGGCAGGGTTGACTCAAACAGTCAGTGGTAGATGGGTGGTGCAGTTGTCATCAGAGTAGATCAGGTCCTCAGGATGAAGTGCCCCAATATTGAGAGAAAGAAACTGTCAAAGCACAGATCACTCAAGGTAAAAAAGTTTTATAACAATAAAAATAATGTAGCATAAAGAGAAATTCCACCGCTCACCTAAATATTAAACTTCCTTAATGGAATAAGGTAGGTGCATGGAGGTATATAATATACTGTATAGCCACGAGACCTCAAAAATTATTGAGTAAAGACCCCACTTGACTGCACTCTCAACCTTAGCTAGAGTATATATTTTGCCAAAAGCTAACACAAAGAATCCCTCTCAGATGAAGGAACCGACGAAAAAATAACAAATTGTTTATTACATCCAAAATTATCACACTCAATGGTTAAAATAAATGTTAAAAAGTTAAAAGTCCCCATATGGGAGCGAGGGATTGAAGTTAGAATCAAACACTGATTATTTAGCTACTAAGATATAGTAGTCAGAGGCTCTATTTCCCCTCTTGCGTGCACACCGGCTGATGGTATAAATCTGAACCATACAATATGTTGCTAATCTTATAAGCACATGTAGTAATATTGGTTTCACATCAATGAATGTAGCTGAAATAGCTGCATAGATGGTATCCTTTTAAAGCAGCTATTAAGGCAACATTTGGATTTGCAACTTATATGGAAGCTCCACATATATTATCAAGGCTAGTATTCTGTTCTGTTTCAGTACAATAGGATGTGTACTTATGCAAGCTATTCAAATTCCCTGCTCAGTTACCAGTATCACTGTGCAGAGACAAAGGTTACAGCAAACTGCAGGGGCAGAGGTGGGTATGTAAAAGCTATTTGTCAGTATCCCACTCAGCTCGTGGTCTGCTGCGTGATTAACTTGGTATATATACGTACCTGTCACATAGAACCTAAAAGGTCATGAAAGCAGATAACAGAAAACTGCCAAGTACAAATACAAACACGGACGGAGATTGCGGAGGAACCAGAGACCCAGTATGTCAACCGGTAAGCAAGCTGTGATTCACAATGCCCGTAATTGCTCTGGTATAAGTCAGCTGTTTGTGCCGTCAGTACGATCAGTGGTATGCTTATGTGTGTGTCTGTATAGTATCAGACCTCGTACTGTAGATCGCCGATACAAGTTAGCAAAGTGTTGCCACAATATTACTAAACATAAGGATAGAGAGGGTTACGGAGAACCCAAAACCAAAGCAGGACAATAAATTACAAACCGTGATCTCTTGATGCACGCGATTGCCTGAGTCCTTCTCAGCTGTCTGTGCCGGTCGTGCCGCTGCTCCGCTGTGACGTCACTCACGTGGCGTCCAACCCAACATATGTTTCGCGCGATTAACGCGCTTCTTCAGGGGAGGGAGTCTGTTCCTCTGATACTGAGATAGCTATTTAAAGGGTAAGCTAGGCTGCTATTGGTCAAAATTAGTGTATATACTGTTGGATGCAATTTAAAGGTAAACTCAACCTTTGGAACAGGTGAATACTAATGACTCATGTCACGGACTAATAGTTAGTATAGTGATTACCCCTTTCTAATCTGATATATAAACAGGTACTTGTCCCTTGAAGGAGGAAACATGATAAAATGGAAATAGTTGAATAGATGAACCCATGAAACGATCCATAGCTAGAGTGTTCATGTAAAAATGTAGGAATGTATGTATCCTTAAAATGATCCGCCCATAGGGTCAATACTAATCTACATGAACTACTGTATACCCTGGATCCCTTCAAAATCTGACCAATGGTCACATCTATGAATGGAAGAACCCTTGGATCTCTAAAGGTATGGTGAGTATAGAAAACCCTCATTTAGTCCTGTTGGTGACTGGGACTGTAGTAAAAATATCCAACGGCATTCTCGTTGGAGAAGTACTTTGTCCCAGTCACCTCCTCGTGGACTTGGCTGGACATGTTCTATTGCAGTAAATCTCATCACATTGGGGTTCCCTTGATGTGATTCAATTATATGTCTAGCTAGGGGTGTATCGACCGAATTCCTGATATTGCCAATATGTTCAAGGACGAGGGTTTTAAAAGGTCTATGTGTTTTGCCCACATACCGCTTCCCACAGTCACACGTCATCAAATAAATGACTCCGCATGTTTGGCAACTCATGAACTCTTTTATCGGGTAAGTCTGTGTTTTTGTAAAGTTCATGAAGGTTTTGGCATTTTTCATCACCGGGCATGCTTTGCATCTCGTGCATTTGAAGTAACCTGTTGGTTTTTCTCCTAACCAGGTTTTACTGGGGTTTGATTGGAAATGACTATGAACTAGACTTTCTTTGAGGTTTCTACTGCGTTTCCAGCACATACTCGGGGTTGGAGGTAGGATTTTGCATAAGTCCTGATCTTCTTGCAAAACATGCCAGTGTTGTGTTAGAATTTGTCTAAGTTCATGTGATTGACTGCTAAATTTGCCAATAAGTTGTGGTGTATTCCCCGGGCGCTAACTCTGACCGTGGTTGGTATAGGATTTAAATATCTTAAATATCTTAAATAGTAAGGTATGTGTTATAAGCTTTAATAGTGATGTCCTACTGTGACTCAAACTACCCCACTAGGGTCTATCCAAAACCCTTGATATATGGAATGTGAGAAGGGATGGGGGAGCACAGCGTAAGGAATGGTGGAGTGTGATTGTGTTATCTCCCTATGATGTTCAGTGGCGTTCTGACACCCTTAGAGTGTCCTCAGAGGGAGGTTTGTACTCCTTAGTGAAGGGTTAAGACTTAGGTGGGTGAAACAAGTCAATGGATGCAAAATGAATGCAAAATGAATCAATAAAAGGAAAACTTACACGGCCTTGTGTAGGTTGTATCCCATCAAGGTTTCTTTTGCAGTCTTATCTTTCTTCCGGATGATCCTTCTTCTTTCTTTATGGTCTTCTCTTTCTGTCTCTTCTTCTTGCTGTGATCTTGATGTTTGTCGTTGGGCGAATCTTCACATTGGTTCTCCTCTCATATGGGTGTAAACATAGGTGAGAAGGTAGTTAGACACATATACATACAAAATCGATATCAATTTGGAGGGGGGCAATGAGACAGTGTCATCAGGTGTATAGGTATATGATAATTATTATTATAATTATTATTCACTCACACGGCCTAATGTGAGTGGTAACTTATAACGGTATCTTGCAAGCACCTGTGCAGATCACAGGTCTTCAGGTCAAAGGTCCCTTGTGGGACAAAGGCAGAGGGATAGTATGGGGAAGATGTATCAATAAATCAAAATACTCACACGGGCCAGTGTGAGTACACACTGATAATGGTATCTTGGAAACTCCAAAAAGTGATAGAAAAACCCCTAGGGGCTAGGTCCAGATAGCAAAGGACTAATGGGACACTAAACACAGGGGTGATTAAATGTTATTGAAACAAACTAGTATACACTAATGAACAAGTACATATATAATCAGATAAAAAGTTAAAACCGAGGAGCATCTACTGCTTCTGGGGGGATAGAAAAAAGGTGGCAGCCAGGGGAAACAAATGGTGGTAAGTGGATGAAAGTCTCTGTACTCCGCGTCCGGATCGAGAGATTCCACAGCACCTCCGGTTCCTCTCAGATTGCTGCAGGCTGTGGTTCAAAGAAGAAGAGCTACGCGTTTCGCCCTGAACAGGGCTCCCTCAGGCTCGTGTAAAGTAGAGAGGTTGGGTTTTTAGTCTCCTTAAATAGACCCCGCCTGTCTAATGTAGATGTCAATTAAATCTTCTTCCTGCTGCGTAGCGCGGTGCCGCCATCTTTAGGGATGCGTGCGCATCCAGCGTGTGGCGCTCGGTGTGACGTCTTTCTGTTGTGCCCTCGTTGCCGGTTGCGTGAAGTGGGGGCAAAGTCTTGCACATGCGCGTTAATGATGCACAGTTAGTCCTTGATGTTGTATATACCATAGTCCGTTCGTGAGTGAAGAATGGTAACGAATGGTGTACACATCAATTACTGTTCCTGCAATATGTGGACGGGTGGTTAAATACACCCGTCATGAAGATTAAAAAGGGATTAAAAAGGTGTACTCAGTGGACAATTGACTTTTAATTGACAATACTGCAATCAGATCCTATATGGACTGTTTACATGGTGTTATGTGCAGTTAAACACTTAGTTAATTATTCACAATGAAATACTTTGGATGAGCTAGATGGCACTTAATTGTTCTAGTTATAATTCATTTAAAAATAATTCATTTAAAAATTTAAGGAGACTAAAAACCCAACCTCTCTACTTTACACGAGCCTGAGGAAGCCCTGTTCAGGGCGAAACGCGTAGCTCTTCTTGTTTGAACCACAGCCTGCAGCAATCTGAGAGGAACCGGAGGTGCTGTGGAATCTCTCGATCCGGACGCGGAGTACAGAGACTTTCATCCACTTACCACCATTTGTTTCCCCTGGCTGCCACCCTTTTTCTATCCCCCCAGAAGCAGTAGATGCTCCTCGGTTTTAACTTTTTATCTGATTATATATGTACTTGTTCATTAGTGTATACTAGTTTGTTTCAATAAAATGTAATCACCCCTGTGTTTAGTGTCCCATTAGTCCTTTGCTATCTGGACCTAGCCCCTAGGGGTTTTTCTATCACTTTTTGGAGTTTCCAAGATACCATTATCAGTGTGTACTCACACTGGCCCGTGTGAGTATTTTGATTTATTGATACACCTTCCCCATACTATCCCTCTGCCTTTGTCCCACAAGGGACCTTTGACCTGAAGACCTGTGATCTGCACAGGTGCTTGCAAGATACCGTTATAAGTTACCACTCACATTAGGCCGTGTGAGTGAATAATAATTATAATAATAATTATCATATACATATACACCTGATGACACTGTCTCATTGCCCCCCTCCAAATTGATATCGATTTTGTATGTATATGTGTCTAACTACCTTCTCACCTATGTTTACACCCATATGAGAGGAGAACCAATGTGAAGATTCGCCCAACGACAAACATCAAGATCACAGCAAGAAGAAGAGACAGAAAGAGAAGACCATAAAGAAAGAAGAAGGATCATCCGGAAGAAAGATAAGACTGCAAAAGAAACCTTGATGGGATACAACTTACACAAGGCTGTGTAAGTTTTCCTTTTATTGATTCATTTTGCATTCATTTTGCATCCATAGACTTGTTTCACCCACCTAAGTCTTAACCCTTCACTAAGGAGTACAAACCTCCCTCTGAGGACACTCTAAGGGTGTCAGAACGCCACTGAACATCATAGGGAGATAACACAATCACACTCCACCATTCCTTACGCTGTGCTCCCCCATCCCTTCTCACATTCCAAATTTGCCAATAAACCTAATTAAATTGTCTGTGGTTGCCTCCTCTTTCTTATTATTATTAGCAAGTAGTGCTGTCCTTTCAGATGTGAGGGCACGGTAGTAGGCCTTTTTGATGATTTTATTAGCATAACCCCGCTCCTTGAATCTGGATGACATGTCTCTAGCCTGTATCTTAAACTCGGATAGGGATGAACAGTTTCTTCTTAAGCGGAGAAACTGTCCTACTGGAATGTTATCTGTGACATGCCAAGGGTGGTGACTCGTTGCCATTAATAAGGAGTTAGTAGAGGTCGGTTTCCTATAAACGCTAGTTGTTAGACCACCTGTAGTTTTTTAAGATATGGTGATATCAAGAAAATCCAGTCCAGTTTTACTCATTTGATATGTTAATGTTAGGTTAATTTTGTTATGATTGAGACATGTAACAAATTCCTTCAATAGGTCCTCTGTCCCACTCCAAATAAGTAGGATGTCATCTATATATCTGACCCACAACTCCACAAAAACAAGAAATCTTTCAAGATCTTCAACGAAGACTATTGTCTCCTCCCACCAGTCCAGGTACAGGTTAGCATACGTGGGGGCACAGGTTGTCCCCATTGCTGTCCCCTGTACCTGGTGGTAAAGTTGGTGTTCAAAGAGAAATAAGTTGTGGGTCAGGATATATAGTAGGAGATCCAAAACAAGGGTATTGTGTAATTGCATATCTTCCCCTCTAGCTCTAAGAAAGTGTGCGACTGCTGGAACACCGAACTCATGTGGTATACTTGAATAGAGTGCTTCTACATCTAGTCCCACCAGTAGAGTGTCTCTCTCCAAAGTTATGTTTTCCAATTTAAGAAGGACGTCCGTAGTGTCTTTAACATGAGATGGGAGGCTGGTGACATAAGGACGTAGGACATTATCTAGGTATACACTTGCTCGTGAAGTTATGTTGTCAATGCCGGAGACTATTGGTCTTAAGGGCGGGGGAACCTTTCCTTTGTGTATTTTAGGGAGGGAATAGAATGTTGCAATTTGTGGTTTTTTGACCAACATGTAATCATATTCGTTTTTCGAAATTAGTTTATTATTCAAACCTTCCGTAAGGATGGTCGTTAGTTCTTTAGTGAATGCTATTGTTGGATTTGTTTTTAAAATTTTATAGCTTTTCCTATCCGATAAAATACATTTACATTCAGTGATGTAATCACACTGGTCAAGAATCACAACGTTCTCTCCCTTATCCGAAGGTTTAAGGACAATTGTGGAATCATTTTCTAGATCTTTCAAAGCCAGTCTTTCCTTAAAGGTTAGATTTTGTTTACCTTTTTTCACTTTTAAGGTCATGATATCCTTAGTGACTAGTTGGCAAAAAATGTCCACATTTGGGCTTGTTTCGGATGGTGGTACAAAGGTAGATTTATTTTTCAAAGTGGTAAAGGTTCCCTCACCTCTCGGTCTAACACTTTCTTCCATTAAGCTTTCTAAGACTTCAACATTATCACAATCCTGTGTATTGAAGTTCTCAAGTGGTGTATTCCTATTCTGCCAAACTCTGCGTTTCCTAAAAAAAAATTGGAGATTTAATTTCCGACAGAATAGGTTGAGATCCTTCACTGTGTCAAATATGTCTATTTGATTAGTTGTGTATACATAACTTGTGATCTACAGAGGCGACCAACTTTATTCTAACTCGGCTAGTCCCGCAAATTTGGGTATATCCCGGTGATGTTCGGTGTTGTACCGTTTTCGGCCGGAGTGTATTGCGTTATTTTCCCGGCTGTGATTTAAGGATTTTATTCCCGCTGCCTGCAATACTGCAATGCCGTGTAAAAACACATGGGGGCGTTTGCGAGCTGTTGTCTTTAAAGCCGTCCCCTATAACCCCTAACATACAGTACTGTACATTTTTATTCATAGTGTACATGTGCAGGGGGTCTCCGGAACTGAACCGCACTGGTTTCAGGTCGGGGGACCCCCTGCTCCCCGAGATACAGGCCCCTTTATGAGGTGCCGGTATCCCTCTGCGTTTAAAGGTCCCGATAACGTGACCGCGACCTGTAAACCAAGCAGAGGTATACCGGCACCCCCTAAAGGGGCCTGTATCTCGTGGGAGCAGGGGGTCCCCGGACCTAAAACCACAGCGGTTCTGCTCCGGAGACCCTCTGCACATCTACACTGTGAATAAAAAACATATATAAATAAACACTCGTTCCTTACCTTAGCGGCTATGTGCTACGGTAACGAAGCAGCATTTGTGTATTTTAATAATAAATAAAAGAGGAGGCAACCACAGAAATTAATGCTCAGGGGACTCCCTGCTCCTGCACAATATTATTAAAAATACAGAAATGCTGGGGGCATGTCCAGGACGCCGATGAGAGAGGCTGTGTAGAAGAGGAGCTCCACAGACCCTGATATAACAATAGCAGAATAAGCGCTTTTTCCCCCCTAAAAACATTCGCAATTGCTGCCACAAATCCCCCTAATACTCCTAGCAGCAAGAATGGCGAGGAAATCGAAGTCCCAAGCCACCCCAGGAGTCGCTAAATACTTCTCCCCCTCCCAGAAGAGCTCGGAGGCTGTTTTAAGATCACAAGATGGCGCCGGCTCCGCGAGCACACGTGGGCCCAAGCAGGGAACAACCGAATGGAGCAATACGGCTACCCCATCACCGCTGGAGGAAGAACTCACCAGAGCATTTATGCAGGAGATGATCTCCACAATGCTAAATAAGCTCCACTCCTCACTGCAGGATGACCTGCGGGCCGCGGTAAAAGAACTTAAACAGGATATAACAGGCCTAACGGAGCGCACCACGGCCCTTGAGCTTAAAATGGCCGAAACCACGCAATCCCAGGAGGAGGCAGCCAACGAAATATTTCGACTAGGCGCAGAAGTAAGCAGCCTAAGAGATTGCCTTGAGGACCAGGAGAATCGTGACAGGCGCCAGAATATTAGAATTCGGGGCGTCCCGGAAGCGGTTCTACCTAGTCAGCTCGGGTCATATCTCCAGGACTTCTTTATCTCAATGTGCCCCGAGCTCACACCAAAGGACATAGAGATGGACAGAGCCCATCGTGCCCTGGGGCCACGCTCTGAAGATCCCAACCGATCAAGGGACATAATAGCCCGCCTTCACAGATACACTGTAAAAGAACAAATAATGGAGGCCTGCCGAACCAGGGAGATTATCAAATTCCAGGATTCTCACCTCCACATTTATAATGACTTGTCAAAGCGCACAGTACTTCGGCGCAAAGAGATGCAACCATTAACTTCCTTGCTCCGCGAGAAAAAGATCAAGTACAAATGGGGATTCCCATTTAAGCTGTCGGTACAAAAAAATGGCAAATATCTCACAATAAGACACCCGGAGGATATCCCGCGGTTCACAAAAGCCCTGGATCTAAACCTCCCTGCCGACTGGATCCAAGACCCCCCCCCTCTCCCAGGGGCAACATGCAGAGGAACCCCAGATCAGAACATCAGAGAGGCTGGCAGGCCAAAAACAACCGTGGCCTAGATAGGAACCGCAGCAACCAACTACCACAGTTACCTCCAAGTTCATTCCCTCACCCAGTTGAACTGAACAGCGATCGTAGAAGTTCCCCTTAAAAGTCACTCCTGTCCCATGAGGCGACGCAATCCTGGATATGACATCCACAGACCCTGAAAACCGGAGAAGCGGGAACCCCGGACGCAAACCACAGAAAAGCAGTCCAGCGGACGCACCACAAAGAAAAGGGAGATAACTGCCAACGGACGTCCTGTGACTTACCTCACCTCGCCAATAACCGCAGCTCAACAAAGAAACCGGGCAAAGCAGCGGGCATCGGTACCGGAGGAGACGAACCGCAGCCGCGGATGAATCTGTGAACGGAGAAGGGGCGCAGGAGTCGGTCCCCGCTGGGGCGGATGTGCACATTTTTTTTCTTTTCCATCCACACGGGCCCGCACTGCCCGGGCCGGGAGGAGAGAGGCCAGGTATTCCTCGAGAGGAGCGGTGCTGGCGGAACCTGGAGGTCCGGCACGCAGACCCTCCCTTCACGCCCCACCCTCCACTACATCCCCCCCTCCCCTGGGCAGAGAGCAGAGGTCTCCGGTAACAGTGAGTACTTTTGCCTCCACAAAGCGAGAAGGCCCGCAGGCCGCTTATCCACCTGGGTCAGGACACTAGGCGCAGACACAGCGCAAAGTGCAGACTCACCAAATCTGACTCATAGGCAGATATATATAAAGACTGGGAACATTGTACAAAGTTGAGAATCGTTCATTATACTGTTTATTAACATATTCTATATATACCTCCCCATTTCCCCCCCCCCCAAACCCTTCCTTCTGGTTCTACCCTCCCCCCAAACCCACCCTCCCCTGATCCCCCCCACCTATCCCTCCCCCCTCCGGGGACACTAGACACCCCAACTACCGCGGCCAAGGCAATTGAGTCACGAGGACAAGCCTGGAAACAACCATAAGCTTAAGTATCTAGGAACCCACATAGATCTAATGCTACAGATAATCCCCAAAAGATGTGACAACCTATATTATATTATGGAAGGGAAGGGGAGGGTTAATTCCCACTTGTGATGCTAACCAGGAGTAGACAATGTTTGATCATGATATAAAAATATAAACATCTTCATAGCATAGGAAAGTTCATAAGACTCAGGATTCCAGATAGTCCAATGTTAAACACACTCCCATAGATTATGCCACTAGCCATATAGGTAAGTCTTATGTGGTGGTCTAGGTAAACGTGTGTAGGACTGATCACATAAATGAAGTAAATGGATTACTCACTGCTGACCTTGGGGATATCCTGGTCCTGTCCTGCGTGCTCCTACCAAGGAACAATTGAAGAGAGTACAGGGAAAACGGCGGTGCATCTGCTGCTGCTGCTTTTGAAGATTGGAAACCACAAACTGCAAACCACAAAATATCCTAGGTGCAAAAATGTATTTTAGGGCATAGTAACAGCCAAAAAGAACACTCTGACGCGTTTCCCGTGGTATCCTACGCTTTATCAAATAATTATATTATGAAACAATGTATCCCCCTCCCCCCCTCCCCCACTCTACTTACCCACCCCAACCCTGGAGGCTTACTCCCCCCCCTCACCCGACACCCTATACCCCCCCTCCCTCCCCATAAACTCCCCTCCCCCCCTCCCCCCCCACACACACACCCCTCCCTCTCCCCCCCTCCGGACACGAAGCGGGTAAGGCCTGATGATCGTGTTAACGATCACAGAAAAACGGCCATAACGAGCCAAAAAAATCGGCATAATATGAACCTCTACAAGCTCACTCAGAATCAAGGTTGCAAGCAATTGGTCCATATCCCCATAAGAATGCTCCACAAAAGCTATGCTGAACAACTTTACAGATATCTGTGAAAATGTTAATATAAAAACGTACTACAAATGATGTACCCCCTCCCCCCTCTCCCTGTACGTCCCCCTCCCCCCTGCCCCCCCTCCCCCTTCCCCCCCTTCCTTCCCTCCCCCCTCCTCTCCTCCCTCCCCCCCATCCACCCTCCTCCTCCCCCCCCTCCTGGAATGAAACGGTTAAATGTGATGAGCAAATCAATGGTCACAGAAAGAAAGTCACAACGAGCTAAGAAGTGGCAAAATATGAACCCATATGAGCCTACTCAGAGCCAAAGCTGCAACTATCTGATCCATACTTCCATAAAAATGCTCCACAAAGGTTACTATGACCAATACTGAAGGGATGTTAGAAATTACAACTATAAAAATGTATTGCAATACTAAGATGAGTTGTTCCCTTTCCCCCTCCCATTGTACAAAGTCCCCTCTAACATGTGATACCAGCAAAAGAAAACAACAAAATGCAGAAGAACGTACAAATGCAATGTATGTAACTTTAGAGTGATAAGGGTTGACATAGGAAATGTATTTGAGATCCTCTCCCGTTTCTACCCCCTTTTCTCCTCTCTGCTCTGAACAAGAACCTCCCCCCCCCCATATCACCCCGAATGTGACCTTGTACTAGACGATCAGTAGAAGATCAGTAGAAGAACAAACAAACAAATTAAAAGGCCCAGACCACGCAACTGACACACACAACATGCCAACCAGCAACTTAGACTATAGCGCCCTCACATGGTATGGTAGCCAATCAGAGCGTGGGAACTCCATCCCTACTCTGATTGGCTCTAGTACCATGTGACAAGCTTTCAATGACGTCACATCCTTTTTCCCCCCAAGCCTCTGTCACATGGTACTAGAGCCAATCAGAGTAGGGATGGAGTTCCCACGCTCTGATTGGCTACCATACCATGTGAGGGTGGCCATGTGTCTTTTCATGACGTCATCTTAAAGGCAATTGAAGCAAAGCCATTCTGATTGGCTGTGCTGTCATTGCCTTTAAGTGACGTCATCATTTTTTTTTTGTCGGCCAAAACACATGGTTTTCACGGCACAATCAGGACCGTGGGAACCATGATGAAAAATGTGACGTCATAGGCCTTTAAAAGCCTATGTCGTCTCATTTTGAAGCCAGGCGCCACGGAGGAAGGACCTCCGGGCAAGAAAGAAGACCAGGGCGTGGCTGCAGATGGGGAGAAGACCCCACCCAGCCCCGCTGGAAGGAGATAGAAGAAAGAAGAATACAGATGAAGATGTATTACAAATAGAAGACCCGTGGATTGGTTTGGATTGTTAGTTAATGTTTATTTTTTATGGTTTATTATTTTATGGGTTCCTGATCGTGGATTGGTTCGTGAGTTAGCTGCGCAACGGGAGTCGGTGGGGCCAAGTAATGGTAAGTGAACTAAAGAAATGTATTTTATTTAACTTGTTAATTTTTTCAAAAGGTTTTTTAACATGTATTTATTTTTTTTGTGGTATATCATTTCTTGCCACTGTATGTATGTATGTATGTATATATGTTTAGAGAGATATATATATACAGGGTAAGAAATGATGTTGTTTTAAAAGCTTGATTTGATGTGTTTTAAATTAATTTGTCTATGCTGCTATGCATTATTGTGAGTTTAAAATATTTTAAAATTAGATAGATGTATTCCTTGGTATTGTATTGTGTGTTTGAGGGAGGTCAGCGATAGCCTTGGTTTTAAAGGTTGTATTTTGGTTGGTACTTATATTTTTTCACAAGCTAAATTGTTCTGCTCCAGGCGTGAATTAGTTAATTGTTTCATTGTTCGGGATGGAGTGTGAATTGTTTAGGGATGTAAATAATGATTGCTAATTGATTTTTGTTTACTTGGTTGATTCATTTGCAGAATGTATATGGTGCATAGATTTTATGCATCATTTTTATTGGAATGTGAGGTGTTTCATTGGCTTTTCATTGGTTTGTGATGATATAGATTGTGAGATCAGTTAGGATTATTAAAGGAAATTGATTTTAATGTAGTGTATTTGGAGAAGTGTTTGGTTGTAGGACAGTATGCTTTTGATAACCCTTCTACATTTATTTGTATATTGGTTCATCGTGTGTATATATACTGTGTATATATATATACTGTATATATATATATATATATATATATATATATATATATATATATATATATCTCTATATATATATGCAGTATATATATATATATATATATATATATATATATATATATATATATATATATATATATATATATATATATATATATATATATATATATATATATAGTTGCATGATGAAGCCACTGTACAAATTCATGGGTGAAAGGTGGGTATCGGGCCTGTGTGGCTTAACCCCTTAATCACCTTTGCGGTTATTATCTAATAAGGTGTTTAAGGGGTTAATTGATATCTGAATGTACTTGCAATGTATAGGCTTTTGATTTTTGTTTACTTGGTTGATTCATTTGCAGAATGTATATGGTGCATAGATTTTATGCATCATTTTTATTGGAATGTGAGGTGTTTCATTGGCTTTTCATTGGTTTGTGATGATATAGATTGTGAGATCAGTTAGGATTATTAAAGGAAATTGATTTTAATGTAGTGTCTGTATGGAGAAGTGTTTGGTTGTAGGACAGTATGCTTTTGATAACCCTTCAACATTTATTTGTATATTGGTTCATCGTGTGTATATATACTGTATATATACATATATATACAGATATATATATATATATATATATATATATATATATATATATATCTGTATATATATATACAGTATATATATATATATATATATATATATATTTACTGCTGCGGCCAAGTTTATTCGAGCATTTGCCCGTTCTTGGCCGCAGCAGTAGCCTGTCAGCCTCCGATCGGGGCGCTCTCCCTACCGCTGCCGGGTCCGCCGGGTCCCCCGGAACCCCCTGCCGCCGTCCCGCGATCGCGGGACACCAGGGCTCCCTCGGGGAGACGCGTGACCGCGCGTCTATGACGCGCGGCACGCCGAGGGGCGGCCACTAGCAAGCCGGGAAATCTCCCGGCTTGCGGATCTGGCCGCACTGCAATTAAGTGTGTCGGCAGTGTATATATATATATATATAGTTGCATGATGAAGCCACTGTACAAATTCATGGGTGAAGGGTGGGTATCGGGCCTGTGTGGCTTAACCCCTTAATCACCTTTGCGTTTATTATCTGATAAGGTGTTTAAGGGGTTAATTGATATCTGAATGTACTTGCAATGTATTGGCTTTGTGTTTGCTATGTATGTTGTGGGCAAGACAAGGATGTTGCTGGCTACGGACACTTCGTATTGATGAGGTCAGTAGTAATTTATTTATTTGAATATGCTAGTTAATGTTTTTAATAATGGGCAATTAATCTATTATCCATATCTGGATAATAGTTATTTTGCACATTATTGTACTGTAGGTGTTGGGGGGGAGGGTGTATGTATTGAATGTATAGGCCAGGTTTATTTTTTTTACATTCAGGGTTGGTTCCATGGTTCTGCGTGGGACTTCTGGAGACCACCTGCGGGTATCCTCGGGTATCCCAAGGGTATCAGGCAGGTGGTTCCACGGGTGACACATGCGGTGATGAAGATGTGTGGTCCCACGTCTGTGGGGGCACCGCTGACCCGTAGGTGTGGGGATGATGATGTGTGGTCCCACTTCTGTGGGGGCACCGCGGACCCGTAGTGAGCACCGTGAGTTCCCCAGACCCCCGAGGGAACCACCTGAGGCCCCGCAGACACCTGTGGGTCTGACCCGGGGCTCCTAGACATCCGCGGGCCTACCGTGGGGACCCAATTGTGGCCCACGGTGACCCAAGGAGACCACCTGGGGGCCATGGTGCTAGCGGGATCCACCAGCAGGCCTCCAGAACCTGTGTAAAAAGGGCTGCTGTTAAACTGTAGGTCTGTCCAGGTGCCCCGCCAGCCCACCGGGGACTCGCGTAGGGCTGCGTTATGAACCCTGTATCTAAAAGGATAAATCTTGTATTTATGGGGGGGCACAGGGGGTGGGTAATGTATTTAATAAATATAATGCTGTTTATTGTGGGTCACTGTACTGTTTTTATTGTGGGTACTGGGGGTGGGGGAGGGGGTGTTTCCCCAACGGTATGTGGGTAGGCCTCCCTTGTGGGTACTGGGTGGTTAGGCCTCACGGGGGGGGGGTTAGTGTGGGAGGGTATGTAGGCATCCCAAGTGGTGGGTGAGGGTGGGTTAACCCCTTAATGACTGTAGCGGTTAATTACCGCTATGGTGATTAAGGGGTTAGGGGACATTACTTTGTATGTTTTAATTTTTGTCTCTTTTTTGCAGCAGCGGAGGGGCCATTTGCAGGTGGGTAGTGGTTAGTGGGTGTGGGTGTGGTTATTTACACGGGATTCCCCTCCCCACATTTACATACAGTACACTGCACTCACAGAAAACACAGGCCAGGCAGATTTAACTGACACAATAGGAGGAGGGTTTTTTACATAGATTACAGTGAAGGCAGGGAAACTTCACACACAATAGGGGGAGGGGGTTTTACATAGATTACAGTGAAGGCATGGAAGCTTCACACACAATAGGGGGAGGTTTTTTTTACATAGATTACAGTGAAGGCAGGGAAGCTTCACACACAATAGGGGGAGGGGGGTTTACATAGATTACAGTGAAGGCAGGGAGGTTTAAAACACACATTAAAAATATGTATGTAATGTATTTATTGTTTATTCTGCCTTAACCCTTCATTGCCTTAGCGGCTGTACGCTAAGAAGCAGCATTTCTGTATTTTTAATAAAATTGAGCAGGAGCAGGGGGTCCCCTGAGCATTACTTTCTGGCTCAGGGAACCCCCTGCTCACTGTACAATATTATTAAAATACACAAATGCTGCTTTGTTATCGTAGCACATAGCCGCTAAGGTAAGGAACGCGTGTTTATTTATATATGTTTTTTATTCACAGTGTAGATGTGCAGAGGGTCTCCGGAGCAGAACCGCTGTGGTTTTAGGTCCGGGGACCCCCTGCTCCCCGAGATACAGGCCCCTTTAGGGGTTGCCGGTATCCCTCTGCTTTGTTTACAGGTCGCGGTCATGTGATCGGGACCTTTAAACGCAGAGGGATACCGGCACCTCATAAAGGGGCCTGTATCTCGGGGAGCAGGGGGTCCCCCGACCTGAAACCAATGCGGTTCAGCTCCGGAGACCCCCTGCACATCTACACTATAAATAAAAATGTATTTTAAATCATTTTTAATGTGCCGATGTTTGCGCAGAGAGAGCAGCGGATCTCTCTCTGCTGCAAACACATCTCGCCCCCGCCGGCCCATAGTATCATTGATGTGCATATACAGGCATACCCCGCATTAACATACGCAATGGGACCGGAGCATGTATGTAAAGCGAAAATGTACTTAAAGTGAAGCACTACCTTTTCCCACTTATTGATGCATGTACTGTACTGCAAATGTCATATACGTGCATAACTGATGTAAATAACGCATTTGTAACAGGCTCTATAGTCTCCCCGCTTGCGCACAGCTTCGGTACAGGTAGGGAGCCGGTATTGCTGTTCAGGACGTGATGACAGGAGCATGCGTGAGCTGCCGTTTGCCTATTGGGCGATATGTACTTACTCGCGAGTGTACTTAAAGTGAGTGTACTTAAAGCGGGGTATGCCTGTACAGTACTGTATGTGTACAGTACTGTATGTTAGGGGTTATAGGGGTTGTTTTTATACAGTATATATATATATATATATATATATATATATACTGTATAGTATATATATATACTGCATTACAATTCATGATTTTATGCCATCTGGCGGACAAGCGAAGCATTGCAGCCTAATAAATCCTGAACCATTTTAAATTAACACATCAGCCGCGCGTCAGCCGGGCATCACCCCTGGCTTGGAACGCGGCATGCTCCAGGTGAACAGTGTCACATTCCAGGTACCTGCCAGGTACAAACCGGTGATTTGTTCGAATAAAGTCTGCTGCAGCAGTACCGCTCACCTTGCTATATAATGTATATTGTCAGTTAGGGTATACATATGGTTTAGCTGCCGGTGCAAAGAGGATAGTGTGAACAAATAGAGACATACAAAGGAGGCACAGAATCCTCCTCAAAGATACTCATTGGCTGCACACAAGGCTAGTGCAAGGCTAGCCTTGTGTGCAGCCAATGAGGATCTTTGAGGAGGATTCTGTGCCTCCTTTGTATGTCTCTATTTGATTAGTTGGATAGAAGGAAAGTCCTTTGGAAAGTAGGCTTAGATGATCAGTATTTTGGGTTTTTGAGGAGAGATTGATTATCTGTATCTCCTGCCTCTTCTGCGTCTGCCCCTCGTCTGGTGTTGTTCTGGGTATGCCCGTTTCTCCCTGTCTCAAAGATAATCCCCATTTCCCCCTCCTTGTTTTCCTTTTCCTTGTGGGCCTATGTTGCCCGTTTCCCCTAAAAAAGAGGCTGATATTTGGGGTAAGAGGAAGGGGAGACCTGTACATGTACTGGGATATTCTTGGTGTGATGAGATTAACTGCAATAGAACATGTCCAGCCAAGTCCACGAGGAGGTGACAGGGACAAAGTACTTCTCCAATGAGAATGCCGTTGGATATTTTTACTACAGTCCCAGTCACCAACAGGACTAAATGAGGGTTTTCTATACTCACCAGACCTTTAGAGATCCAAGGGTTCTTCCATTCATAGATGTGACCATTGGTCAGATTTTGCGGGGATCCAGGGTATACAGTAGTTCATGTAGATCCGTATTGACCCTATGGGCGGATCATTTTAAGGATACATACATTCTTACATTTTTACATGAACACTCTAGCTATGGATCGTTTCATGGGTTCATCTACTGTATTCAACTATTTCCATTTATCATGTTTCCTCCTTCAAGGGACAAGTACCTGTTTAAATATCAGAATAGAAAGGGGGAATCACTATACTAACTATTAGTCAGTGACATGAGTCATTAGTATTCACCTGTTCCAAAGGGTGAGTTTACCTTTAAATTGCATCCATCAGTATATACACTAATTTTGACCAATAGCAACCTAGCTTACCCCTTAAAGCTGCAGTTCAGTCTTTTTTTTTTTTTTTTTTTTTACATTTATTTTTTTACTTCAATAGTTTTATGTGTGCAATCTCTAATTACCTAAAGAACAGTATAGCTGCAGCTCAATTCGTTTTCCATGTCTTGATAGGTCGAAATTTGCTGGCATTTGTTTATAATCTGCTTGACTGGCAGTGGAAGCTCATGAATATTCATGAGCATTCCTGCACTGACAAGTGCTAGAGGGAGGGCAGGGCTGACAAAGGGGTGTGCCAGAGCTTGTGACAGGACATGAAGGGGCAGTGCCTTAGCAAATGGCTGTTAAAATAGAATACAAGAAAATTGGTCTTTCAAAGTTGTTTTTTTTAAAACAGAAAATGCTAAAAGTATTTTTTCTTACTACAGAACTGATTTATTAAAACAAACAAACATGCAGGATATTGACTGAACTGCAGCTTTAAATAGCTATCTCAGTATCAGAGGAACAGACTCCTCCCCCTGAAGAAGCGCGTTAATCGCGCAAAACATATGTTGGGTTGGACGCCACGTGAGTGACGTCACAACGGAGCAGCGGCACGACCGGCACAGACAGCTGAGAAGGACTCAGGCAATCGCGTGCATCAAGAGATCACGGCTTGTATATTTATTGTCCTGCTGTGGTTTTGGGTTCTCCGTAACCCTCTCTCTCCTTATGTTTAGCAATATTGTGGCAACACTTTGCTAACTTGTATCGGCGATCTACGAGGTCTGATACTATACAGACACACACATAAGCATACCACTTATCGTACTGATGGCACAAACAGCTGACTTATACCAGAGCAATTACGGGCATTGTGAATCACAGCTTGCTTACCGGATGACATACTGGGTCTCTGGTTCCTCCGTAATCTCCGTCCATGTTTGTATTTGTACTTGGCAGTTTTCTGTTATCTGCTTTCATGACCTTTTGGGTTCTATGTGACAGGCACGTATATATACCAAGTTAATCACGCAGCAGACCACGAGCTGAGTGGGATACTGACAAATAGCTTTTACATACCCACCTCTGCCCCTGCAGTTTGCTGTGACCTTTGTCTCTGCACAGTGATACTGGTAACTGAGCAGGGAATTTGAATAGCTTGCATAAGTACACATCCTATTGTACTGAAACAGAACAGAATACTAGCCTTGATAATATATGTGGAGCTTCCTTATAAGTTGCAAATCCAAATGTTGCCTTAATTGCAGCTTTAAAAGGATACCATCTATGCAGCTATTTCAGCTACGTTCATTGATGTGAAACCAATATTACTACATGTGCTTATAAGATTAGCAACATATTGTATGGTTCAGATTTATACCATCAGCCGGTGTGCACGCAAGAGGGGAAATAGAGCCTCTGACTACTATATCTTAGTAGCTAAATAATCAGTGTTCGATTCTAAATTCAATCCCTGACTCCCATATGGGGTCTTTTAACTTTTTTTTTTTTTCAGAAAGCTTTTTTATTGGGTACATTTTCAGTATACAGGCGATCAACTTGAAAAAATTTGTGCTGTTACATGCTTATTGTGTCGCCCGTTGTTCACATACATTGTTTACAGATTTTCCATGTATTAAACATACATTTTTCTTAACTCTGAATTCGAGCTTGGATTCATTTTTGCTCTAAGTGCGGGCGATTGTGTTTTCTCCGGGTCTGTTCACCTCGTTACATTTTTGTGTTACACATTATGGATACGGTTTTCTCCAGCTCGATTCTTATCTAATTAACCTTAAACTTTAAACCTTATATTCTAACCTAACTTGTCGTGTTGGTCTTGTTCACTCCTTTCCTGTTTTCCGTCCTCTGTCTCCAGTCTTTACCCTAGACTAAGCTGTCCCCTGTCTGCGAGTCTCTTTCCTCGAGGAACCAGTCCCATCTTTGGCGGAAATCTTCCGTTGTTCTGTTTCTGTCTATGGACGTCTCCAGCTTGTCTATTGTCATTAGTTTGTATAATGTGTCATGTAGTTGTTCCATTGAGGGCTGTTGTGTTTGTATCCAGTTTATCATGATGGTCTTTCTTGCCGGTAGTAGTATAATCTCTGTGGGTCTGGTTACTGCTCTGCTGATTTGTTTGCCCTCCGTCCAGTTCTCTATATTTGCAAATATAATAGGTATTGGGTCCTTTGTCCATGAGACTTTTAATTTTGTTTTCATATAGTCTAGCACTTGGTCCCAATATCTAGATATGTGTATACATGTCCAGAGGCAGTGTTTAAGGTCCGCCTTTGGTGTCTTGCATTTAGGGCAGAACGTGGTGTCCTCTGTCCTGGTCTTTATCTGTCGTTTAAATGCTATGTATGCTCTATGTGTTATTTTGTACTGCATTTCCCTCCATATCTCTGACGGTATAATCTTGTGCACCCTGTGTATGCCCTGTATTAGCTGTTCCATGTTTTGTATTTCTGGGAAGTCTTTTTTCCATGCCCTGAGTGTGTTGGCGTGTGTGTTCTCTATATCTTGATCTCTAATAATGCTGTATAGTTCTGACAGTTTACTTTTATCCTGCTCTTTTGCTTTAAAATAGTCGTTTATTCTATTGTTGTTTAGTACTGTATTTTTATGATTTGTCAGCTTTTTACAGTAACTGATTAACTGTGTGTATGAGAAGGCGTGTATTAGGTTTTGGGGGATGTCCCATTTTTGTGCTAGCTCCTGGAATGTCATATATTCCTGTTTGTCTGTGTTAATCACATCTTTTAGGCAAGTGATCCCTTTTTGTTTCCAAACTTGGAATGATGTTTGAGTATGTCCTGGTATAAATTTTGGGTTGTCTTGAATTGGTAGATATCTTGAGATTGTATGTGACAGTTTAAACTTTTTCCTGACCGTTTTCCATGTTACTATAGTATCTTTGATTAGTATGTTGTTTCTTTGGGTCACTGGGATATCTCCCCATTTAGTATGTAATAGCTCTTTTAGGGAGGTCTCTGGAGAGAATTCCTTTTCTATTTCTAGGGAGGAGTAGTGATTGGTATCATTTATCCAGTCTCCTACATGTCTCATTATGCTTGCTATGTTATAGTTCCTGATATTTGGTAAGTTGATGCCTCCCATTGCCTTTGGTAATTGTAGTTTTTTTAGAGCTATTCTACTTCTCTTATTTCCCCATAGGAATTTTGTTATTGCTCTATTTATTTCCGTATTGTCTTCATGTTTGAGGAGCATAGGGAGAGTCTGCATGGGATATAGGAGTCTGGCAAACGAAATCATTTTGATCGCACTTGCTCTCCCAAATAGTGATAAGGGTAGTGTCGTCCAGTTTTTTAGTTCCTGTACTATTTTTTTTATAATAGGTTTAAAATTATTCTCGTATACACTGGCGACACACTTTATTCGAGCTCGGCTAGTCCCACGAATTCGGGTATACCCGGGTGTATTGAGGTTTGTGACTGTTTTCTGCCCGAGTGCATTGAGGTATTTTCCCGGCAGGGATTGAAGCATTTTATTCCCGCTGGCTGCAATACTGCACAGTATATATATATATACTGCATTACAATTCATGAATTTATGCCATCTGGTAGACACGCGAAGCATTGCAGCCTATTAAATCCTAATCATTATCATTTAACAGATCAGCCGCCCGTCAGCCAGGCATGAACCCAGGCTGGGAAGGCAAACG
Organism: Ascaphus truei; assembly: GCF_040206685.1. NCBI lineage: Eukaryota > Metazoa > Chordata > Amphibia > Anura > Ascaphidae > Ascaphus > Ascaphus truei. The sequence goes on along the minus strand of NC_134496.1, from coordinate 335,122 downwards.
CAACGGGGCTTGTCAGAGGTGAGGAGCGGCGCATTCCAGGTATCTGCCAGGTACATACTGGGTATTTGCTCGAATAAAGTGTGTCGGTGCAGTAGTCTGGAAATTTCTGCCTCCAGCATGATCCCTAGGTATCTAATGGTTTTTTTTGTTACTTTTACAGGGAAATTATATGATGCCCTAGTATCTGTTTTTTTTTTAATGTACATCATTTCTGTTTTAGATATATTTATTTTAAAACCTGCGAATGACACGAATGTCTCTATTTGCTGTAGGACCTTTTTGATTGATTCATCTGGGTTAGTCATGAACATTAGTATGTCATCTGCGAACATTGATAGGTTCAATTCTGTTTTGTTTATCTTGATCCCCCTAAAGTCCTCCATTTGTCTCAGGTAGATAGCCAGAGGTTCTATTGCTAGGTTAAACAGCAGGGGTGACAGCGGGCATCCCTGACGTGTCCCCCTCTACAGTTGGAATGGGTCTGATAGGTGTCCTGCTGCTATTATTCTAGCCTTTGGGGTGTTGTACATTGCCTTTAACATATTACTAAAATTTCCCTTGAGTCTGAATTTATCTATCACAAAGAACACATGTTCCCACATTATATTATCGAATGCTTTCTCGGCATCAATTGTTACTAGGGCTGTATTCTCTATCTTATGTAGTCTGACCCACTCTATTGCCACTAGTACTTTTCTAATGTTTTTCACTGCGGATCTTCCTTTGACAAATCCCGACTGGTCAGGGTGTATCAAGGACGGAAGAATGTTCGCTAACCTATCTGCCATAATTTTGGTGAATATTTTCGCGTCTTGATTAATCAGTGAGATAGGTCTATACGACTCTGGTCTCATGGGGTCCTTGCCCTGTTTGTGTATTATCATTATGTGGGCCATTTCACTTGTTTGCATAAACGTGGCGTCTTTGAGTGCCTTGAGGTATAAATGTTGTAATGGTTCTATCAAGTCTTCTTTTAGGAGTTTGTAGTATTCCCCTGACATGCCATCTGGGCCTGGGGCCTTGCAGTTTTTTAGGTTTTGAATTGTGTCCTTTATCTCTTTTTGAGTGATGGGGGAGTTTAAACTATCCATTTCTTCTTGACTTACTTTAGGTATTTTAATGTCTTTAAAAAAAATATCTCTTGCTTCTGTGTTTATTTGTCCTTCCCTATACAGTTTACTGTAGTATTCTTTGAACACCTCGTTTATTTTTTTTGCTTCTGTGATTATCTCTGTTTTATCATATATTTTAGTGATGGGTGTAGTTGGCCTGTAGTTACGCATAAGGTTTCCCAGTAGCCTACCCGTCTTGTTGTCGTGTATGAAAAATTTGGCTTCTTTTACTGATTTTTTCCCTAATTCTTTTTTTTCTAGCCATACCTCACATATGGATTTTTTCTGGCTATAGTTTTCTTTGTTTTGGGGTGTTGGGTCTGTTTTGAATGTTTTGAATGCCTCGCTGAGTTCTTTACTGGCCTTACAAAATTCTTGTGTTGCCTGTTTCTTTCCTCTGGATACATATGCCATAATATCCCCCCTAATTACCGCTTTTGATGTTTCCCAAAAGAGTATGGGGTTTGCCCTATGTTCCTGGTTTGTGTTGTCAAATCTCTCCCAAGCTCTCTTTAAGTAATTCACAAAGTCTTCGCTATTGCTTAGGTAATTTGGGAATCTCCAGGTGTTTGGGTTTGCTCTGCCCAGTCCCATATCTAGATCTAGGCGTACCATTGCGTGGTCAGATATAATTATCTCTCCCATGTCTATGTGTGTTATTTTATTTAGTAGATTCGGTGTTAGTAATATTGCGTCGATTCTTTAAAATGAATTATGTGCATTGGAATAGAAGGAGAAGTCTCTCTCCAGTGGGTTGAGCGTTCTCCATCCATCTACTACCCCTAGTGCTGTTTTAATAAATTCCATGTTTTTGGTTTGGGCGCTGTCTTTGGGCATGCTATCGTTATGGTTTGATCTGTCTAGGAACTTGTCCTGTATTGCGTTCCAGTCCCCCCCCATTATTAAGTTTCTATGTTTATATTTTAGTATCTTGTTTATAGTTTCTTGGAAAAATTCAGTCTTATGATCATTTGGTCCATAGACATTTCCTAGGAGGTAGTCTATTCCTCCACTTCTGACCTCTGCCACTATGATTCTTCCCCCGCTGTCTCTCTCTGTGTTGATTATTTCTAGGGGGAGATTTTTATTTATAAGTATGGCTACTCCTGTTTTCTTTTCTATTGCCGGGGAGAAAATGCTGTGTCCTACCCAATCTCTTTGTAGTTTATTGCTTTCTTTTGAATTTAGATGCGTCTCCTGTAGGAATGCTATATCGGTTTTTTTTTATTTTAGGTAGTTTAGTACTTTTTTGCGTTTTATTGGGTTGTTAAGCCCCTTTACATTCCATGTTATTATTCGTGTATGCATTTTGTGTCTCGATCTGTTCTGTGTCCTTTATGTATGTCGTTGTTTGCTTTCCCTTGTTTCCTGTTAAGTATGATATTCTGGGTTTTTTCTCTCTGTTCTACTTTTTCCCAACACTCTTTTGTTTTTTTATTATCCTGGCTTGTCAACATGATCTCTGCCTTGTTTTTTGTATTAGAACTTCTAACTTTTTAACCTTTTAACTATTTGAACTTTTAACTTTCCTTTCTTTTCTGGACTTCACTTTTTTTTCAGAGGTGTAATTTCTACCCTCTTGTGTGTCTCCTTATGTGTGCACTTTAGTCTCCTTATCCCTGCTGGGGGGTATATTTACTGTTTTATTTCTCCTTTGGCCTAGTTTTGTAATCCTTTTTTTTTTTATGTTCTTTTGCATGTAATTTTTTGTTTTATTCTTTTGTTTTGGTTTTGTTGTTGTGTCCCGTCCCTTGGCTGTTTTGTCCTTGTTTCTTCCTATCTTTGGACGTATGTTAAGGTGACTGTGTGTCTATGTTTCCCTCTTGCTTGTCTCCTTACGTTTCTTGCTGGTGTTATGAGTGCTTCTATTGTTATAGCGTGTGTGTGTGTGCCCTCCTTCCCGCTATTCTCTTGGTCTCATTTGTTTGTATGTTCATGTTGTGTAACTGTATACCTTACATCAGTGTCATGGTTGCCCGTCTCTGTCCCCCTTGGGGATCGGTTATTTTCTTGCTGTTAGGTTGTCTGTTTCTGTCTGATGTCTGTCTTTATCTCTTCTTGTTCTGACTATGCGGCTTTCCCCCGTTGCGATACCAGGAGTCCAATGTAGGTTTAACATAATAAGAAAACAATAGGAGAAAAGACATTCAGATTATTGCATGACAATGTCATTGTTATGTTTTTATGCTTTCTTGTTTTGACCTCTTCTTTCTTTTCCCCCCTGCCTTTCCCTTTCTTTGTCTTCCGCCTGCCTCCTCCCTTCCCTCCCTTCTCCTCTCCCCCTCCCCTCTGCTCCCCCCCCTCCCCTCTCCTCCCCTCCTCTCTCCACTCCCCCTCTCTGCCCCCCCTCCTCTCATCCCCCTTATCCCCCTTTCCTCTCCGCCCCTCTCCTCTTCCCCCCTCCCCCCCTCCTTTCTCTTGCTTGAGGCATTCTTGGCTCTCCCTCTCCTGTTATACCTTTCCATCCCCCCCCCCCTCCCGGTTTGTTCACTCTTTTGCATCCAGTCCAACAAGCATACCTTTGCAGGTTAATATCAGTTACACATTCAGATACCCACATATTTCCCTATGTGCTGTCACTCGTCCTATGCTTATTCATACACCCTCTTGGGCCACATATATACTTGTATTCTTACACACCCGCACTCATTCACTTATTTTTTTTTTTTAACATGGGACAACGGACAAATGTCTTAATTCAGTCTCTTTCAAATAAAATATGATCTTTGGCTCTGCATCTGTCAGCTTCAGCGGTCTTCGTCTCTTGTGTCATTTCGGTCCTCCTCTGCATTCCTGGGGATTGTCATCTTTGTCACGTACTTTTCCGCCAGGTCGTGGGCTGTAAAGGTTTTCACCCCTGTGTTGGTGTAGATTTTTAGGGTTGCTGGATAGATCAATGCAAATTTTCTTTATGCTTGTAGAGAGTGGTGCATACCCTGCTAAATTCTCTCCTTTTTTGTGAGACCGTAGCCGAATAGTCCTGAAAAATCATGATTCTCTTGTTCTCAAATGTCAGTTGGTCTATCTCCTTGAAAGCTTTGATGATTCTGACTTTGTCGTCGAAGTTGAGAATCTTTGCTATTATTGCTCTAGGTTTAGTTTCTTGGTCTTGCCTTGCAGCACCCATTCTGTGTGCTCTCTCTATCTTTATTGCATTATCTGCGGATAAGCCAAGGTGCTCTGGGATCCATTTCTCGCAGAACTCTATGAGCTGGTATTGTTTTACTGATTCAGGTACTCCTATCAGTCTTATATTGTTTCGTCGGGACCGGTTTTCAAGATCGTCAACTTTTTCTTCTAATATGCAGTTTTTTTCCCGCAGTGTTTCTAGTGCTTGGTGCACGTCAGACATTTCATCCTCCACAGTGCTAATTCAAGTTTCAGCCTCTTCCACTCTTGAGGTATGTGCTGAGAACTCCTTTTTTAGCTCTTCTATGGATGTTTTTATTTTGTCAATTTTTTTATCTAATTGGGGGAGAATTTCTCTTGCTACAGCCTTTGCAATGCTTTCATGCTCTGACCTTGTTTGTGCCTGCTTGTCTGCTTCCCCGGTCTGGCTGGATTCTCCTGCCAGAGCCTCGTGGCTGTCGGCCATTTTCAGTGTCTCTCTCCTTCTCTCTCCCTTGTCCTGGCGCTGTTGCTGCTGTTTTGGGGCCATCTGTGCAGTTTTGGAGAGATATTTCTCCATGCAGGTACCTCCGCTTGTTGAGGCGTCTGTCCCTTTAATTTTGGAGATGTTTTGCCGGCTATCGGTTTGCGGTTACTGCGGCTTTCCCCGACGGACCAGCGGAGCTCCTCTCAGTGCATCCTCACAGCCCTGGCGCCATACCGGAAGCGTCTTTTAACTTTTTAACATTTATTTTAACCATTGAGTGTGATAATTTTGGATGTAATAAACAATTTGTTATTTTTTCGTCGGTTCCTTCATCTGAGAGGGATTCTTTGTGTTAGCTTTTGGCAAAATATATACTCTAGCTAAGGTTGAGAGTGCAGCCAAGTGGGGTCTTTACTCAATACTTTTTGAGGTCTCGTGGCTAAATAAAAATAATGTACTCACATTCTAACAATTAAAAACGGGCATATCACACTGCATTAGTGTAGGAAGACTTTAGCCAGCTGGCTCACCGCCCGCAACGTTCCCCACTCCTCCGCCTCAGCCTCCAGTCAGCTGTTACACTGTTCCGACTGGCGTCTGACGTCACTTCCGGTTTCGTCGCTCGGTAAGGGCTGGATCTTCCTGCAACTCCTCTGCTGTATGCTCCGCTCTGGATGAGGCTCCCACTCTACGCGTTTCGCCGCGTGTTACCGTCGGCTTCGTCAGGAGTGTGGAGTCTCGTGACGCAATGTATACTTATATATCTTGGTGATCTGATTAATCATCAGGTGTACGCTATTTCTTAAAGTGCTACTGGGGTGGATGACACCATTACAATTACTCATAAACAATCATGGGGTTAAAATCACTCACGAACAATCATGGGGTTAAAAGTCTCAGTGAAGGAGACAAATATAAAGTATGGGGAATAAATCTTTTTAAAGGGATACTATTATAAGTGAATATAGATGATAGTACAGTAAAAGGATCAATTTGGACAATCTACAGTCCATTATTATATTCAAACTTGTAATTCATACAAAACATAATTTCTATAAGTGTACTCAAACATTGCTAAGAATACATCAGCTCCCTGATTGACATATTAAGACATAATCGCAAAGAATATAAGATCTAAAATATGCAAGATCTGAAATATATGGCAGTATCACAAAACAATTTTTAACAAATTAATTATAAAATCCTACAATCCTAAAATCCTATAGTTGGATGGTGATAAAATGTAAAATCTTGAAGTATTACATAGAAACTAAAACCTAAAATGCACAGATTATAAAGGCTAATGGATAAAAACCGAGAGAGTGGGATGAGCAACAAGGAACAAACTCATAAAGGGGGAGACAAAATCAGTATTAGAGACAGATACATTTATTTCAAAAATGGCAAAATGTCCAACTCCATATTCAGTCCCCCTGGGGTGAGACTTCCTAAAAGGTGAATCCAAAAGGATTCTCTCCTCAAAAGTTCATTCTCTCTGTCTCCCCCTCTCCAGTGTTGTTTCACTTGTTCTATGACTGTGTACATCAAACCTGTTGAATCTCCTTGATGTACTATGGAGAAATGATCAGAAACACTGTGGGTCTTTATTTGTCGTTTAATGCTGCCGAGGTGTTCTGGGATCCTAGTTCTAATGGGTCGTGCAGTCTTGCCCACGTATTGTAATTTACATGGGCACTCTAATAAGTATATGGCGTGGTCTGATCTGCAGGTAAGACTGGTTTTTATATTAAAGCTTTCATTAGTGACATTAGAGCAGAAATTTGCAATATTTGAAGATTTAAACTGGCAGGCCCTACAAGTTTTACACCCATAGAACCCCTTATTTTGGCTCAACCAATTGTTCTTACTTGGGTTACTTTCTCTTAATGCACTGGGTGCCAGCTTTATAACAAAAAAGACGGTGTGAAACAGCGCTACAAACAATATAAAAAGTGTACTTAATAGAATATTGAGTAAACAAACACTGGCAGCCAGGTAAATACTGACAGTACAGTCAGTCAGGGAACATGTAAAAAAAAGGGGATACCGGCGCCACAATGAATATAGAACAAAAAGTCCAAACCGTAAAGTCCAAATGGATTCCTTAAATGAACTGGTGATGAAGAGAACTCACATCAGAGGGCAGTGCAATATGTGGGGGGAAAAAAATTATGGTGCAGTATGCCAATCAGTTTTGACTAAAACCGTATTAGACTAACAACACATCACAAACATGACAAACAAACATAAACACACTAGCAAGGCTGAAATATTAAACAAAGCTAATTTATTAAGACTAATACTGGATTCCTGGAGGATCACTAAAAGCACAAGCATCCGGAAGGGTAAAAGTGGAACCCTACTCACAAGATACTGGACAATAACAGGCAAAACAGACTGGAATCGCACTGATGATCTTCAAAGATGGCGACCGGAGCACTCTCACAGGCGTCCCCACGTGACAGGGGTGGAAGGTGAGTCACACGAACTGCGGGACTTCCGGGCGGATATGACGCCGCGCCTCACGATTCTCCCAGAGATAACGTTCCTCCTTCACTCCTCTTCCCCCACGGCTTCACCACGGCTTCACCAGCTGTAGTACAATGTCCTCCACAGGCCAGATGCAGCTTTAAAACACACAAAAACCTCCCGACGCGTTTCGTGCGCATGCGCGCACTTCTTCAAGGGATGTGCCTACCCCTTAGACTTAATGGTATAAATACTCTCAGTCCTTGGTTTCAATTCGCTAATTACATGATCAAAATAATTTTAACCCCGTGTTAGCCACGATCAGGGTGGTACATAGATGAGCCAAGCTAGACAAAAAAGACAAACTTACAAAGACTGAAACACATAACAACATTTATACAATAATACATAAAAACACTTAAAAAGGTTATGAAAATAAATAATGAGGAGCGTACTCAATATATTGGATCATAGAAAGGCTTTCAGTTCGAAATCTATATTCATCCTTCTTGGGGAGAGGGTTTTTAATTCATAAATCCAGTATGCTTCACGCATACTGGCCTGCTGTAATCTACTCCCACCTCTCGAATTGGCATGAACTATCTCAATGGCCTGACAACGTAAACCCATAGGATTTCTATCATGACACAAAAGAAAATGGTGAGAGACACTGTGTGTCACCAAACCCTTTTTCATATTATAAATGTGCTCATAAATGCGTCTCTGGAAAGTTCTCCCTGTTCTGCCAACATACTGCAAGCAACAAGGGCATTGCAGTAGGTATATAACTAAAATTGAATGACAATTAATAAATGTTTTAATGGGGTAACTCCTAGAGGTGACATTAGATGTAAAATGTCTGGCATTTGTGCTATAAGGGAAAGAATAACAAAATAGTGCAATATGTCTAAATGAATACAGCAATCTGAGCAGGAATCATGAATGGGAACTCACATTCTCCCAGTGGTATTACAGCCTGTATTTGGCAATAGATGTGGTGGGTAGATTCAGCAATGTGCAGGGGGGTCTTGCTTGTACACACTCCCTGATGATAGCAGGACGAACCCTCAATGGAAATGAAAATAAAGACAATTCTAGTGCAACACTGTATGTTCACTATGGATATATTGAAAAGGCAATCAGTATTGCACTTACATGATCAACATGTGCTTAGACACGTAAAAATTGATGCGCAGCATAGGTGTACTCCATCCACCCCCCTCCCGAGGTCGCGTCGCGTCACTTCCGGTTCGGCCCGTCGCGTCACTTCCGGTTTCGTCGGCGAACGCAGAATGGATCCTCACGGGTTCTGGGGCTGGTCTGGCACACTTCTGAACTGCTGCAGGTTCACTCAACGCGTTTCGCTGGCGTGGCAGCTTCGTCAGGAGTCCGATCTCTCCTGATCGGACTCCTGACGAAGCTGCCACGCCAGCGAAACGCGTTGAGTGAACCTGCAGCAGTTCAGAAGTGTGCCAGACCAGCCCCAGAACCCGTGAGGATCCATTCTGCGTTCGCCGACGAAACCGGAAGTGACGCGACGGGCCGAACTGGAAGTGACGCGATGCGACCTCGGGAGGGGGGTGGATGGAGTACACCTATGCTGCGCATCAATTTTTACGTGTCTAAGCACATGTTGATCATGTAAGTGCAATACTAATTGCCTTTTCAATATATCCATAGTGAACATACAGTGTTGCACTAGTATTGTCTTTATTTTCATTTCCATTGAGGGTTCGTCCTGCTATCATCAGGGAGTGTGTACAAGCAAGACCCCCCTGCACATTGCTGAATCTACCCACCACATCTATTGCCAAATACAGGCTGTAATACCACTGGGAGAATGTGAGTTCCCATTCATGATTCCTGCTCAGATTGCTGTATTCATTTAGACATATTGCACTATTTTGTTATTCTTTCCCTTACATGTTTATGGTGATACCTGCGCTCCCCACAAGTTTCTCCACACCATTCTAAATAGGAGAAAACTGGATCTTCTCCTAAGAGGGTTGAGCAGCAAAGTTTGACATTTTTCTTAATATTTGAGCATTTTTGTAAATTATCACAATATTTGAGATTCATATATATATTTTCACCTTCACAAGTAGCGCCTCACAATTTTTGTTTATTATTTGTGCTATAAGAGCAGGCTACACATTTCGCACAAGTGAAAAAACCTTTTAGGCTCCCTACTTGTTTCTGTTTTTGTTGTTTAACCGGGCAGCTTGGGGCTAACTTGGATTTTAAATTATTAGCCTTTGAAAATATGATGTTAGGTTTTTTTGGGAGAATATCCACTAAAACATAATCTTGCAACAAAATAGTCCAATACTTGTTTATAATTTGTTTTATTTTGGGTGCCATCTCATTGTATTGGGTAATAAAAGCAACCTGCTTATTACACCTTTCTAATGTGTCCTTTCTCTTATTATTATATTGGAGTAAAGTGTCCCTGTGCATATTGTTAACTTGGTTAAAAGCTTCATCTAAGAGACTCTCTGAATACTTTCTATTAATAAATTAATTTTTTAGGTCTTTAGCTTGTGTCCTAAAAGTCTCTTCTTCAGAGCAATTACGTTTAAGATGCACCAATTGACCCTTCGGAATGTTTCGCAGCCACTGTGGATTATGCTGACTATCTGTATGTACATAGTTATTAGCCTGTACTGGCTTAAAAAAGGTCTTAGTATGCAGTATATCGTTTTTGACAAATATGTGAAGATCCAAAAAATCAATGTGCTCAGTACTAAAGTGACAGGTACATTTAAGATTATGATGATTGTGATTCAGATACGTGCAAAAATTATCCAGTGAGGCTTGACTGCCTGACAACACAAAAACCACATCATCAATGTAGCGCCGCCATAGCACCAGGTTTGCTCCTAGAGGACAGTTGTTCCAAATAAACTCCTCTTCCCAACTGTCCATAAATAGATTGGCATAACTAGGAGCAAACCTCGTGCCCATCACGGTACCACATTTCTGAATAAAATACTGTGAATTAAAGGTAAAATAATTGTGCGTCAAAATAAACCAAATACTATCAACCAGAAAATTCCTTTTAATGAGTGAGTAATTACTAAGATTCTCCAATTTGCGAGACACGGCTTGGCAGCCTAGTTGATGGTCAATTACAGTATATAGTGATGTTACATCGGCCGTAGCCAGTATGTAACCAGGCTGCCATTTAAGATCTTTCAAAATTTGTAATATATGTGTCGAGTCTCGCAAATAAGATCTAACACCATTGACTAAAGGTTGGAGGTGATGATCAATAAATTGGGAAAGGTTGGAGGTGAGAGAAGAAATACCAGAAATAATAGGTCTACCAGGGGGTGAGGTCACATTTTTATGTATTTTAGGTATAAAATAAAATAAAGGAGTGCGGGGAAACTGAACCAACAAAAAATCAAACTCGTCTTCACATATTGCCCCACTATCTAGGCCAGTAGTCAGCAAATCTCCAAGTTCGGCCTTGAAATGCACAAAGGGTCACCGGTAAGGGGGAGGTATGTGGTCTCAGCACCCAATAATCTCATGGACTCCTGTATATAATAATCTTTGTCCATTACCACAATACCCCCACCCTTATCTGCCGATTTAATAACTATAGAGTCATTCTTCTCCAAACTTTGAACAGCCTCCTTCTCCTGAACATTAAAATTGTCATGTCTGATTTTATAAGTTCGACATGAATTCTCCAGATCCATACTAACCATCTCAACAAAGGAGCTCACCAGATGTCCCTGGGCAAACTTAGGGTAAAAAGTTGATGTTTTCTTAAAGATCCTTTGTTGAGGATCGACCGTGCTGCGTACCTCACTAGTTAGACTAGTTTGGTTGGATATAGCATCCCGTGCAAAATATTTCTTCAGGGCGAGTTTACGGGCGAATTTGTGGACATCTATAAATAAATTGAAACTTTTTGGCCCACAAACAGGAGCAAATGTTAGACCCTTATTAAGTACCTTTTTTTCAATATCAGTGAGATGATACTGGCTGATATTGAATATATTCGGATATTCTATCCTTTTCTTTATCCAATTTCTATTAGCACCTCCTCTTCTCCCTCTGACCCTGTCTTTCTTTTCTTATAGTTTGGAGGAGGTCGAGCTTCTAGTGGTGGTTTTACAATTTCCACTTCTGGAAAAATGTGCTCTCTTTCCTTCCTCCATTCTAAAAAAGAATAGTTGGTTTTAGTGACCGGTGTAGGGAAAGGTGTATAGGAGATGCTCTCTGCATCACTCTCAGATCCTATATCGGACAGCAGTGTATATCTATTGCTGACCGAAATAGGCACCGACTGAGGTAATACCAGTGCATCATAACGTTCCTTCGCTCTCTTTTGTTGCAAATAGAGGTTCTTATCATGCAAAGGTAATTTAGCAGGTATAAATGGTGTAGGAACCAACACGTTAGTAGTGGGTTTCTTTGGGCCATTCCTCATTTCTTTATGTGCGAATTTACTCCTAGTGGCCTTAAACTCTTTAGTTCCTAGTACTGGATTAGAATTCTTATGTTCCACTTTACTAGCATTAATCTCTTTAGATTTCTTCGCCCAGTCTCTTTGACAACCTGTGTCGTAGTCCTGTTTATCCCTGAAGAACTTTTGTTGTTTAATTTGAACTATCTCTAGTTCTGCATGATCCAATCTTTTTTTAATAGTCGGTTCTAGTGCAAGCAGCTCATTATTGTCCTTATATGGATCAAGCTGAATTTTAATTTCTAAAATCTGATCATCCAACTCAGCTAGGGTCTTTCTTCGCTGGTGCACCAATAACTTCATGACAGCGAATGAACACTGATTGAGTATTTCATTCCACTCTTTCATGAAAATTTTATTGTGTGCATCAGCGGTGGTTTTTTTGCGGACTCTAAGACCCCTTGGAATACGATGATTTTCCAAATACTTGCTCAGTGTAGTGGCCTCCCACCATTGTTTGCTTTCTAGCATAAGTGTCTTCTCCAACCGAGCAAGTATTGGATGAAAATCTTCCGTCTTATTTTCAATAAATTGAACTGAACTGGGATCACTAAAAATATGGTCAACATTGACATTTCTACGAGATCTCAAGAATAGAGAACTCATATTGAATCTCTTGGCATACAAATAATAAAACAATAATAAAATGTGTATACACAGCCGCAAACACCAAATTGTACAAGACAAAGACCAATAACAAAAAAGACGGTGTGAAACAGCGCTACAAACAATATAAAAAGTGTACTTGATAGAATATTGAGTAAACAAACACTGGCAGCCAGGTAAATACTGACAGACAGTCAGTCAGGGAACATGTAAAAAAAGGGAAAACCGGCGCCACAATGAATATAGAACAAATGATCCAATATATTGAGTACGCTCCTCATTATTTATTTTCTTAACCTTTTTAAGTGTTTTTATGTATTATTGTATAAATGTTGTTATGTGTTTCAGTCTTTGTAAGTTTGTATTTTTTGTCTAGCTTGACTCATCTATGTACCACCCTGATCATGGCTAATACGGGGTTAAAATTATTTTGATCATGTAATTAGCGAATTGAAACCAAGGACTGACAGTATTTATACCATTAAGTCTAAGGGGTAGGCACATCCCTTGAATAAGTGCGCGCATGCGCACAAAACGCGTCGGGAGGTTTTTGTGTGTTTTAGAGCTGCATCTGGCCGGTGGAGGACATTGTACTACAGCTGGTGAAGCCGTGGTGAAGCCGTGGGGGAAGAGGAGTGAAGGAGGAACATTATCTCTGGGAGTATCGTGAGGCGCGACGTCATATCTGCCCGGAAGTCCCGCAGTTCGTGTGACTCCCCTTCCACCCCTGTCACATGGGGACGCCTGTGAGAGTGCTCCGGTCGCCATCTTTGAAGATCATCAGCGCGATTCCAGTCTGTTTTGCCTGTTATTGTCCAGTATCTTGTGAGTAGGGTTCCACTTTTACCCTTCCGGATGCTTGTGCTTTTAGTGATCCTCCAGGAATCCAGTATTAGTCTTAATAAATTAGCTTTGTTTTAATATTTCAGCCTTGCTAGTTTGTTTATGTTTGTTTGTCATGTTTGTGATGTGTTGTTAGTCTGATACGGTTTTCGTCAACACTGATTGGCATAATGCACCATAATTTTAATTTTTTTTCCACATATTGCACTGCCCTCTGATGTGAGTTCTCTTCATCACCAGTTCATTTAAGGACTCCATTTGGACTTTACACTTTATGGTTTGGACTTCTTTACTGGGTGCCAGCTTACTCTTCAAATTGTCAGCTCTTCTAAACAATACATTGGGTTTTTCTGGAATAACACTTCCCAAAATCGAATAATTTTTCAGAATATCCCAATGTTTATTCAGAATCTTCAAAATGTTTTTTGATTCCTTATTATAACCCGTAATGAATGCAAAATCTAAATATTCTTTTTTCTTCTTGCTTTTAGGTCTCAACAGCTCACTCCTATTTCTTCTGTCAGCTTCTACAATTGCTCTATCCAACAGCCTCTCATCGTATTCTTTATCCAGAAATCTTTGTTTAATAAAATCTGCCTGTTTGACAAATTGTTCTTGGTCTGTGCAGTTTCTTTTGAGTCTACTAAATTGTCCTAGTGGCACATTGTCCATCCAACGTGGCAAATGTCCACTAGTTCTCAAAATATAATTATTTTTGTCAATTGACTTAAAAAAGGTTTTAGTCTTGATATTGTTATCCTCTATGTATATCTCCAGATATAGGAAGTTTACCATGTTGGAACTAAAGGTGCTAGTGAAATTCAAATTCTTAGTGTTTATATTAATATACTCAAAAAAAGAATTTAACCCCTCTTCTCCTCCCTTCCAAATTAAAAACACATCATCGATGAAACGGCGCCAGTGCACCAGGCCCGCCCCAGGTACCTCTCCCATGGGTCAGATGGTCTCCTCCTCCCAGACCGCCATGAAGAGGTTGGCATAACTGGGGGCAAACCTGGTGCCCATCGCCGTTCCACAATTCTGCAAATAAAAATCACCACCATACCAAAAATAGTTATGAGTTAAGATAAATAATATACTATCTACAATAAAGTCTGCCTGGTCCTCTGGTAATTCCAAATCCTGTCCTAATATGTATTTGATGGCTGCGCAACCTTTGTCATGATGTATTGACGTATATAATGATGTTACGTCGCAGCTAGCCATAATGAAATGGTCTTCCCATTTCAATTCAGTGAGTGTGTTTAAAATATCCATAGTGTCTCTCAGATAAGATTTTTGCTTTGATACATATTTTTGTAAAAATTTGTCTATATACATGGACAAATTAGCTGTGAGTGAGCCAATCCCCGAGACAATTGGTCTGCCTGGGGGAATGGCTACACTCTTGTGTATCTTTGGAAGATGATAGAAAACTGGCATTCTTGCCTTGTCTACATACAGGAAGTCATATTCCTTCTCATTGAGAATGCCAGTTTCCCTTCCCCTATCCAAGAGACATTTGAGTTCAGCTGTGTATTCTTTAATTGGATCACTTTTTAGTTTTGTATAGGTAGTTTTGTCCTCTAGGAGGCGCAAGGACTCCTTATTATAATTTACCTTGTCCCATCAATACAACCCTCCTCCCTTGTCCGCCTGTTTAATGACCAAATCCTCATTCTCCACCAGTTCCCTTAAAGCCTCTTTTTCTTCTTTTGTGAGATTGTCCTTAATATTAGTTTTATTCTTCATTAGGTCATCGAAATCACTCGTAATCATCTTAAACAAAACATCTACATTATTGCCTTTTGCGAACTGTGGGTAGAATGTGGATTTTGGCCTCAAATCACTGTGGACAAAATTTCTCTCCTCTTGTACTACCACTGGAGTCACTATATAATTCCTTGGTTCAAGGTTCCTTCCCAGGAAATATCTTTTCAGGGTTAATTTGCGCATATATTTATTCGTGTCAATGTAGAGGTCAAAGCTGTTGTGGCCTCTCACTGGTGCAAAGGAAAGACCCTTAGATATGACCTCCCTCTGGGGTTTTGTGAGGACTATAGAGCTTAGATTAAAGATATTATCATTTATTTTGCGCGTTTTTTTTGCGCTCTCTTTCTTTTTCTTCTGCCTCTGCTCCCTCTAAAGGTCTTCCTCTTTTTCGATTTTTGGACTCCTTTTCCACTAGTGGGAGATAACGGTTTCTGTTCTCCCAAAGATACACAAGAGTATAGCCAATCCCCCAGGCAGACCAATTGTCTCTGGGATTGGCTCACTCACAGCTAATTTGTCCATGTATATCGACAAATTTTTACAAAAATATTTGTCAAAGCAAAAATCTTATCTGAGAGACACTATGGATATTTTAAACACACTCACTGAATTGAAATGGGAAGACCATTTCATTATGGCTAGCTGCGACGTAACATCATTGTATACGTCAATACATCATGACAAAGGTTGCGCAGCCATCAAAAACATATTAGGACAGGATTTGCAATTACCAGAGGACCAGGCAGACTTTATTGTAGATAGTATATTATTTATCTTAACTCATAACTATTTTTGGTATGGTGGTGATTTTTATTTGCAGAATTGTGGAACGGCGATGGGCACCAGGTTTGCACCCAGTTATGCCAACCTCTTCATGGCGGTCTGGGAGGAGGAGACCATCTAGCCCATGGGAGAGGTACCTGGGGCGGGCCTGGTGCTCTGGTGCTGTTTCATCGATGATGTGTTTTTAATTTGGAAGGGAGGAGAAGAGGGGTTAAATTATTTTTTTGTGTATAATAATGTAAACACTAAGAATTTGAATTTCACTAGCACCTTTAGTTCCAACATGATAAACTTCCTAGATCTGGAGATATACATAGAGGATAACAATATCAAGACTAAAACCTTTTTTAAGTCAATTGACAAAAATAATTATATTTTGAGAACTAGTGGACATTTGCCACATTGGATGGACAATGTGCCACTAGGACAATTTAGTAGACTCAAAAGAAACTGCTCAGACCAAGAACAATTTGTCAAACAGGCAGATTTTATTAAACAAAGATTTCTGGATAAAGAATGCGATGAGAGGCTGTTGGATAGAGCAATTGTAGAAGCTGACAGAAGAAATAGGAGTGAGCTGTTGAGACCTAAAAGCAAGAAGAAAAAAGAATATTTAGATTTTGCATTCATTACGGGTTATAATAAGGAATCAAAAAACATTTTGAAGATTCTGAATAAACATTGGGATATTCTGAAAAATGATTCGATTTTGGGAAGTGTTATTCCAGAAAAACCCAATGTATTGTTTAGAAGCGCTGACAATTTGAAGAGTAAGCTGGCACCCAGTACATTAAGAGAAAGTAACCCAAGTAAGAACAATTGGTTGAGCCAAAATAAGGGGTTCTATGGGTGTAAAACTTGCAGGGCCTGCCAGTTTAAATCTTCAAATATTGCAAATTTCTGCTCTAATGTCACTAATGAAAGCTTTAATATAAAAACCAGTCTTACCTGCAGTTCAGACCACGTCATATACTTATTAGAGTGCCCATGTAAATTACAATACGTGGGCAAGACTGCACGACCCATTAGAACTAGGATCCTAGAACACCTCAGCAGCATTATACGACAAATAAAGACCCACAGTGTTTCTGATCATTTCTCCATAGTACATCAAGGAGATTCAACAGGTTTGATGTACACAGTCATAGAACAAGTGAAACAACACTGGAGAGGGGAGACAGAGAGAATGAACTTTTGAGGAGAGAATCCTTTTGGATTCACCTTTTAGGAAGTCTCACCCCAGGGGGACTGAATATGGAGTTGGACATTTTGCCATTTTTGAAATAAATGTATCTGTCTCTAATACTGATTTTGTCTCCCCCTTTATGAGTTTGTTCCTTGTTGCTCATCCCACTCCCTTGGTTTTTATCCATTAGCCTTTATAATCTGTGCATTTTAGGTTTTAGTTTCTATGTAATACTTCAAGATTATACATTTTATCACCATCCAACTATAGGATTTTAGGATTGTAGGATTTTATAATTAATTTGTTAAAAATGGTTTTGTGATACTGCCATATATTTCAGATCTTGCATATTTTAGATCTTATATTCTTTGCGATTATGTCTTAATATGTCAATCAGTGAGCTGATGTATTCTTAGCAATGTTTGAGTACACTTATCGAAATTATGTTTTGTATGAATTACAAGTTTGAATATAATAATGGACTGTAGATTGTCTAAATTGATCCTTTTACTGTAGTATCATCTACATTCATTTATATACACTTATAAAAGTATCCCTTTAAAAAGATTTATTCCCCATACTTTATATTTGTCTCCTTCACTGAGACTTCTAACCCCATGATTGTTCGTGAGTGATTTTAACCCCATGATTGTTTATGAGTAATTGTAATGGTGTCATCCACCCCAGTAGCAC
The DNA here is from genome assembly GCF_040206685.1 of Ascaphus truei. NCBI lineage: Eukaryota > Metazoa > Chordata > Amphibia > Anura > Ascaphidae > Ascaphus > Ascaphus truei. The sequence goes on along the minus strand of NC_134496.1, from coordinate 317,582 downwards.
TTTAAGAAATAGCGTACACCTGATGATTAATCAGATCACTAAGATATATAAGTATACATTGCGTCACGAGACTCCACACTCCATGACGAAGCCGACGGTAACACATGGCGAAATGCGTAGAGTGGGAGCCTCATCCAGAGCGGAGCATACAGCAGAGGAGTTGCAGGAAGATCCAGCCCTTACCGAGCGACGAAACCGGAAGTGACGTCAGATGCCAGTCAGAACAGTGTAACAGCTGACTGGAGGCTGAGGCGGAGGAGTGGGGAACGTTGCGGGATGGTGAGCCAGCTGGCTAAAGTCTTCTTGCACTAATGCAGTGTGATATGCCTGTTTTTAATTGTTAGAATGTGAGTACATTATTTTTATTGTTATAAAACTTTTTTTTACCTTCAGTGATCTGTGCTATGCCAGTTTCTTTCTCTCAATATTGGGGCACTTCATCCTGAGGACCTGATCTACTCTGATGACAACTGCACCACCCATCTCCACTGACTTTTTGAGTTTACTCTGCCCATTTGACTTTTACATCTTGTAAGTAGTCAATACAATAGAGCCAAGTCATTTGAAGGCCTTTTTCCACGTTGCCATTTTGCTGCACTTAAATGTATTTTTGTTTCCTCCCCATGCTCCCCTTGGATTTTGTGTGTTTTAATGTGACACGCACAACATCATAACATAGAAAAGTACAATGGTCTGTCAATAATAAACGTAAGGGGTGACACGATGAAGTGAATCACATCGACACTGTAATGGCAAGCACATTTTTAATATGAGCAATAGAACGTAAACACTCCTATAAAGTTATACGTCCCCGCTCCATTGACTCCATTGATGTAGAGATGAGCTTTTTTTTCTAAGTGCCGTCCCGGCAACCTTGCCGATCCTTCTCCCCTCCAACTTGCCAACTTTAGTTGGCGGGACCAATTGCCGAAGAAATCTCCATTTTTGAGTGCCGATCAGCACCGATAAGCTGATTGGGGCTACTTGAATACAGCCGATTTCAAAAAGTGCCGCAAAGTGCCGATAAGTGGGTTATCGGCAGCCGCATGCCGATAAATTTTTATCGGGAAGAGAAAATGTCGATTTTGACCACTTATCGGCGTTTACTGAATCGCAAATGAAATTTTGGTGGGAAAATGCCGATAAAAGCCTTATCGGCACTTACTGCATGAGGCCCTTAGTTTTCACTGTGAATATTTATTTTCCCATTTGTTGGTGGCTCGGTGGAGAAGCGCTGGGATTCACTGTCTGTTTTACACAAATGTAAGGCCAATGTTTTCACTAGCTGCATGCTCCTTACACGGAGAAGCGCTGTGAATATATATATATATATATATATATATATATATATATATATATATATATATAGTTATACGTTACCGTTCCAAGGATTGGTAAACAAGAGACAGCACTCAATGTTGAAGATCTCAACATTGAGTGCTGTCTCTTGTTTACCAATCCTTGGAACGGTAACGTATAACTACATTCTCTATATGGGACGTGCACCTGTGGCTTAACAGCACCTATTGGAGTGCCAACTGCCTTATCTGACTATATATATATATATATATGAAAACACAAAAGAAAAAGGAACCTCTGAATTAGCACTCAGACAAATAATTGCAAAAATAAAAAGGGTACTTTAATTAAATCCAAAAAATAACAGAAATACAAACAACTGACCGATGAGCCTACCTGACTATAAATAATTAGTGGACAAAAAAATTTCAGAAAAATATTACAGAAAAACACAGTATAATAGACCCAAAGAAATAAAAAATGATGCCCTAAGAAAAACCTTACTCACAGAGGGAAAAGATTATTTCCCGCAATGAAGTAATACAGACCGGCCGGTCACCAGATATGTTATTGTCTGAAAGACATCATACAATAGGTCAAAAAATGCTAAACTAAGAAAATATACACAGAGAAAACATGAGTGCTTGTATTGATAGCAGTTAAAGTGTCAAAAACACAAAAATGAGCCTAATGCAGTTCAAATAGTATTAATGCAAGGAATACATGGAGAGTACTTCATTTAGTGACCCAAATACATAAATGAAAGCAAATGGGGAAACAAAGGGAGGGATGGATAATCAGAAATACTCAGCTCCTTGGAATTGAGGCACTGCAAACATCAAACAGCACAGCACAGTCCACTGATAAAGTCCAAAGATATAGGACATTGATGATAGTTCAAAATAGAACAAATGCAGGCAGGGTCAGCAGCAGCAAAAGTTAAAATTAGCCCACTAACGCGTTTCGCCCACAAAGGCTTCCTCACGAGTGGTGCTAAGGCTATGTGACAGGAGCATTTAAATAGGTAGCAGATAGTCTTGAAATTCGCGCCAAAATACCATTTTTTGCAGATGCAGTTAATTGCCTTGATGATTGGTGCTGTCAGGTAATATCACTACGATCAGCAGCTGTGTTTAATCCCGCAAGACTTCTGTATAAGGCATCGCACATGCGCATTAGCAGAGTGACTATTGCGCCCGCCATCTTGGTTGTGGGTTGTTTCTCTATTTTGCCCATAGTGACGTCACAATCTCGGAACGAGCGCTTGAGAGTTGTCCATGGCTTCTCGCATATGCGCAGTGGATATTGTGTGTTGCGGCGGCCATCTTTGAGAGGGTAAATTGCCCTCAAAAGGATTCTGATCGTAATCGGTCAGAGTTGACAAAGACAGATCCTTGCGCATGGGCAGTAGATTTTTAGATGCTCAGACATGCTCAGACATCTCAATTGGTGACAACTGTGGGGAAGGATAATATCAAGCTTCTTAATGCTTTGATGCGCAAACGGGCAAGAGTCTGGTGGAATAAAACTGCCTTAGAGAGATATTTAGATCACAAACTCATACCCAGGGGTCTAAGAATTAAGACTTTCCCTGCATTTCAATTTAGTGATCCAAATCATAAAGTCAGATGGGAGGGAGTACTCAATCAATGTTCATTTGAATTGATGTCCATTCTAATTGAACATGACTCCAATACCTTCAAAGAGGTCTCTCTAGAAATAGAGGAGATATATAAGAGTCTTGAGCCAAATGACTTACAATTTGTTAAAACTATTGAGGAGGATATTGTCAAATACGAGATTGAAATTACAGATATTAAGAAAGTAAAATTTAACCGTGACTCTGTTGATTATCAAACAGACAAGTATACAACTGGCAACACGGCAAGAGGACAACCAAGAAATCAAGACCCCGAAATGTAACTAATCCATCTGTTATATCTGGTGCGACATCAACAGATATCGACTCGTCGGATTATGAATCTAGGCAGTCAGTGGAAGGCGATGCCGTTCCTGCTTCCTCTTTTTTAGGACAAAGCCACGGACAGGATCAAGCACAAGGAGGACGAGACGTGGGAAATCGTCAGCTAAGGGACAGGATTCGATATGGATACAGAGGCAAAAAGAGAAGGGGCAATCATGCCAATTGGTGAGTGATGATCTTACTATTATTAATCTCTCTGATGTGGTCCTTACCGAAGAACAATCATTTGTTCTTAGGAAAGGACTATCATTTTCTCCCACATATCACATCAACAAGTTCGATTGGATTAAAGATTTGAATCTTTTTTGCCGTAAGCTGCTTCTTACAAAGCATTTCAATAAAATTTTGGGTAATGATAGAAGCAGTCATGACAGTGAAGAGGTTCTTAACACACAAGAACGTGAACTAATACAGGATTTGGTTATTCCATCGGTACCGAATATTGGGACAGGTAATGAGTTAAGTTTAGTGTCTAACTTTAAACCAAAATCTACCTTCTGTCCTCCTATTCAAACAAATTCATGTATAGAGATTTTTGCAAACCTTGTCACAGATGATATCCTTAATCTACCTAAAAAGACAGGATCAAATAATCTAACAGGCACACAATGGAAAGCCCTTAAAGATCTATGTGGCATGTCCAATGTAGAAATTAAACCTGCAGACAAAGGTGGCAATGTGGTGATCTGGCCTAAATCATTATATGAAAAGGAGGTTTTCAGACAGTTGAGGGATATCAAGTGTTATTCCTTACTTGATTGTGACCCAACAGACAAATTTAAATTGGAGTTGGATTGTTTTCTGGAGAATGCTTGCTCACAGGGTACAATCACAACGTCCATTTGTCAAGGTCTGAAAACCAAATTTCCAGTATCACCTACTCTTTACATGCTACCGAAGGTTCACAAACACCCCCAAAATCCACCTGGTAGGCCTATTGTAGCAGGGATTGGTGGTATGAGCGAACCAATTAGCCACTTTATTGACACCTTCCTATACCCTATAGTTGAGACCCTGCCTACATTCCTGCGTGACACTATGGATGTGCTATCCAGATTGGACGGAATTGTTGTAGATGATTTTGTACTTTTAGCAACTTGTGATGTTAAGGCATTGTATACCTCAATCAATCACAAAGATGGATTGGAAGCATCTCACAAATTCCTCGCAATGACAACTTTAACAAAACCATTGATAGAATTTTTGATGCAGCTACTATCATTTACCTTGACGCACAACTATTTTCTTTTTAAGAATAAGTTCTACTTGCAGCTAAGGGGGACAGCAATGGGGGCGGCATGTGCCCCCTCATATGCAAATCTATTTTTAGGTTGGTGGGAAAGAGAAATGGTTTTCTCAGAGGCAAATAGTGCCATGACGGATCGAGTACTGTTGTGGTTGAGATACATCGACGATGTTCTGATCCTCTGGCAGGGCAGTGCAGAGGACTTTGAGCGATTTGTCACTGTGCTCAACCACAACAGTCTCAACATTAAGTTAACATCTAAATTCAGTCATACCTCAATCGATTTTTTAGATCTCAGTATTAAGATTGAGAGTAATGGGCACCTTAGTACTGACATTTTCAGGAAGGAGACTGCCACCAATGCTATCCTGCACGCCTCAAGTTCCCACCCTTTCTATCAAATTGCTGGAGTCCCGACTGGTGAATTTATTCGCCTAAAGCGTAATTGCTCTGATCCCCTTACCTATGAATCACGAGCAGTGGAAATGAAACACAGATTCCGTAATCGAGGCTATAGCCAATCAACTATTAAGAAAGGATATGAACGCAGCAAATGTATGAGCCGGGTATCCCTTTTGAAACCCAAATTAAAACAACCGGATTCCAACAAAATAAGATTTATAGGCACGTACAATCAACAATGCAATCAAGTGCGGGAAATCCTTCAAAAACATTGGCCTATTCTTATGATCGATTCAGATCTGAAACACAAACTGGGCCCTAAAGTGGAACTTACAAGCAGAAGATCACCAAATTTAAGAGACAAATTGGTCCACAGCCACTACACCATACCCAGTACAACAACATTTTTGTCTACTTTTGACAAAAAGGTTTTTTTTAAATGTGGTGGCTGTCCAGCCTGCAAATTTGTAAAACCAACTTCCACCTTTAAGGATAGTAAGGGCAATAATGAGTTTAGCATTAAACAATTTCTGAATTGTACAGTAGATCAAAGGGAGTTATCTACTGCCTAATGTGTCCCTGCAACAAAATATACGTTGGTATGACAACAAGGGAAGTACGCTTTAGAATAATGGAGCATAGTAGAAATATTAAAAATGCTAAGAGGGACTTAGAATCATTCAAGAAAATTACAATGGTAGCCAAACACTTTTTGCAGGAACATGAAGCTAACAATTCACTCCTTTCTGCATTTGCCATAGAGCGTGTCACCCTGGGGATACGCGGGGGGGACTTTGAGAGAACACTCTTACAACACGAATGTAGGTGGATTGTTACATTAGGATCAATGATCCCAAGCGGTCTTAATGACTACTTGGGTTTTTCTATGTTCCTATGATATGATTTGATTTTTCCATCATCAACTGTTTCTGTTTTACTGCATGCTAAAATACTATCTTGTTTTCCAACTACAGGTGATACTGCAGAGTCTTTTTGGAAACAACGAAGTAACAGTTTATATCTGAATTTTTTATGTACAGTATTTTATTTTTATGGGGGTTTCTGGTTTACGGGAATTAGGTTTTGATTGTTTCTTATTAGTAATTTATTAACAGTTCTGACAGTTTTCCCCATATACCGTCCTCTTTTTAGTTAAATATGCAGATATTTCTGTTCAATTATTTATAGCTTTAGTGTTTCCCAACTGCAGTGTTAATGATTTTTTCTAATTAGGATGTGAGATGTTTTGAAAGATCTGCTTTAATCTTTGTCTCTTCTCTTTTACTATCATAGATCAGCATATATTCTATACTTTTGCTGGTTATACTCTGTACCTGTTTGGATTGCCTCACTACTGTCTCGATATGGCACCACTCTCCTTCAATGTATAAATATCAACCCACAAAAAATACCAAACGGTTACAGTGGATATTTTTCAGGATGAAATTCCCCATACATATGCACCTAAATCTGCCTTATTTGGTGGCTACTAAGTCAGGATCTCATGGACCCACGAAGCAATAAAGGATGCTGCTTCTATTACTAACAACAGGGTCTTTTGATTGCTGTGAATCACTGTATGAGATGTCTGAGCATCTAAAAATCTACTGCCCATGCGCAAGGATCTGTCTTTGTCAACTCTGACCGATTACGATCAGAATCCTTTTGAGGGCAATTTACCCTCTCAAAGATGGCCGCCGCAACACACAATATCCACTTCGCATATGCGAGAAGCCATGGACAACTCTCAAGCGCTCGTTCCGAGATTGTGACGTCACTATGGGCAAAATAGAGAAACAACTCACAACCAAGATGGCTGGCGCAATAGTCACTCTGCTAATGCGCATGTGCGATGCCTTATACAGAAGTCTCGCGGGATTAAACACAGCTGCTGATCGTAGTGATATTACCTGACAGCACCAATCATCAAGGCAATTAACTGCATCTGCAAAAAATGGTATTTTGGCGCGAATTTCAAGACTATCTGCTACCTATTTAAATGCTCCTGTCACATAGCCTTAGCACCACTCGTGAGGAAGCCTTTGTGGGCGAAACGCGTTAGTGGGCTAATTTTAACTTTTGCTGCTGCTGACCCTGCCTGCCTTTGTTCTATTTTGAACTATCATCAATGTCCTATATCTTTGGACTTTATCAGTGGACTGTGCTGTGCTGTTTGATGTTTGCAGTGCCTCAATTCCAAGGAGCTGAGTATTTCTGATTATCCATCCCTCCCTTTGTTTCCCCATTTGCTTTCATTTATGTATTTGGGTCACTAAATGAAGTACTCTCCATGTATTCCTTGCATTAATACTATTTGAACTGCATTAGGCTCATTTTTGTGTTTTTGACACTTTAACTGCTATCAATACAAGCACTCATGTTTTCTCTGTGTATATTTTCTTAGTTTAGCATTTTTTGACCTATTGTATGATGTCTTTCAGCCAATAACATATCTGGTGACCGGCCGGTCTGTATTACTTCATTGTGGGAAATAATCTTTTCCCTCTGTGAGTAAGGTTTTTCTTAGGGCATCATTTTTTATTTCTTTGGGTCTATTATACTGTGTTTTTCAGTAATATTTTTCTGAAATTTTTTTTGTCCACTAATTATTTATAGTCAGGTAGGCTCATCGGTCAGTTGTTTGTATTTCTGTTATTTTTTGGATTTAATTAAAGTAGCCTTTTTATTTTTGCAATTATTTGTCTGAGTGCTAATTCAGAGGTTCCTTTTTCTTTTGTGTTTTCATATTTAAACTTTTCCTCTAGCACCACCTACAGCTTATACCTTATTTCTGTTACAACTATCTCAGGTATATTTTTCTGATTTAGGTAGGTTTATTTGACATTGCATTATTTTTTGGAAGTGACGCGGTATTCACCTTTCTGTGTATGTTTTATATATATATATATATATATATATATATATATATATATATATATATATATATATATATATAGATATAAAGCAACTGTAAATATTCCTGTATGTTCATTTGCATGTCTTAGACAGGTCTGCAACCCTGTTTTTCCCCATTGTCACCCAGCATACAGCACTTCCACTGCAGCAAGGGATTCTGGGAAATGACATGCAAATGAGCACTCAGTGCCACCTTTTGTCTCAAGCTCGTATTACACAAGCCAATCCTCAAGCCAATGCATGCTGTTTTAAACACAGCTTTTAAACAGAGGCTGGGATGAGATGCAAAGCCATTAGACCTACTCACATACATGTTTCAACCTTGATGGGTATCATCAGTGTGAGGCTGGTCTTAATGGCTAGCAGGTTTGAGACTAGACTAGGTAATCACCACTGTCATTAAAGTTATGGTGGGTAAAAAAAAGTGACAAAAACCCTCCACAGTAAAGCATAAAGCAACTGTAAATATTACTGTATGTTCATTTGCATGTCTTAGACAGGTCTGCAACCCTGTTTTTCCCCATTGTCATCCAGCATACAGCACTTCCACTGCAGCAAGGGATTCTGGGAAATGACATGCAAATGAGCACTCAGTGCCACCTTTTGTCTCAAGCTCGTATTACACAAGCCAATCCTCAAGCCAATGCATGCTGTTTTAAACACAGCTTTTAAACAGAGGCTGGGATGAGATGCAAAGCCATTAGACCTACTCACATACATGTTTCAACCTTGATGGGTATCATCAGTGTGAGGCTGGTCTTAATGGCTAGCAGGTTTGAGACTAGACTAGGTAATCACCACTGTCATTAAAGTTATGGTGGGTATAGATATAGATATAGACAGTGGTTGACAAATCACCAAAAAATCTACTCGCCACACAAAAAAATCTACTCGCCACCTAGTACCAAACGTGTGCTGCTTGGGCCAATATTTACTCGCCCAGGGGTTAAATCCACTCGCCCGGGGCGAGCAAATGTATAGGTTTGTCGAACACTGGATATAGATATACTGCTGCGGCACAGTTTATTCGAGCATTTGCCCGTTCTGTGCCGCAGCAGTAGCCTGGCGCGCGCCCGAGTGTGACGGGCGCGCGCCGAAGCAGCGGAAGAGCGCCCTCCGATCGGGGCGCTCTCCCTACCGCTGCCGGGTCCGCCGGGTCCCCCGGAACCCCCTGCCGCTGTCCCGCGATCGCGGGACACCAGGGCTCCCTCGGGGAGCCCTTGGACACGCGTGCAGGGGGCGCAGGCTCCCGATGACGCGTGACCGCGCGTCTATGACGCGCGGCACGCCGAGGGGCGGCCACTAGCAAGCCGGGAAATCTCCCGGCTTGCGGATCTGGCCGCACTGCGATAAAGTGTGTCGCCAGTGTATACACACACACACACAGTGGTCGACAAATCACCAAAAAATCTACTCGCCGAACAAAAAAATCTACTCGCCACCTTGTACCAAACGTGTGCTGCTTGGGCCAATAGGAGTTTGCCACGATATTAAATCCACTCGCCCGGGGCGTGCAAATGTATAGGTTTGTGGAACATATATTTATGTCAAAAGGAGTTCTACTGAGCGTGGCAAATGTATACAACAAAACATAGGGGTGCCCAATGCTACATCCAATTGACAAAATATATATGGTAATAAGTATAAGGCCTCGAACATGGTCAGCACCCCGTGCCGAGGCGTGCCGGTGCTTACCAGTGAGCCCCTACAGCCGCAATGAGTGCGGCTTTAGTAAGGGCTCGCCTACGCTTCCGCAAGCATGCGGAAGCGTAGGTCTTATACAAATTTTAGATTTGGCGCTCGCTTGAGCGCAGGGCCGGTCACGTGAGTGGTTCGCCCAATGAGGGCAAACCAGCTCTGTGACGTCACTGGCCCGCCCCCGACACACCCCCGACAGCGCGTGGACCAAGGCCATGGAAAGCACTCACTTTCCCTCAGCCTCCGCACGCCTCAGCACGGAAGAAGGCACCATGGACGCAGCCTAAAGTTTAAGTACTTCAATAATAATAATATTTTCTTGGTTATTTAGTTAAACCCTTTGGCCAAAGCGTAATAAGCTTGTCATTCATAAGGAGTGAGTCCTGTCCATTCAGTAAAATGCTAGAACCTCCCAAGTTAAATTAACACAAATTCTCAGTAAGCTCTAACTCCAACATATTTTTTCAATTGGATGTAGCATTGGTCACCCCTGTCTTTTGTTGTATATGTAGCCAGGTCCCCCAGGGTTACCCTTATTTCCGCATGCTGGGAGAATAGGGAAGGTTGCAGTGTGCAGGGAGTGCTTCGGTATATCGGAGGCTCCGCAGTGACCAGAGCAAGTGGGCGCCGCCATGTTGGTGTTTACGCATGCGTGGTGAGCCCGTGGAGGTGGTGAGGGAGCAGAGGTCGCGCATGCGCAGCAAGAGGTTGCGAGAGCCTGCGAAAGAAGAGCTGCTCCTATAGGGTGGAGCACATGGGACTACGAGACCCAGCAGCCATAGCGAGACCAGGTGACTCCAGGGAGCCTACAGGGTGGGCGTAATATCGGGAGGAAGAGTTAGGAGGTTGCGCAGGGGAGAACGCCGGGCAGAAATGATCAGGAGGAGGAAGGAGAGGGAGCTCTGCATGTAGGGAGGTCAGTAGCCCCTACACTAGGCCACCTACCCCTGGCCCAGTTAGGCCCTGAGCCCCCATAGAGTGAAGCAGGCCATCAGATAGGATACAGTCCCCTTAATATCAGACGGAGAGTTGTACATCCAGAGACTGTCGCGATATAATACCAGAGGTTTGGTCTCAGACCTCGGCCCGCACAGTAGTCGCCAACCGGGTAGGATCGCCCGGAAGGTATTCCTGGAGTTCCTTCATCGTCGGATCCTTTGTGAAGTTCCTTGGCAGGCCCGAGCGCTGGAGCGCTCGGCAGGTAACATCATTAAGTGCACCAACTATAATATCAGAACATAGTGGCTGCGCAGTCACACACACATATACCTCACTTTGGGGGTGGGGGGGATTTTGGGTGTGGGAATCTGGACACGGTGTGGGTACACGGTGAAGGGGTCGTGTCCTGTGAGGCGCAGTAGCATAGTGTCTCCCATAGGGAGGGACACCTGTTTGATGATATGCAAGTTAAGGTTGCCATTAGTAAAGTCATTGGTTATTTCATTTGCGGTGTGTGGAGTAGTACATTATTGTCCTGTGAGGAACAAATTCCTCTCTGATGGGAGCCATTGCAGGTGGAGGCACTGCACTTGGTAAGAGGTTATCATTATTCACACGAGCTGCCCCAGGCTCTCCGTGGCAGAGGCTTAGGCCCTGTGAGCCAACAGGTTGAACAGCGTACTGTATTCAATAGGAAACATACACAAACATATACATTTGCCACGCTCAGAAGCACTCCTTTTGACATACATAAATATACATATATATATATATACACATACATACATACATACATACATACATACATATATATATATATATGTACGTGAGCATGAGATAAAAAGTGGCACTGTGTGCTCATTTGCATGTCATTTCCCAGAATTCCTTGCTGCAGTGGAAGTGCTGTTTGCTGGGTGATAATGGTAAAAGACAGGGTTGCAGACCTGTCTAAGACATGCAAATGAATATACAGGAATATTTACAGTTGCTTTATGCTTTACTGTGGTGGGTTTTAGTCACTTTTTTTTACCCACCATAACATATATATATATATATATATATATATATATATATATATATATATATATATATACATAAAAAGAAACACACAGCGCAAATCTAAACAGTTTGTTCCTGTGGAAGATAATATTCAAACCACTATAAAGAGCCAATACTATAAATGGGGTACATACCCTGGTTCACTTCTAACCCTACACACTGCAGCCAGTTTAGGTCTGCGGCTCCACAATCGCCGCCTTGAAGATCTGGAGAAGAGTGACCTAAGCGCAAATATGACAGGGAAGAAAGAAAACACAAAAGGGATCATAGGGCAGTATATCTATTAATGCATAAATATTAAGATGGTAAGGTATGCGCTTACACAGATATGATAAGTAAGAGCCTGTAATCCTCTCAGGGACTCACGAATGTAGCTTTAAAGGTCTTCTTTGTAAACTGCTGGATCTCCAGATTTCTTCTCCACAGGCAATCTGCTGCAGCTACTCCAGGTGCTCCTTGTCTCAGGCACTCACGTATCTCTATGGATGGATCTCACAAGAGGGGGGGGGAGGGGGGAGTGGGGAGGAAATAATGGAAGGGAACAAAATATGTGTAAAACCTTTTAATCTAAAAAAGACTTGATAAAATATAGGTGATCAACTCACATTGTGTGAGAAAATAACGAGCAGTAGAGAGTGTTTTGCGAGTCTCTCACACTCGTGTAGAGTCGCCGGTTACCAGTCCTCTCCGCAATCTCCGCTACTTCCGTACCACGTGATCGGCCGTGGCGTGTGACGCTGCGTGTGACGCGGCCCGGCTCTCGCGAGATTCACTGTCTGCCAATGCAGGGGATCACTGCCGGAGCTCCTCGTGAATGTCTCTCCACATAGGCTTCTTGGCGTGTCTCTCTCTCTGCTGCTAGTCAAAGCTGGCCCTACGCGTTTCTCCACTCGGGCTTCGTCAGGGGCTGCTAATAGTTACCTAATCCCTACCAGGGTATTTATATGTACCTCCACAAAACGATTGGCTCAATCTTAATTAACTAATTTCACTACATGGAACATGATTGGTTATTTCTAATCAGTGTCATATACAATAAAAGTCGCTGCATATAGCAGCTCCTAACACTGCTTGAGTCTTATGTTACTGAATAATTGAGAACAAGAACAAATTAGATACACACAGCATTCAGTATGTATGAACACTACAAGGTATTAGTGCTATATATATAAACATATGACATATATTTAACTGAACAACATATATATAGCAATTAAGACATTATGGGATATTTTACTCCAACTACATGAAATGTGTACAACCAGCCAGTATGGATATAGAAATTTATCAGAGGGAGGTGAGGTGACCAATAGGTATATATATTTAGTTATATTAGTTGTGTATCCAACATTTATACAATTAAACCAGGAGTAATATTACCATATAGCATATTATATATATACCTATGATGAATTTAGTTATTTTATCCAAAAATCACCTTAAGTGTCAATTGAATTTATATATTATATAATAGTGTATAGGGTTCTTTAAAGTTGTTATAGGGTTAAGATAATGATTAAATCCTATATATGGATCATATAACATTAATGTAGGTTACCAAAGAGCTTGAGCTTAGTGCTCATTGTATATGACTTTGGGATTTCTCCCTAGTAAATGTGGGTCCCATATTTTGTATTCATAGATTGTTAATTGGGGGGTTATGAAAATTATTTATTATTTTTTACCCCCCATTATAACTCTTTATAAGAGAGCACATAATGTATATATATATAGACATATTTACTCATGATCAAGAACAAAGAAATTGTACCTAAAAAAGTAGTGAACATATATAGATTCTACATATTCTAAATATAGTGACAATGATTATATGTTTCTATGTAATCACCCAAAATATTAAATTTTCATTATCAATTTTTATAGTGACTTGAGATAAATTCCCAATATACTCCAATATATGAATATATCTACTCATGTGTTAAATTATAACATTATGTATAATCAATTTAAACAATTTTCAATAAAATACATTGTGTTAACAAAAAACGTGCATATAGACATAAATATTTAATTAATTATTATAGACAAATACAGATACGTGTACCCAACATATATTAATTATACCTCTATTGTGACATTCAACCATAGTGTAGATTGATGCAAAATATTATTCTATTCATATGTCCATTTATACAGACGTATTACTAGTTCATCAGTGCTATCGAAAAAGTATAAATTCATGGCCCAAAATATATAGGCTCTATGTACTTCATGGGTGTGTATAAAGATTAATTATATTTTAGCAAATTCAGGGGAATTTCGCCATATTGAATCGTAGTTAACATATTATTATATGTGTCTTAGTCACCTTAAAGTTTATTTCTTGATGGAACAGTGGTGTATATGGGAGTAAGGAATTGTTTTGTCTACACTATGAATGTATAAATACTGCATAATATAAGAATATCAGACCAGAGGTATAGTTCATACTTTACAATAGCACATCTTAAACCAAATTCCAGAAGGTTAGATGAATTAAATCCACCTATCAACTTTAACATACTTAATACAGGTTAACGGAGGTTCTATATTTTATATAACATCTTTACAACAATATTGCACAACATATCTAATCACGGGCATCTACCTAACCTCGCGACGACATATTTAAGTGTATTGATTATCACATTGTATTTCCCCAAATATAGACATATATGAATGTGGAGATCAAATAGAAAATCCAAAACCAGTTCTAATGTCCATTAATACATACTGTAGTGTGGAGTTTTTTGGGTACAGAGCACATAGAAAAGTGATGGGAGTATATATTAGTCCTTTAAAAAGGATCCCAGGTCTATGTCGATGTTCATACCGTTAGGAATTAGTGTTTTCATCGTGTAAATCCAAAACGTTTCCTGTCTTGAAATTTTGATGACCTGGTTCCCCCCCCCCTCCAATTAGGATGAATTTTATCAATACCAAAGAATTTTAACCCATTTGGATTTTGGTCATGGTGTTCCTTGAAATGCTTGGAAACACTATGCTGCATGAACCCTCGCTCAATGTTCTTTATGTGCTTTGCTATCCTCAACTTCAATTTCCTAGTTGTTCTCCCTATGTACTGTTTGTTACATGGACATTGTAACATGTAGATCACATAGTTGGAGTTACAATCTATAAAATCTTTTATTTCAAACTCCTCCTTTGTTACTTCTGATTTCACTTTTTTGAAAGACTTTTGCGTGTTAGGATTGATCTTACACCCTCTACATGTTTGGCATTTGAAAAAGCCATTTACTACACTTACTGGTTTAACACATTCTTTCCTTAGGCAACTTGGTGCCAGTCTTTGCTTTAAATTTGGGGCCTTTGTGAATATTATTTCAGGATTTTTCGGCAATATTTGTTGTAACATTGGATCTCGATGAAATCATCTTCCAATGTTTATGGAATATTCTCCTAATGTGTTGTGAAGATTCATTATATCTAGTAACAAATGGGATTGAGATCTTATCCTTCTCTCCTTTCCTGCCTTGTTCCCTATTTGGTTTGTATGTTAATAACTCTTTTCTCTCCATTTGAGTCACTTTTTGGTAAGCTGTATCTACCACCTCCTTTTTGTATTTTCTTTCATTGAACTTATCCATCAATTCATGTGCTTGTTCGTGATATGTGTGTTCCTGTGTGCAGTTCCTACGCACTCTTTGTAGTTGACCCAAAGGTATGTTGTCAATCCATCTGTCTAGATGTCCACTATCTCCCATTAGGAAATTATGACAGTCCACTTCTTTTACATATGTCTTGGTTTCTAATACTCAATTGAGGACATATATAGACAAATCTAGAAATTCTATACTGTCTTTGCTGTACTTGTTGGTAAACTTTAGGTTATAGGGATTGTTGTTAAGTTGTTCCAGGAATTTATCCAGTAGTTCTAGGCTACCGTCCCAGATGAATAATATGTCGTCAATATATCTGTGCCAGGATACCAGATTTGCTCCATACTCATGCCCAAACCAGATGTATTTGTCTTCCCACATTCCCATTAGGATGTTGGCGTAATTTGGAGCAAATCTGGTACCCATGGCAGTACCCCTGATCTGTAGATAGTATTGATTGTCGTACCAGAAATAGTTGTGGGTGAGGATATGGGCTATACAATCCACTATAAATTTAATCTGCAATTGATCGAGTTCCCTTCCTTGTGTAAGAACTTCCTGTACTTCATGGCACCCCTGTTTATGGTCTATGACCATGTACAAAGAGCTGACATCACACGTAACTAGTACGTATGACTCGCTCCACACCACATCTTGGATTATATTGAGTACTTGAATACTGTCCTGAACATAGCTATACACTATTATATAATATATAAATTCAATTGACACTTAAGGTGATTTTTTGATAAAATAACTAAATTCATCATAGGTATATATATAATATGCTATATGGTAATATTACTCCTGGTTTAATTGTATAAATGTTGGATACACAACTAATATAACTAAATATATATACCTATTGGTCACCTCACCTCCCTCTGATAAATTTCTATATCCATACTGGCTGGTTGTACACATTTCATGTAGTTGGAGTAAAATATCCCATAATGTCTTAATTGCTATATACACTGGCGACACACTTTATTCGAGCTCGGCTAGTCCCACGAATTCGGGTATACCCGGGTGTATTGAGGTTTGTGACTGTTTTCTGCCCGAGTGCATTGAGTTATTTTCCATGCAGGGATTGAAGCATTTTATTCCGGCTGGCTGCAATACTGCACAGTATATATATATATACTGCATTACAATTCATGAATTTATGCCATCTGGTAGACACGCGAAGCATTGCAGCCTATTAAATCCTAATCATTATCATTTAACAGATCAGCCGCCCGTCAGCCAGGCATGAACCCAGGCTGGGAAGGCAAATGCAACGGGGCTTGTCAGAGGTGAGGAGCGGCGCATTCCAGGTATCTGCCAGGTACATACCGGGTATTTGCTCGAATAAAGTGTGTCGGTGCAGTATATGTTGTTCAGTTAAATATATGTCATATGTTTATATATATAGCACTAATACCTTGTAGTGTTCATACATACTGAATGCTGTGTGTATCTAATTTGTTCTTGTTCTCAATTATTCAGTAACATAAGACTCAAGCAGTGTTAGGAGCTGCTATATGCAGCGACTTTTATTGTATATGACACTGATTAGAAATAACCAATCATGTTCCATGTAGTGAAATTAGTTCATTAAGATTGAGCCAATCATTTTGGGGAGGTACATATAAATACCCTGGTAGGGATTAGGTAACTATTAGCAGCCCCTGACGAAGCCCGAGTGGAGAAACGCGTAGGGCCAGCTTTGACTAGCAGCAGAGAGAGAGACACGCCAAAGAAGCCTATGTGGAGAGACATTCACGAGGAGCTCCGGCAGTGATCCCCTGCATTGGCAGACAGTGAATCTCGCGAGAGCCGGGCCGCATCACACGCAGCGTCACACGCCACGGCCGATCACGTGGTACGGAAGTAGCAGAGATTGCGGAGAGGACTGGTAACCGGCGACTCTACACGAGTGTGAGAGACTCGCAAAACACTTTCTACTGCTTGTTATTTTCTCACACAATGTGAGTTGATCACCTATATTTTATCAAGTCTTTTTTAGATTAAAAGGTTTTACACATATTTTGTTCCCTTCCATTATTTCCTCCCCACTCCCCCCTCCCCCCCCCTCTTGTGAGATCCATCCATAGAGATACGTGAGTGCCTGAGACAAGGAGCACCTGGAGTAGCTGCAGCAGATTGCCTGTGGAGAAGAAATCTGGAGATCCAGCAGTTTACAAAGAAGACCTTTAAAGCTACGTTCGTGAGTCCCTGAGAGGATTACAGGCTCTTACTTATCATATCTGTGTAAGCGCATACCTTACCATCTTAATATTTATGCATTAATAGATATACTGCCCTATGATCCCTTTTGTGTTTTCTTTCTTCCCTGTCATATTTGCGCTTAGGTCACTCTTCTCCAGATCTTCAAGGCGGCGATTGTGGAGCCGCAGACCTAAACTAGCTGCAGTGTGTAGGGTTAGAAGTGAACCAGGGTATGTACCCCATTTATAGTATTGGCTCTTTATAGTGGTTTGAATATTATCTTCCACAGGAACAAACTGTTTAGATTTGCGCTGTGTGTTTCTTTTGTATACATATCCTTCCACTACACATATAGCAGCAGTCTATTACTGAGTTCATAATGGCCACGGCTATGGATCATGAATCCATATTCTATATGAGGAAACATAGAGGCATCAATACTGAGGACATATTCTCAGATGATTTAAGATTGGATAGCGTAGCAGGAGATGATGAAGATCTAGACTCCATGTTTCTTAAATTAGAGAGACTAATGGTTAAAGATACCAAGGCTTATTGGGAAGTCATAACATTAGAGCAATACATTGCAGTTGATAGGATCCCAAGAGGTTTGAGGATTTTTAAAGATCCCACTTCAGACCAAGATGATGTAAAATTCATGAAGGAGTGGAATAATATTTTAGATTTGGCATCATTCGAATTAATGAGATTTCTAATAAAACAAAGGAACAGAAGTCTGGCTATATTAGAAACAGACATTGTTACTATAGAAAATAAATTGAATGAATTGGATAAAACGGAAAAACATAAAGATATTGAGAAAAAAGTTAAACAGAGAACAGATAAAATTGAGAAAGACACGAAGTTATCCAAACAAAGGAAGTTTAGAAGAGATAAGGAGGATTATGTGAATAATTGTTATAGATCATGGAAAATAAATCAGAAAGAATCCAAACAAGAGAGTAAAGGGTCTAATCCAAATGATACACAACAGGGACACCAAAATGTAGAGGGGAATAGATATTATGGTCCAAATACCAACAAATATTATCATAAAGATAACAGACCTTGGAAGAAAAAAAAATACCACCAAGATAGAGACCGACGAGGGTCAAACAGCTATAGAGGGGGGAATTACAGTTGGAAAGGGTACAACAGTAAACAGAATCAAAGACAAGAATACTGTCCCAAGGAGAGAGAAAGAGAAGAGGTTTTTGAGGAGGAGGCAAAACCATCCACCTCAACCTCCTCTTTTTTAGAGAGGAAACAGCAAAGAAAAAAACCAGGAGAGACACAAAAGATCCAATTGCAAGTGAGGGAAGAGAACAAAGTACATACACCACAAAAGAGAAAGATAGAAAGCCCACACAAAGAGGAACGAGAGGAGGGACAAAAGCCCGCCAAAAAACCAAACACATAGAGGGTGATATGAAAGGCATATTCAACCTAAGTGATATGATTCTGACCAAAGACCAAACTAGTGTGTTACACAAAGGTTTGGCATTTGCGCCTACAAACAAAATCAATACATTTAATACATATATTGATTTGAGCAAATTTGCACGCAACCTAACACTCAAGAAATATTTTCTAAAACAAAATATCACTCATGAAGTAACAGCAAATAATATCACCACATGTGAACGATTCGTACATTCCCCCTGTAGAAAGAATTCCATCTTCTACCCTAGTTACCTAAAGGGAGGACATATAGATACATTTACGAAATTGGTACAAGAGGATATAGAAAAACTGGGTAAAGACAAAAAAATTAGAACGGTAAAAAATTTAACAAAAAAGGAATTAGATGCAGTAAAAGAACTGTCGGACAGAAATGACATAGTCATAAAACCAGCAGATAAGGGGGGGGGTGGCAATCTTGAATCGGAGCTATTATGATAATGAATCTCATAGATTATTAGGGGATGTGGTCACATATAAAATATTACCAAACAACCCCACTGACCAATTCAAAAGGGAATTGTTAGAACTACTAAATCAAGGCTATAAAGATGGAATCCTTGATAAAACAGAATGGGAATATTTGAATATTGAGTCCCAAAGGATTCCAATCTTTTACCACCTGCCAAAACTTCATAAAGATGCCACCAACCCCCCCGGACGTCCGATAGTTTTGGGAATAAAATCCCTTACTGCTAACCTCTCGGGATACATACTGCACCGACACACTTTATTCGAGCAAATACCCAGTATGTACCTGGCAGATACCTGGAATGCGCCGCTCCTCACCTCTGACAAGCCCCGTTGCGTTTGCCTTCCCAGCCTGGGTTCATGCCTGGCTGACGGGCGGCTGATCTGTTAAATGATAATGATTAGGATTTAATAGGCTGCAATGCTTCGCGTGTCTACCAGATGGCATAAATTCATGAATTGTAATGCAGTATATATATATATATATACTGTGCAGTATTGCAGCCAGCGGGAATAAAATGCTTCAATCCCTGCCTGGAAAATACCTCAATGCACTCGGGCAGAAAACAGTCACAAACCTCAATACACCCGGGTATACCCGAATTCGTGGGACTAGCCGAGCTCGAATAAAGTGTGTCGCCAGTGTAGACACATTCCTCAAAAATTCTGTAAAAAAACTAAAAAGCTATGTTCAGGACAGTATTCAAGTACTCAATATAATCCAAGATGTGGTGTGGAGCGAGTCATACGTACTAGTTACGTGTGATGTCAGCTCTTTGTACACGGTCATAGACCATAAACAGGGGTGCCATGCAGTACAGAAAGTTCTTACACAAGGAAGGGAACTCGATCAATTGCAGATTAAATTTATAGTGGATTGTATAGCCCATATCCTCACCCACAACTATTTCTGGTACGACAATCAATACTATCTACAGATCAGGGGTACTGCCATGGGTACCAGATTTGCTCCAAATTACGCCAACATCCTAATGGGAATGTGGGAAGACAAATACATCTGGTCTGGGCATGAGTATGGAGCAAATCTGGTATCCTGGCACAGATATATTGACGACATATTATTCATCTGGGACGGTAGCCTAGAACTACTGGATAAATTCCTGGAACAACTTAACAACAATCCCTATAACCTAAAGTTTACCAACAAGTACAGCAAAGACATTATAGAATTTCTAGATTTGTCTATATATGTCCTCAATGGAGTATTAGAAACCAAGACATATGTAAAAGAAGTGGACTGTCATAATTTCCTAATGGGAGATAGTGGACATCTAGACAGATGGATTGACAACATACCTTTGGGTCAACTACAAAGAGTGCGTAGGAACTGCATACAGGAACACACATATCACGAACAAGCACATGAATTGATGGATAAGTTCAATGAAAGAAAATACAAAAAGGAGGTGGTAGATACAGCTTACCAAAAAGTGACTCAAATGGAGAGAAAAGAGTTATTAACATACAAACCAAATAGGGAACAAGGCAGGAAAGGAGAGAAGGATAAGATCTCAATCCCATTTGTTACTAGATATAATGAATCTTCACAACACATTAGGAGAATATTCCATAAACATTGGAAGATGATTTCATCGAGATCCAATGTTACAACAAATATTGCCGAAAAATCCTGAAATAATATTCACAAAGGCCCCAAATTTAAAGCAAAGACTGGCACCAAGTTGCCTAAGGAAAGAATGTGTTAAACCAGTAAGTGTAGTAAATGGCTTTTTCAAATGCCAAACATGTAGAGGGTGTAAGATCAATCCTAACACGCAAAAGTCTTTCAAAAAAGTGAAATCAGAAGTAACACAGGAGGAGTTTGAAATAAAAGATTTTATAGATTGTAACTCCAACTATGTGATCTACATGTAACAATGTCCATGTAACAAACAGTACATAGGGAGAACAACTAGGAAATTGAAGTTGAGGATAGCAGAGCACATAAAGAACATTGAGCGAGGGTTCATGCAGCATAGTGTTTCCAAGCATTTCAAGGAACACCATGACCAAAATCCAAATGGGTTAAAATTCTTTGGTATTGATAAAATTCATCCTAATTGGAGGGGGGGAACCAGGTCATCAAAATTTCAAGACAGAAACCGTTTTGGATTTACACGATGAAAACACTAATTCCTAACGGTATGAACATCGACATAGACCTGGGATCCTTTTTAAAGGAATAATATATACTCCCATCACTTCTCTATGTGCTCTGTACCCAAAAAACTCCACACTATGTATTAATGGACATTAGAACTGGTTTTGGATTTTCTATTTGATCTCCACATTCATATATGTCTATATTTGGGGAAATACAATGTGATAATCAATACACTTAAATATGTCGTCGCGAGGTTAGGTAGATGCCCGTGATTAGATATGTTGTGCAATATTGTTGTAAAGATGTTATATAAAATATAGAACCTCCGTTAACCTGTATTAAGTATGTTAAAGTTGATAGGTGGATTTAATTCATCTAACCTTCTGGAATTTGGTTTAAGATGTGCTATTGTAAAGTATGAACTATACCTCTGGTCTGATATTCTTATATTGTGCAGTATTTATAAATTCATAGTGTAGACAAAACAATTCCTTACTCCCATATACACCACTGTTCCATCAAGAAATAAACTTTAAGGTGACTAAGACACATATAATAATATGTTAACTACGATTCAATATGGCGAAATTCCCCTGAATTTGCTAAGATATAATTAATCTTTATACACACCCATGAAGTACATAGAGCCTATATATTTTGGGCCATGAATTTATACTTTTTCGATAGCACTGATGAACTAGTAATACGTCTGTATAAATGGACATATGAATAGAATAATATTTTCCATCAATCTACACTATGGTTGAATGTCACAATAGAGGTATAATTAATATATGTTGGGTACACGTATCTGTATTTGTCTATAATAATTAATTAAATATTTATGTCTATATGCACGTTTTTTGTTAACACAATGTATTTTATTGAAAATTGTTTAAATTGATTATACATAATGTTATAATTTAACACATGAGTAGATATATTCATATATTGGAGTATATTGGGAATTTATCTCAAGTCACTATAAAAATTGATAATGAAAATTTAATATTTTGGGTGATTACATAGAAACATATAATCATTGTCACTATATTTAGAATATGTAGAATCTATATATGTTCACTACTTTTTTAGGTACAATTTCTTTGTTCTTGATCATGAGTAAATATGTCTATATATATATACATTATGTGCTCTCTTATAAAGAGTTATAATGGGGGGTAAAAAATAATAAATAATTTTCATAACCCCCCAATTAACAATCTATGAATACAAAATATGGGACCCACATTTACTAGGGAGAAATCCCAAAGTCATATACAATGAGCACTAAGCTCAAGCTCTTTGGTAACCTACATTAATGTTATATGATCCATATATAGGATTTAATCATTATCTTAACCCTATAACAACTTTAAAGAACCCTATACACTATTATATAATATATAAATTCAATTGACACTTAAGGTGATTTTTGGATAAAATAACTAAATTCATCATAGGTATATATATAATATGCTATATGGTAATATTACTCCTGGTTTAATTGTATAAATGTTGGATACACAACTAATATAACTAAATATATATACCTATTGGTCACCTCACCTCCCTCTGATAAATTTCTATATCCATACTGGCTGGTTGTACACATTTCATGTAGTTGGAGTAAAATATCCCATAATGTCTTAATTGCTATATATATGTTGTTCAGTTAAATATATGTCATATGTTTATATATATAGCACTAATACCTTGTAGTGTTCATACATACTGAATGCTGTGTGTATCTAATTTGTTCTTGTTCTCAATTATTCAGTAACATAAGACTCAAGCAGTGTTAGGAGCTGCTATATGCAGCGACTTTTATTGTATATGACACTGATTAGAAATAACCAATCATGTTCCATGTAGTGAAATTAGTTCATTAAGATTGAGCCAATCGTTTTGTGGAGGTACATATAAATACCCTGGTAGGGATTAGGTAACTATTAGCAGCCCCTGACGAAGCCCGAGTGGAGAAACGCGTAGGGCCAGCTTTGACTAGCAGCAGAGAGAGAGACACGCCAAGAAGCCTATGTGGAGAGACATTCACGAGGAGCTCCGGCAGTGAACCCCTGCATTGGCAGACAGTGAATCTCGCGAGAGCCAGGCCGCGTCACACGCAGCGTCACACGCCACGGCCGATCACGTGGTACGGAAGTAGCGGAGATTGCGGAGAGGACTGGTAACCGGCGACTCTACACGAGTGTGAGAGACTCGCAAAACACTCTCTACTGCTCGTTATTTTCTCACACAATGTGAGCTGATCACCTATATTTTATCAAGTCTTTTTTAGATTAAAAGGTTTTACACATATTTTGTTCCCTTCCATTATTTCCTCCCCACTCCCCCCTCCCCCCCCCTCTTGTGAGATCCATCCATAGAGATACGTGAGTGCCTGAGACAAATAGCACCTGGAGTAGCTGCATCAAATTGCCTGTGGAGAAGAAATCTGGAGATCCAGCAGTTTACAAAGAAGACCTTTAAAGCTACGTTCGTGAGTCCCTGAGAGGATTACAGGCTCTTACTTATCATATCTGTGTAAGCGCATACCTTACCATCTTAATATTTATGCATTAATAGATATACTGCCCTATGATCCCTTTTGTGTTTTCTTTCTTCCCTGTCATATTTGTGCTTAGGTCACTCTTCTCTCTCTCTCTCTCTATATATATATATATATATATATAGTGCAGAATAAATGAGTTCTTCTGTATTAGGTGATACCTTTTTTATTGGACTAACAATTTATGTCATAGGACAAGCTTTCGAGAGTTCTCCTCTCTTCTTCAGGTCAGCAATACTGATTTACACAGGAATCAATGCTAAAACAGTGTAGAGAGAAAAAAAACAAAAAAAAACAGATATTTACTGTAGATAAGGTCGGGTGTTAAGTGTTTGAAGCCAGGGGACAGTGTCAAAGAAAGGTGGGGAGGGGAAGGGATGGGGGGGGGGGGGGGAGAAAGTGTGGATAAGAATAGAGGCAAGCAGGATAATTACAGACAATTTTGGTAGGGTGTGAGAAAACCCATGTCCACATTAAGTCCTTTGGTTTTGGTGTCAAAGAGTCTTATCATTCTGAGCTCAAATGTTTTCCGTTCTTGGGTGCTTTTAAACATTCCATTGAGGATTTTGATTTTTAAATCATTTATGGAATGATCTGGTTGTGAGAAGTGATGTCCCACAGGTGAGCAGTTTCTTCCTTCTTCGTGATGGAGTATAGAGTGTCTGTGCATATTCATTCTTCCTTGTAATTTTTGGCTGGTTTCCCCAATGTAGCAACCTTGGTCACATTTGTTGCATTGAATCATATACACTATATTCGTGGATGTGCAGCTGTATGATCCTTTAACATTGAATGTTCTATGATTGTGACTGGCTGTGGGATCCTGGCAAATATGTTTGCAGAGTTTGCAGCGTGTGTTGCTGCACGGTTTTGTGCCGTTATTCATGTCTTTAAAATCGTTGTGAAGTTTTCTGCTGACTAATTTCTGTTTGAGGTTTGGTGGTTGCCGGAATGCAAGAATGGGAGGTTTGGGAAAGATTTCTTTTAATGTCGCATCCTCTGTCAGCATGGGTTGCAGATCTTTGATTATTTTTCGTATTCCCTCTAGGGTAGGGTTGTATGTGGTCACTAGTGGTATGCGTGTGGTAGGTTCTTTCTGTCTGTATTGTAGCAGGTGTTCTCGTGGGGCTTTTAGTGCAGATGTAATAGTTTGGGCAATAGTCTTTGGTTTGTATCCCTTCCCTCTGAACGATTCGGTCAGGGTTGTGAGATGCCTGTTTCTGTCTTCAGTGTCAGAGCATATGCGGTGGTATCTTATAGCCTGGCTGTGTATGATACCTTGTTTGGTGTGAGTGGGATGGAAGCTGGAGTTGTGGAGGTAACTGCATCTGTCAGTTGGTTTCTTGTATATAGATGTGTGTAGTTTCCCATCTTTCAGTGTTACTGTCGTGTCTAGAAAGTTTATTAGGTTTGCAGAATAATCCATTTTGAGTTTTATTGATGGATGGAATGAGTTTAGGGACTCATGGAATTGTTTTAGATTTTCTTCACCCTCTGTCCATATTATAAACAGGTCATCAATGTATCTGTAGTATTTGTAGGGTTTGTGGAGGCATGTAGTTAGGAATCTTTGTTCAAGATTTGCCATGAAAAGATTGGCATATTGCGGTGCCATCTTGGTACCCATTGCAGTCCCCATTAGTTGTAGGTACATTTCCTTGTTGAAGCTGAAGTAGTTGTGTGTGAGGATGTATTTTATCAGTTTGGTAATTACATCCGCGCTGTATTTCTGATCCAGGGGAGATGTTGTAAGGAAATGCAGGCATGCCTCAATACCATCCTTGTGGGGGATGTTGCTGTAAAGGGATTCTACATCCATGGTAACTAGCAGTGTGTTGGATGGTAGTTGGTTGATGTTGTTAAGATTATTGAGAAAATCTGTGGTATCTTGTATGAAGCTGTTGGTGCTTCTGACTAAAGGTTTGAGGATATTCTCCACTAAGCCTGATATTTGTTCCGTGAGTGTATCCATACCTGTTATAATAGGTCTGCCGGGGTTTCCTGGTTTGTGGATTTTGGGAAGCATGTAGAAGATCCCAACTCCTGGGTTGTCAGGTATTAGTTGCTTCAATTGTGGTTGCATGTGGTTAGGGAATGTTTGAATGAGATTCATGAGTTGCTTTGTATATTCCTGGGTTGGATCATGCGTGAGTTTCTTGTAGTAGGTGTTGTCTGTGAGTTGTCTATTGCCTTCTTCTATGTATTTATTTGTGTTCATAAGCACCACTGCGCCTCCTTTATCTGCTGGTTTGATGGTGATGTTGTGGTTGTTTCGCAGTTCCTTGATTGCAGATCTCTCCATGGGGGATAGGTTGTACATAGTTTTTTTCTGCTGTGTTGATGCTAGTAAGGAAACTTGTGATCTTAAGCTCTGTATGTAGCTGTCAAGTATGATGTTGCGTCCTGTTGGTGGTGTGAAGAAGGTAGGGTTTTCTCACACCCTACCAAAATTGTCTGTAATTATCCTGCTTGCCTCTATTCTTATCCACACTTTCTCCCCCCCCCCCCCCATCCCTTCCCCTCCCCACCTTTCTTTGACACTGTGCCCTGGCTTCAAACACTTAACACCCGACCTTATCTACAGTAAATATCTGGTTTTTTTTTTTTTTTTTTTCTCTCTACACTGTTTTAGCATTGATTCCTGTGTAAATCAGTATTGCTGACCTGAAGAAGAGAGGAGAACTCTCGAAAGCTTGTCCTATGACATAAATTGTTAGTCCAATAAAAAAGGTATCACCTAATACAGAAGAACTCATTTATTCTGCACTATCGCAACTGGACTAACACGGCTACTTTCTGCTTAATGTCCAATATAATGACAATTGTCTTATTTAATCTGTATTACCAACAAATTACACCATAATACGTCTATCACAAAAATGTTTACAAAAAATGTGTTAGTTGCCAGTCAATGTTCAAGCCCATAGGGAAGCGCGTTTGGAGAGTGAAGATCCAATACGCCTCCCTACGGTCCAGAAGGTTGATATGATCACCTCCTCTAGATTTAGAAATAACTGATTCAATCCCCAAAAAGGAAAAATTATTAATTCCTCCCTGACCACATTCAGTGAAATGTTTTGAGACTGGATGATTAGTGTCTCTCAATTTTATGAGCCTTAAATGCTCTAACATCCTGACCTTAAGGGCTCTAGTCGTCCTCCCCACATACCTCTTGCCACAACCACATGTTATTAGATAAATCACAAATTGACTTTTACAATTTATAAAACTGTTAATCTTAAATTCCTTATTTGGTAATATATTCACACCATGTGGCGGTGGCAAGGCAAACTGGAAAAATCTTTTGGCAGGCTTCATGTGTTTACATGCACTACAAGAGCCACATTTGAAGGAACCCCTAGTGATAAAAGGTTTTTTCAGACCAGAAGATTTGAGTTCACTTGGTGAAACATGAGATCCAATTGTTCTCGCTCTACGATATACAAAAGTAGGACCAGAATACACATATTTTTTAAGGACAGGGTCCATGGATAAGACATTCCAATGTTTTGAAATTATAGAGTTTACTTTTCCACTTTGTTTACTAAATTGTGAAATAAAAAGAGGACATTTGTTTTTTAATTCTGTCAGTCCATGTGAGTCCTGTTTAATACCAATTGTCTTAACATTGTTAGCAAGGCGAGAATCTCCAATTGGATGTGTGGGCAACAATGATGCTCTCTCTGTATGTAATGCATTTTCAAATGCAATTGCTAAATGTGATTTGGGGTATCCCCTTTCCAAAAATCTCCTTGTAAGTTCCTCAGACTGAGAAAGGAAACCACTCATAGTGGAACAATTCCTTCTCAGTCTGAGGAACTGTCCCCTTGGTATGGCCTTTATGACATGGGATGGGTGGCAGCTGTCCGCCCTAAGAAAGGTGTTCCTGGCATTTTGCTTCCTATAAACATCCGTTTGGATTTTTTTGTCTATGTCTACAAATAATTGTAGATCCAGAAATTCAATGTGATGGAAATGAAAATTTAATGTAAATCTTAGATTATAAAGATTATTATTAAGATAAGATACAAAAGTGTGAAGTGTAGTGACATCCCCCTCCAAATAATAATTAGGTCGTCCACAAATCTTTTATAAAAAACAATATTGTGACGAAATAAATTAGTGCTCGAATAAATAAAAAGTGCTTCCCACCATCCCATAAATAAGTTCGCAAAAGAAGGAGCAAAACTTGTACCCATAGCAGTGCCAATAAGTTGCAAATAAAACTTACCATTAAATGTGAAAAAGTTGTGCGTGAATAAAAAGTGTATAGCGTCCAAAATAAAAGCCGATTGAAAAATTGATATTTCTGGTATCTCAATAAATTGGCGGACCGCTGCCAAACCATGGTCATGTTGTATAACAGAATACAGAGAGGTAACATCAAGTGTTACCCACAGGTAATCATTACCCCATTTAACATTTTTGATCTGATCAAGAAGATCACCAGAGTCCCGTATAAATGAGGGCAATTTCCTAACAAATGGCGGAAGAAAACCATTAACATATCTTGACAGACCATCTCCCAAAGATCCAATACTAGAGACAATGGGACGACCTGGAGGGTCGACCAATGTCTTGTGGATCTTTGGGAGATGGTGGAAAATAGGAATAATGGGATGAGATGGAATAATGAATTTAACCTCGTCCTTCGACAGAACTTCCATAATAAAACCTGAGTCAACCAGTTCTACAAGGAACTCCAAGAATTGCGGTGTGGGGTCGGCGGATAGTACACGATAGGACCGGCCATCATCCAGTTGGCGTAATGCCTCCCTGATGTAACCGTCTCTGCCCTGCACCACCACCGCACCCCCCTTGTCCGCACTCTTAATGACCAATGCAGAATTCTTTTTCAAAGATTTTAAAGCTAAACGTTCACTTTGATTCAAATTGTCATGATCTATATAGGATAGGGAAAATCCCTGAGCTAGAAGACGAAGGTCTCTTATAACCAGATTTTCAAACATAGTCAGAAATTGACCCTTGACATGAGTGGGATAGAACACAGAACTCCTTTTTAGGCCTGAATTCCATTCAGAAATATAGGAATATTAACATCATCAACTGTCTGTTCAGATAAAAGATCATTCATATCTTGCAGGGTACAAAAATCATTAAATGTATGTAAAGCAATAGATACCGGAGGAACAGAGTCGGATGAGGGGACATCACCCTCGGTAGCGTGTGATGGCCCCCCATCTAAATCCTCATCTCCGGTCGACCTAGTAACATTTGGAATAAAATTGTCAAAAAACTTTTTCAAGGATAATTTCCGAACAAACTTATACACATCAATAGTGGTTTCGAACAAATTAAAGTTCATTGAAGGTGAAAATTTTAGGCCTTTATCCAGTAGTGACAACTCTGTAGGAGAGAGAGCAGTTCCTGAAATATTTATAACATTAGATATATCATTCAAAACTTCTTCCTGTTGGAGGCGGACCTGTAGCCCCCTCCTCCCCCCCCCCTCTTCCCTCTTCTGATTCTCTTGTGTCCTTTTGAAATAAAGGGAAAGATTTTGGTTGTTGCTGTTGCTGTCTCTGTTGATTAACATTTTGATAAGAAAATGCATCCTGGGACTGGTCCTGACCAGAATCAGACCTAGGTGGTTGACCCCAAAAGGTGCGTCCACCCCTCCCTCGCCCCCTAGATGGAGCTCCACGACCACGATGATCATCATTCTCAAATGTATTGACAAAAGATACAGAATGAGAGGTAGAGGCAGTTTCTGCATCTGAAACATCAGATTCGCCACTCTGATAATCCACATTCTTAGATTTTAAAATGGACTTATTGGGAGTAGATTTAAACTGAATGAATGATTTATCTTTGTTATTTGATCTTTCCTGAATAGAATTTATCCTCTGCCAATGGTAAACATGGTTCTTTTCATAGTCATATCTGTCCCGATCATATTTACTTTGTTTTATAGACATAATACCACATTCCACATTTTTTACCGTTTTGGAGAGAATAACATCAAATTCCTTAAAGCCCTTTAAACCTTTGAAACTGTATAGGTTTTTTTGCAGTTCTGTGATTTGAATATCAAGCTGATCTTTCTCCTTCATTTTCTGAAACACTATTAACTCCATCAAACGAAAAGAGCAGTCATTGAGGGCTGTCACCCATCTATTTTCAAAATCCACATCCGGAAAACCAAAGGAGGGGGCTTTTTAAAACCCTTAGTCCTCTTGGGATCCTTTTACATTTAGCATAGTTCTCCAGGCTTTAATGTCCCACCATAAGCGGTTCTTATGAATCAATAAACTTTCCAATTTTTGAAAGTGGATTTTGAGATCAGAGATGTCAGTGGTATCCAAATCCACAATGTTATCAAACACATGTAAAGCTTGTTTTTTTCTCTGTGTATCATCACAAGTGTTGAAAAAATAAGTATCTGAAATATCTTCTAATTCATCCATATTATCCCCTGGTTCCTCCATACCAATATAATGGAACACAAAGGGGGTACTGAAGCCACAAAAAAGTAACTATAAAAGTGTATAAAAAGCAAAAATATAAAAATTAGGGATCTTCCTTTTAAATTCAAAGATTAAGCTCCAAAAAACCTATGCATGTGCGGCTCCAACCTGTATATATTGCAATATGGAAAATAGCTGAAGCGCTCAAATGCAGGTATATCTCAAAATGATAATAAGCCAGACCACTATACCAGGGTACTAACAATTGATATAGTACCTATTGTGTCATATAATGGGTACTATCCTCCTGAAGACAGGTGGTGTGTGGTGCAACCCACTCACCATCAGTCTCATTGGCAGGTTCCCCTGAAAAATATACAAGTACTCACATCCTGGTAGGGCAGGCAGGCAGGCTGTGCAGCTACTCAATGCAATACAGGGAAAAGGGAGACCAAAAAGCGCGCCAGCACAAACGGAGCAGGAAGAACCCAGGACAAAAAAATTATTAAAAGGGCACTTTAATGTGGCAAAAGACCCATCCAATGCATTTCGAACGTCGCAGCGTTCTTTTTCAAGGATAAAACACAATGTGATAACATCCATTATATACCCTCTTACCTGTGGGCCATTTCGCGCCAAAAATCAGAACCTGATGACGTCATAACAGAGCGACTCAGTGCCGATCTAAGGGCAAAAGGAAGTACCAAAGGCAGTGTGGCCATCTTGGATGTGGGCAAACATAGGAACACAATAACAAAGCTTTATTGACCATTCCAGCAGAACAAAATACATTGCTGTTAACTGGACAAGCATATTTAAACGAAATAAAGCTATATTAAACTAAACTAATGCTTAATAAAGGGTACTATTATATCAAGAAAAAACATGAACAAGGTGGATTAAAAAACTAGCTGTGTTGCAACTAAGTTATATACAAAAAAAAGTTAAAAATAAAAACCTCTAGACATGATTAAAAAAATGTGCAAGAAAAGTAAATTTAAAGACATATTACACATATATACTGCATAACACAGATTGTGTACCTAAATCATAGGAACCAGGGAAATACAACCATTATAAAATATGAAGTATTATCCACAAGATACATCAAAGAACAATTTAAGCTTACATATTAGCATAATATTTGCATGATAAGGCATAGGTTCAAAGGTTATCATGATAAGAATATAATGTCCAATATAATGACAATTGTCTTATTTAATCTGTATTACCAACTAATTACACCATAATACGTCTATCACAAAAATGTTTACAAAAAATGTGTTAGTTGCCAGTCAATGTTCAAGCCCATACGGAAGCGCGTTTGGAGAGTGAAGATCCAATACGCCTCCCTACGGTCCAGAAGGTTGATATGATCACCTCCTCTAGATTTAGAAATAACTGATTCAATCCCCAAAAAGGAAAAATTATTAATTCCTCCCTGACCACATTCAGTGAAATGTTTTGAGACTGGATGATTAGTGTCTCTCAATTTTATGAGCCTTAAATGCTCTAACATCCTGACCTTAAGGGCTCTAGTCGTCCTCCCCACATACCTCTTGCCACAACCACATGTTATTAGATAAATCACAAATTGACTTTTACAATTTATAAAACTGTTAATCTTAAATTCCTTATTTGGTAATATATTCACACCATGTGGCGGTGGCAAGGCAAACTGGAAAAAACTTTTGGCAGGCTTCATGTGTTTACATGCACTACAAGAGCCACATTTGAAGGAACCCCTAGTGATAAAAGGTTTTTTCAGACCAGAAGATTTGAGTTCACTTGGTGAAACATGAGATCCAATTGTTCTCGCTCTACGATATACAAAAGTAGGACCAGAATACACATATTTTTTAAGGACAGGGTCCATGGATAAGACATTCCAATGTTTTGAAATTATAGAGTTTACTTTTCCACTTTGTTTACTAAATTGTGAAATAAAAAGAGGACATTTGTTTTTTAATTCTGTCAGTCCATGTGAGTCCTGTTTAATACCAATTGTCTTAACATTGTTAGCAAGGCGAGAATCTCCAATTGGATGTGTGGGCAACAATGATGCTCTCTCTGTATGTAATGCATTTTCAAATGCAATTGCTAAATGTGATTTGGGGTATCCCCTTTCCAAAAATCTCCTTGTAAGTTCCTCAGACTGAGAAAGAAAACCACTCATAGTGGAACAATTCCTTCTCAGTCTGAGGAACTGTCCCCTTGGTATGGCCTTTATGACATGGGATGGGTGGCAGCTGTCCGCCCTAAGAAAGGTGTTCCTGGCATTTTGCTTCCTATAAACATCCGTTTGGATTTTTTTTTCTATGTCTACAAATAATTGCCCACACATCCAATTGGAGATTCTCGCCTTGCTAACAATGTTAAGACAATTGGTATTAAACAGGACTCACATGGACTGACAGAATTAAAAAACAAATGTCCTCTTTTTATTTCACAATTTAGTAAACAAAGTGGAAAAGTAAACTCTATAATTTCAAAACATTGGAATGTCTTATCCATGGACCCTGTCCTTAAAAAATATGTGGATGGAAGCGCATGCGCGAGGACTAGGTGCATGGAAGCCTAGAGTGTGAGCTCCGCACCCCTCGACGACTATTTAAACACTCAAACACATTAATTTCAGCTAAATCTACACGAAACACAGAGATTATAGCAGGGGAAGCTCTCGCAATGCCAGCCAAACCAAAATCAGGTCGTACATCCAAGGTACTTACCAATTACTTTAATAAACCTGATGCGGCCAGCAAAGATGGAAAGGGATCCCTGACGCCACCCACAGGCTCAGACTCTGAGGAAGAACAAATACCGGAGGGTTGCACGGCCCCAACAGATACAGAATCAATCACCCGCAGAGTGATGCGAGAATTCTGCAACGAAATGAAGACATATATGCACAATGAACTTGCAGGGCTGCGACGTGATATAAACAACATTGGCGCCAGAACAGACGAAATGGAGACAAAATTAGATTCCACAATAAAAGCTGTGCGCAGACAAGATAAAACCTCGGCCAATCTCCAAGCACAAATAAACGAGATAGCCAGTAGGCAAGAAGACGCCGAGAACAGAGACCGTCGTAATAATATAAGGATACGAGGTGTCCCTGAGGAGATTGCAGACCACGAGGAGTTTGTCACAAAATGGCTGACCAGCCTCTTCCCGGACAAATCTGACGCAGAGTTACATTTGGACAGGTGCCGTAGAGCCCTGAGGTCTAAGCCGCAGCCTAATGATCCCCCACGAGACATCATCACCCGACTTCACTATTTTCGAGTAAAAGAATCGATTTGTCAAATCGCCAGAGCAGCAGGCACAGTGGAATTCGAGGGAATTAAAATGTTAATATTCCAGGATCTGGCCCTCACTACCCTGGCGAAGCGAAGGACCATTCTGCCTATAACTAGGATGCTGAGAGACAAAGGGGTACGTTATCGTTGGATTTTCCCCTTTGGTCTAATGGTCCTTAGGAATGGTACTGTCGTTACCCTGCGATCGATTGAAGAAAAGGGCCAATTTCTGAAAAAACTGGGCCTACGGGGCGAAAACACTGACCTGGAGGGAGCTGCTGCATCCACGTCCTCCCCTGAGCCGAGCTGGAGCAAAGTGACGACTCCGGCGCGAAAAGCCCAAGAAAAGACACACAATTGATACCAATTAAAGATCAATTAAGGCTTAAAAGGGCAATACCTGTAGACTGTCCGTTTGTTCGCAAAACGGTGGAATAAAGTTGGTCAATTCAAGCTGACACCCAGACACGGCGGCCATCTTGGTACACCCATCCAGATTTCCTGACATCAGCTATAAGCTACGCAGATTTACCTCAGGAGGCAGGAGAACAGAAGAACAGCATAACGAAGAAAGGACACAACATCACCCCCTCGTCCCCCCCAGCCAACAGTCGAGAAGATGTGGATAGACCGACGGCAAGCTGCATAACAGGCCGAGATCCAGCAAGACAGATACCGCGTCATTGCAATATGGACAATCAGGCAATATAATACTGCAAAGATATACAGGCCCCCCAATTGAGGACCATAATGTGAATGTAGCTGTTACATATAGACTCCTATTTTATCAGGGTAATAAAACAGTAGGGGTTGAAGTTTATGCAGATGTAGGCCCGTCAGTCAAATGTATTATGATTTATAAGTAAAAGGAGAAGACACATAGGGGAAAGAAGGATTATGCTCCAACTTTAATACCACTTCTCCTTCTTATTATAAAGCTATGGGGTAATACTAGTAGGTAATAGCCGAACGGAAGCCAGGAGGCATAGTGCTAGCCCTGTAACCTGGATGATCAGAGCTGACCAAGACAGTCTACAGTAAGGGATATACCTGTCTAAGGGACACATTCTGCCACGTATATAGCCTTAGTTATGTTGTGTTAGTAAAGTTAACTATGTTGGTCTCAAAAGAGTCTTACCCACCTAGAGAGTTATTAATAATGAGATTGCTATTTCTCTGTGAATGTTCTATGAGTGTTATTTAATGTTTTTAAATTAAGCAACGTCGAGGGAGGCCGGCTCCCATCCCCGGCCCTCGCTATGTTGCCGAAAGTGATTGTCCTGGATAAAAACAGGACACTCAACAAAGTCCTTTGTGGTGAAAAAGACTGGACCTTTCCAGTCACCATTACGCCAGTACTAAGAAGCTGGGCTGCACACTTTCACCCAAAGGCAAGAGATCCGCCGGGGACTTTTATCCCAAAAGGATCTCCCAAGTTTTCGTATTTTTTGTCTTACCTTGTGTTTTCTTTCCCTACCCCTCCCTATCCCAGTTGGCCACGTGACTCACAATACTACAAAGGACATCCCAGTCGTACATCTCCAAATCGGTGGGTCATCGAGAAGGTAATACATAAACACCCACTCCTCACACTCCAAGATATGGTTAGGATAGTTCAGACAGGGATATTACAATGGGCCTGATAATCTTGTCACATAACGTAAAGGGACTAAATAGCCCCGGAAAACGTCGCATTGCCTTTGCTGACTATCAACGTAAACAAGCAGATATCGTACTCCTCCAAGAGACTCATTTTAGCTCGACTAGCGCCCCAAAATTCTTAGATAAAAGATTCCATCAATTCTATCTCTCATCATCCACAAAAAAGACAAAGGGCGTAGCAATTATGTTCCACAATAAATGTCCATTTAAAGCAGATAAAATAGTCAGAGACACAGAAGGCAGATACATAATCTTAATCGGTTCAATAAATGGACAGATGCTTACAATAGCATCCATATATGCACCAGGAGATACTGAACCTAAATTCTTCACTTTAGTATTCAACAAATTGAGCAAAGTCGCTAAAGGTCCACTGATAGTAGCAGGAGACTTTAATACAACCCTCAATCCCAAGCTAGACAGATCAGGCTCACAGCTTCGCAACACGAAAACCGCCTCCCGCACACTTCGCTCGGGCCTAAAAGAGAACAGTCTCATAGATATATGGCGGGAACAACATCCTTATGAAAGAGATTATACCTTTTATTCGCACCCTCATTCTTCCTATAGCAGAATTGACTACTTCTTTGTTTCTAGTAGACTGGTCCCGAAGATCTCCCATACTGGGATCCATGATATTTCATGGTCGGATCACGCGCCTATAGAGCTAAGGTGCACCCAACTAACCCTAGACAGACCTAGAGCAAATTGGAAACTAAATGAATCCCTAATAAAAAACCCTGAGACAGCCCAGGTAGTAGCCGAGGAAATTGATCAGTTTTTCACCTTAAATAAGGGTTCTGTTAACTCCAGCCTCTCATTGTGGGAAGCCCATAAGGCAACGCTAAGGAGCGTTTTAATTAGTATCGCCTCAAGACGGAAAAAGGAACGAGAGGCAAAGATCAAGCTCCTACAATCCAAGTTAAAAAACCTCTCGGACTCCCACAAACAATCTAACGACCCGGGCTTACTCAAACCAATTAAAGATGCCAAAATTGAACTTAACTTATTGTTGCCTTCCCAGGCTGATATTTCAATGAGTTGGTCAAAGAGGAAATTTTTTGATAAAGCAAACAAGCCAGATACTATGCTCGCAAACAAATTAAGAAATAGACCCCCTAATTATAGCATACAAGCCATCAGAAGATCATCTGGAGTCATTTCCGGGAATCCTTCCGTGATTGTCGAGGAATTTAAGGCATATTACGAGAAGTTATATAATGGAGATAAAACATTACAAAATAAGGCTACGGAGCAAGCACGGGCCTCCTTTCTCGAGAGCTCAAATCTACCAAGGTTGACAAGGGAAGAGAGAGAGGGATTGAACTACGATTTCTCCATGGAGGAACTTACTAGCGTTATCAATAATCTAAAACCCTCAAAGGCCCCAGGTCCAGACGGCTTTACAGGCCTTTACTATAAGAAATTTAGCGAATCCTTGGCCCCACACCTACTTACCATGTTTAACGCGGTATTAGCAGGAGATCCATTCCCAGAAAACATGCTCCAAGCGTCGATCTCTATAATTCACAAACCTGGCAAAGATCCATTAGATTGTAAAAGTTACAGACCCATCTCGCTTATTAACACAGACATAAAGATCTACGCTAAATTGATTGCCAATAGATTAAGTCAGATCCTACCTAGACTGATACACCCAGATCAAGTCGGTTTTATTAAAGATAGACAAGCGGGAGACAACATCCGACGAATCATTGATCTACAGTATTAGAAATAGCCAATTCACAAAAAGTACAAATTATGGTGTTAAATCTAGATGCAGAAAAAGCTTTCGATAGGATCGACTGGGCATACCTACGGGCCACACTTGGAGCATTTGGTTTCGAGAATAAACTAATACACGCTATCATGGTGCTGTACGCAGGGCCGACAGCCAAAGTCATACACCAAGGCTTTCCATCAGAGCTATTTAAGATTAAGAGTGGAACGAGACAGGGCTGCCCCCTCTCGTCCCTACTCTTTGCCATGTGCATGGAGCCGTTAGCAACCAAAGTTAGGGACAATCCTGATATTTCAGGACTCCAAATTGATAACCAATCACATAAAATAGCATTATACGCGGACGACGTCCTGCTGGTTTTGTCAAGACCACTCACCTCTCTCCCTAACCTCTTTAGCCTTTTAGACCAATTTAATAAAATATTCGGGTTTAAAATAAACCAGACAAAGTCCGAAGCCCTAAATGTAACTATTCCAAAAACAGACGAAAAATTAATCTCCCTAAATTTTAACTTTCGCTGGCAACGCACAGCAATCAAATATCTAGGAGTATTAATCACAGATAACTATAGATCTCTATATAAAGCAAACTACCCTAAACTAATCAAAATATTGAAGGAAGATATAAGGCGCTGGGCGAGATTCAAGATCTCATGGATCGGCAAAATATTTAGCGTAAAAATGAACCTCCTCCCACGCATCTTATACTTGTTCCAAACCCTCCCAATACCACTGAATCAGAAGGATATTAGCGAGTTACAGGCCTCCATCCTTAACTTCATTTGGGGGGGCAAAAAAGCCTGAGTTAAAAAACAGACCCTACTGAGACAACCTTCAGAGGGAGGCCTAGCAGTACCTTGCTTGTTATCATACTATCAAGCGGCCCAATTATGCCAACTTTCCCAATGGCAGACACACCCAGAATTGAAAAGATGGGTTGCATTGGAGAATAAAGCTTGCTCCCCACTGGAGCTAAGCAACTTATTATGGACCCCAAAAAATAGCAAGGAAAAATGCTATACAACCACCGCTATCCTCAATGACCAATTCTTTGGCAATCTGGGATGCCACTAAATTCAAATGTGGACTTACAACCAAAAATACCTTAATGACCCCACTATGGGGAAACCCCCATTTTGCTCCAGGGATGCTTAGCTCAAATTTTCAAATTTGGAAACACAATAATATAACAAGATTAAAGGATCTGGAGGACGACAACAAAATTATAACATTTGAACAAATGAAAGAGATTAAAAATATCCCACACTCAGAATTTTATAGATACCTCCAGGTCAGAGCCTTTTTCAACAACTCTAAACCACATTCACCGTTGACAAAATTCGAAAAGCTCTGTCTCAGAAAGACAAATACAAAAGGACTTACATTGCAGTTGTACAGAGAAGTGGTCGGTTCTAGCGTTAAAGTAACACACAAATTAGGATATATGTTACAATGGGAGGCAGACTTAGGAGAGAACATAGATATGGAAGACTGGACCCAAATCGCAACCTCTGCGGGAAAAAGTTCAATCTGCACAACATTAAAGGAGAACGCATATAAAGTCCTTATGAGGTGGTATCTCACCCCGCTTAGATTATCTAAATTTGTAAAGGGAAGCTCCCCATTGTGTCCTAGACAATGTGGAGAACCCGCAGATCTGTTACATATGCTGTGGTCTTGCCCCCGGTTAACCCCATTGTGGGAAAAGATCAAAGATTGGCTACAAAGGTTGTTGGACATAGAAATTCCATTTGATCCCGGGCTCTTCTTGTTAGGCAGAGCAATGCGGAGTATCACAAAAACAGAACTCAAATTAATAGCTCATTTTGCTACAGCCGTGAGGTGCGAGATTGCAGCACTATGGAAACAGAATGAAATTCCTATAATCCCCATGATTCGGAACAGAATTTGGTTCGTATGCCAGATGGAAAAATTAACGAGTTTAGTTAATGACACTGGCGAAAATTTCCTAAAAGTCTGGACTCCTTGGCTGGAACAGACAGACATCCCAGGGGTGGATAGATCCACAATATTGCATTAATAATCAGTAGATGCATTCTCCTATAATGCGGTTGATAACAAAGGTCCACAGTCTGGAGGGCTACTAGAGTTTACGGAGCAATATATTAGCATTACAATACTCTCGATCGCCACCAACGCGGATTGATAAACTCAGGAACCACAGATTTAGTAGGAGCTCACGGCCCCCTCTTCCCTCCCCCACCCCTCCCTGTCTTCCCCTACCCCCTCTCCATTGTCTTATATTATTTAATATATATTATATTGTGTAATACTTGTCGTATATGTTCATTGTTTATACCACCCTGTTAAATTTCGCTTAACGTTTGCATCCTGCTAAGATGCACATATGTTATTGATATTGCATGATGCAGTAATGTTCATAAGCTGTATCTTGGCTGTGCCTTCAAAAATAATAAAAAATTACAAGTTGAAAAAAAAAAAAAATGTGGATTCTGGTCCTACTTTTGTATATCGTAGAGCGAGAACAATTGGATCTCATGTTTCACCAAGTGAACTCAAATCTTCTGGTCTGAAAAAACCTTTTATCACTAGGGGTTCCTTCAAATGTGGCTCTTGTAGTGCATGTAAACACATGAAACACATGCCAAAAGATTTTTCCAGTTTGCCTTGCCACCGCCACATGGTGTGAATATATTACCAAATAAGGAATTTAAGATTAACAGTTTTATAAATTGTAAAAGTCAATTTGTGATTTATCTAATAACATGTGGTTGTGGCAAGAGGTATGTGGGGAGGACGACTAGAGCCCTTAAGGTCAGGATGTTAGAGCATTTAAGGCTCATAAAATTGAGAGACACTAATCATCCAGTCTCAAAACATTTCACTGAATGTGGTCAGGGAGGAATTAATAATTTTTCCTTTTTGGGGATTGAATCAGTTATTTCTAAATCTAGAGGAGGTGATCATATCAACCTTCTGGACCGTAGGGAGGCGTATTGGATCTTCACTCTCCAAACGCGCTTCCCTATGGGCTTGAACATTGACTGGCAACTAACACATTTTTTGTAAACATTTTTGTGATAGACGTATTATGGTGTAATTAGTTGGTAATACAGATTAAATAAGACAATCGTCATTATATTGGACATTATATTCTTATCATTATAACCTTTGAACCTATGCCTTATCATGCAAATATTATGCTAATATGTAAGCTTAAATTGTTCTTTGATGTATCTTGTGGATAATACTTCATATTTTATAATGGTTGTATTTCCCTGGTTCCTATGATTTAGGTACACAATCTGTGTTATGCAGTATATATGTGTAATATGTCTTTAAATTTACTTTTCTTGCACATTTTTTTAATCATGTCTAGAGGTTTTTATTTTTAACTTTTTTTTGTATATAACTTAGTTGCAACACAGCTAGTTTTTTAATCCACCTTGTTCATGTTTTTTCTTGATATAATAATACCCTTTATTAAGCATTAGTTTAGTTTAATATAGCTTTATTTCGTTTAAATATGCTTGTCCAGTTAGCAGCAATGTATTTTGTTCTGCTGGAATGGTCAATAAAGCTTTGTTATTGTGTTCCTATGTTTGCCCACATCCAAGATGGCCACACTGCCTTTGGTACTTCCTTTTGCCCTTAGATCGGCACTGAGTCGCTCTGTTATGACGTCATCAGGTTCTGATTTTTGGCGCGAAATGGCCCACAGGTAAGAGGGTATATAATGGATGTTATCACATTGTGTTTTATCCTTGAAAAAGAACGCTGCGACGTTCGAAATGCATTGGATGGGTCTTTTGCCACATTAAAGTGCCCTTTTAATAATTTTTTTGTCCTGGGTTCTTCCTGCTCCGTTTGTGCTGGCGCGCTTTTTGGTCTCCCTTTTCCCTGTATTGCATTGAGTAGCTGCACAGCCTGCCTGCCTGCCCTACCAGGATGTGAGTACTTGTATATTTTTCAGGGGAACCTGCCAATGAGACTGATGGTGAGTGGGTTGCACCACACACCACCTGTCTTCAGGAGGATAGTACCCATTATATGACACAATAGGTACTATATCAATTGTTAGTACCCTGGTATAGTGGTCTGGCTTATTATCATTTTGAGATATACCTGCATTTGAGCGCTTCAGCTATTTTCCATATTAACTGAGGTTTACCCTGACTGGGATTGGGGCAGCTTGTCCGCTTCCAACAAACAAAAATAAGGAACTTTGCAATTTGATAAAGGTACAAAATGATTTAACCTGTTTGGGGAGAGGCTTTTCTCCTATCTGCTTCCAGCAGCCTTGCTGCCTCCAGTCTCTTGGGGAGAGGAGAGAGGAACCAGGAAATCAGCCTTACATACCTGATTTCCATCTAGCAGGACAAGAGACAGAAATCAGGCAGCAGACAAACTCTGGTCTAGGTCCCTCACCCCTCAGTTCCAGCACTTGCCAAACTGTGGGATGGAGTACATGCATTCTGAGGCTGCACTTTCCAACCTAAACAGGATAGAAACTGTTCAGTATCCTGGGAGCCCTATATATGGAATTTATTACCATCCCCTGGTTTCTGTCACAATCTATATATCTATATATATCTATCTATATATATATATATCTATATATATATCTATATATATATAGATATATATATATATATATATATAGTTATACGTTACCGTTCCAAGGATTGGTAAACAAGAGACAGCACTCAATGTTGAAAATCAAAGTGTATTAGTGAAAGCAAAAATACATCCAGAAACCCAACGTTTCGGTCCTACAGAATGGGACCTTCCTCAGGGGGATACAATTAAATTAACACAAGATGACATGACAATGACAATGACAATGACAATGGATGAAAGCACAGCTGGGTGATTAGCAGTATGGAGGTATCTTATGTAAGCTTAATCAACACATGACATCAGAGCTGCAGGTTTCTTGTGTTAATTTAATTGGGTGATGGTGATTGGTTAATTGACTTTCAGTGTTTGATGTATAAATATGTGGTGAACTGTGTCATTCTCCCTTTGTATCCCCCTGAGGAAGGTCCCATTCTGTAGGACCGAAACATTGGGTTTCTGGATGTATTTTTGCTTTCACTAATACACTTTGATTTTCAACATTGAGTGCTGTCTCTTGTTTACCAATCCTTGGAACGGTAACGTATAACTACATTCTCTATATGGGACGTGCACCTGTGGCTTACCAGCACCTATTGGAGTGCCAACTGCCTTATCTGACTATTACTCTCTTATGAGTTGAGCACCCAGGACTATTATTTTTGCTCCTCTACAGCATATTGAGTAGAGCATTTTTGGATATTTTTTTCATTTCATATCACACTCTTCCTATTGCTTTGGGGATTTACACATTGGATCATGGAGGAATTTGCTGATACTGCAGGACTCTTCTCCTCTATCTCTGACACGCTTACCTATAGCGAGGCAGAAATAGCATCCATCAGATATACTGAAAAATTTGATGAGGTACTCGGACCTGAAAAACCATCAGAAATTTATAATGATCTGGTGAAGTTAAAGAAGAGGGAAGTTGACTATTACCTGCATGGGGTGACACTCTCTCACTACCATCGAGAGGGGTTGCTACCCAGAGGGTTCAGGATTAAGAACCAACCAACCATAGGTAGGAACGATCCCGAATTCTGCAGAAAATGGATTGGGATACTCAATAAGTGCTCATTTGACCTTACCATACTGGTAATCGAACAGTCCAGTAAGGAACTGGGGAAACTTAAAAAAGAGATTGATACTATCTATTCCAAACATGGTGATACCCTCAGTGCTGATACCAACACTAACTGGACTGACAAACTGCAGACCACCATAGATGCGTACCGTGAGGGGCTGGTCAAATACAAGCGGGACAAGCTGAAACA
Source organism: Ascaphus truei (assembly GCF_040206685.1). Lineage (NCBI taxonomy): Eukaryota > Metazoa > Chordata > Amphibia > Anura > Ascaphidae > Ascaphus > Ascaphus truei. The sequence goes on along the minus strand of NC_134496.1, from coordinate 274,574 downwards.
GGTTAAGATGGACTACAAAGATCGACGTGTTTATAAGTGGCTTCTGGGGATTGGAGATAGCACACAGAGCTCCTCCAGGGGCAGACGCCACTATACACATACCAGGAAGGCAGCAGTATCTGGTGCAGCATACAATACAAGTGATACAGACTTTTCTGATTCACAAGAAGGCACGTCTGCGGATCCTTTTTTAGGAATAGGTACGACAGGACAAAAAAAAAAACCCCTTACCCGACTCCGATACAGGCGGCACACCAGGAGAGGTGGGTGGAAACCACCGATATCCACTACGGGACTCCAGAAAGGAGAGAGGAGAGAGGGGGGAGAGAGGAAGATGGAGAAGACGGTAGTCTACAACATCTCCGGTCATGCATTGACTACAACAGAAATTGATGTCCTCCAGAAAGGGTTATCGTATGTACCTACACACAAACAGGATCCGTTCCTATGGGAGGTTGATCTTTTCAAGCTCAATAGACAATTGCGTCTAAAAGATTTTTATAGCAAACCTACAGGGGATACATCAACAAGCACCCTCAGGGACCCAATTACTGGGGGCCGTTTCAAGACTAGGAGTTCATTCGATCCTGTGGTCGTGAACCATAACATCACCACATTTATGAGTCTTGTGGAGAGAGATACTAGACAACGTATCAGCCAATACAGAACTAGTTTCCGTAACATGACCAGGGAAGAACATGAAGCACTGAAGTCACTACGAGTGAATACAAATATCATCATACGCGCAGCAGACAAGGGTGGCGGAATTGTAGTCATGGCATACTCTGACTACAAAAAGGAAATCTCCAACCAGCTTGGAGACGATACTAACTACAAGCGTCTGAAATCAGACCCAACAATGCCGTTCAAGAAGGAGATTGACTCTATCATACAGCTAGGACTCAATAATTCGTGGATTGCGGAGGAAACAGCCAAGTTCCTGATGCAAACATACCCCATTACACCGGTCATTTATATACTCCCTAAAATACACAAATCTCTGACCAAGCCTCCGGGGAGACCTATCATCTCGGCACGGGGGTCCTTGTGTCATCCATTATCACAGTTCTTGGATTTCTACCTTCAACCCATGGTGATGCGGATGGCCTCATTTGTCAAAGATACAACTGACTTCATCCACAAATTGGAAGGCATTTCGCCGGTTACTGCAGATACTATACTGGTAACCATGGACGTGGGCAGTCTATATACTAACATCCCACACCAGGAGGGCATTGAAGCGATCCGTGACCACTTCAGTAAGTTTGCGGAGCACAAGGGGCCGCCTCCAGAATACTTGTTATTGCTGCTGGAGGTGATACTTCATAAGAACTACTTTAGGTTTGAGAAAACCTTTTATCTGCAACTAACAGGCACCGCTATGGGGTCAAACATGGCACCGGCGTATGCCAACCTGTTCATGGATACCTACGAGAACACCCATTTGCTTACCGATGCCCCATTTGCGGACCGTATATCTAACTACTATCGCTACATTGATGATGTGTTCCTGGTCTGGCGAGGACTGGAAACAGAGCTTCTATCATTTACTGAGTATCTAAACAAAATTCCATGTACAATTAGGTTCACAGCTAGCTACAGTACCATTGAAGTTCCTTTTCTTGATACCATTGTTTATAAGGACAATGGAAAACTCTGCACACGTCTATTCCAGAAGCCCACAGATAGGAACACATTATTTCATGCAACCAGCCATCATCCACCACCATTAAAAGCAGGTCTCCCTTTCTCACAACTACTACGTGTCCGGAGAATTGTGAATGACCCCAAACTAGTGGAGTGTGCACTTCTGGAGATGGCCTCTCACTTTCTAGAGAGGGGATATGATCCCAAAGAAGTCAATAAGGCACTCATCAAAGCCAGGATCCCAAACAGGGAGGAGCTGCTGTCACCAACAATGAGGACCACTGATTCTGATCGCTGTAAGGTGGTCAGCACTTACAGCACTGCATCTGGACATATCAAAAGGTCTATACAACAACATTGGCATATATTGGCTAATGATCGCAGGATTGGGAAAGACTTTAATGCTCCACCCCTTTTTTGTTACAAAAGAGGCAGAAATCTGGGAGATCTGCTTACACATTCTGATCCCGTTGACAAATACATGCCAGCCAAGACCTGGCTGGCGAGAAAACCGGGGTCATACAGATGCCATGGCTGTACCAACTGCCAGTTTATGCAAACAGGAAGTACTTTTGCTCACCCTCAGACTGGCAAATCTACAAAAATTAAACAATATTTAAACTGTGAGTCTAAATATGTAGTGTACTTCATCAAGTGCCCATGTGGGCTCTACTAAGTCGGAAAGACGATGAGAATGTTAAAGGAACGTATCACTATTCATCGATGTGCAATCAGGAAGGCACTTCTGGGTGCTGAAGATGACGATGATTTGAAACACCAACCGGTGGCACGACACTTCAGGAAACACAGACACAGTTTAGCAACTCTAAGATGCATGCCCATTATACAGGCTCGTGCCCCTACCAGGGGTGGCGACAGGAATAAACTACTATTACAGCTGGAAGCTAAAGCTATCTTTGATTTAAGTACAATGACCCCAAAAGGGCTTAACGAGGATTTTAAGCTAAGTTGTTTTCTTTAGGTCAGATCCTGATGATACCTATGGACATGTGCGTGTGTGGACAATCACATTAATTTCACTGATGTGCTTCATGGTATAATATCCTCTGTTGCTCTCCTTTGGTTAGAAGTCTATACATATTTATTCATCATTTGTTTACATGCAAGTTCTACTTATTGTGGTATTCCAATATGCACTTATGGTTCATATGACATAGTCTGGCTCTGCCCTCTAGTTATGTCAGTACATGCCATCATGATCCCCACCACTCCCCCACACTCCCCCACACCTATATGTCCCTGGTTTTATTATGTTTCACTTATGTATGGCACTACCTGCTTTACTTCTTTAAAAACCCTCTCCCTGCTGCCCCTGACATATCAATCAGAGCTCAGACCCATTGGTAACCATGACAATGGATGCAATACACAGCTGGGTGATTAGCAGTATGGAGGTATCTTATGTAAGCTTAATCAACACATGACATCAGAGCTGCAGGTTTCTTGTGTTATTTTAATTGAGTGATGGTGATTGGTTAATTGACTTTCAGTGTTTGATATATATGTCCCTGGTTTTATAATGTTTCACTTATGTATGGCACAACCTGCCTTAATTCTTTAGATATCCTCTCCCTATTGCCCCTGCCATATCAATCAGAGCTCACACCCATTGATAACCATGACAATGGATGAATGCACAGCTGGGTGATTAGCAGTATGGAGGTATCTTATGTAAGCTTAATCAACACATGACATCAGAGCTGCAGGTTTCTTGTGTTAATTTAATTGGGTGATGGTGATTGGTTAATTGACTTTCAGTGTTTGATGTATAAATATGTGGTGAACTGTGTCATTCTCCCTTTGTATCCCCCTGAGGAAGGTCCCATTCTGTAGGACCGAAACGTTGGGTTTCTGGATGTATTTTTGCTTTCACTAATACACTTTGATTTTCAACATTGAGTGCTGTCTCTTGTTTACCAATCCTTGGAACGGTAACGTATAACTACATTCTCTATATGGGACGTGCACCTGTGGCTTACCAGCACCTATTGGAGTGCCAACTGCCTTATCTGACTATATATATATATATATATATATATATATATAGATATATATATAGATATATCTATATATATAGCAACTGCAAATAATACTGTATGTTCTTTTGCATGTCTTAGACAGGTCTGCAACCCTGTCTTTCCCCATTGTCACCCAGCATACAGCGCTTCCACTGCAGCAAGGGATTCTGGGAAATGACATGCAAATGAGCACTCAGTGCCACCTTTTGTCTCAAGCTCGTATTACACAAGCCAATCCTCAAGCCAATGCATGCTGTTTTAAACACAGCTTTTAGACAGATATATATATATATATATATATATATATAGTAGATAGTGAAGAACAATAGGCACTTCGTCTGGTTAAATCAATGATATGGGTGCAAATCCTGTATGGTACAAATAGGCAATATGATACCGTTTGAAGACGAATATCAGAGGCAGCACTCCAGGTAAGTAGTCAAAAGAATATTGTATTAACAAGACATCTTTCCAACGTTTCGGTCCACGTTTGAGAACTTTCTCAAGGTGATGTGATTACAGAGTGAATTTGATTAAAGAGTGAAAAGCCTACGGCGCGTGTGCTCCAGCAGGGGAAGGTGCCCGCAGTCCATGGAATGCATAGACGGCCGAAATCGGGCAAACTGCGCATGCGCCAGCCACTGCAGTGAAAAAAAATAAAAATAATGACCGCGGCTCTCGGAAGGCAGATCTCCCTGAAAACGAGTGTGTTTGCGCATGCATGACGCTGCTGAACAGCGCTGTATATATTAGGCAGCATCAATGGGAGCAGACAACCTTGAAAAACAGGCATAGTGGCTGTATAAGCCTCTGATGAGCTGAACTAAAAGCCATCAATATGCCTAATATTGTTGGAAATGAGAAGCAAAAGTGTATAATAAAACACCTATGGCTAACTAGTAACTCTTGAGCGCAAGCCAGATAAGAGTCATGGCAAGAAACATATGAATGCAAACTATGTGGCACTATCGTGAAACACCAACAGTGATAGTGTGAAAAAGTGAACAACGTACTAATAAATGTGAACATAAATAACAATATGGTCTGGCAAAAAGAAAAGTTATGATGATACATTATAACACTGAGAAACAAGCTAGTTCACAGGCTCTGAAGGTCAGAGCTATCCATGGTGAAAAATTACATCTTATTGTGGCTCTTTGGTGTAATGGTGAACACTAAAAAATTACCTGTACACAAGATTTAATTTAGGTATTTGTACACTTAATTTAATGATAAAGCAGTCCCGCCACTTCATTAAACATGAGTGCATGAATCCATGTGGTGGAGATGTATCTTGATACCATGAACTGATCCGTATGAATGTCAGCGTCTTGTACCAGACAAAGACATTCATACGGATCATGTTTAATGAAGCGGCGGGACTGCTTTATCATCCATAGACTGCGGGCACCTTCCCCTGCTGGAGCACACGCGCCGTAGGCTTTTGCTTCTCACTTTTGACCTGCGCATGCGCAGTGAGTGCGTTTCAACACATGGGCGGACCCCTGTGTTTCAGGCAACGCTGGATACAGCAACAGGTAGCACAGAGTCTCTCATTATGTCTGAAATGCATTGTTCAATTATGTTTATGTGGTACACCTGTGTGTCATGGATTTTGAGGGTATATATACAGCAGCGGCAGCTTTTATTCGAAGTAATCCCCGGCTTGTACCTGGCATGTTCCTGGAATGTGACACTGTTCACCCGGAGCATGCCGGGCTCCTTTTGCCTTCCCAGCCAGGCGCATTACACGGCTGACGCGCGGTTGATGTGTTAATTAATAATGGTTCAGGATTTACTAGGCTGCAATGCTTCGCGTGACCGCCAGATGGCATAAATTCATGAATTGTAATGCAGTATATATATGTATATGTATATATATATATACATACTGTATAACAACAACCCCTATAACCCCTAACATACACATACAGTACTGTATATGCACATCAATGATACTATAGGCCATCCCCTGGCGAGATGTGTTTGCAGCAGAGAGAGAACCGCTGCTCTCTCTGCGCAAACATCGGCACATTAAAAATTATTTAAAATACATTTTTATTGATAATGTAGATGTGCAGGGGGTCTCTGGAGCTGAACCGCGTTGGTTTCAGGTCTGAGGACCCCCTGCTTCCTGAGATACAGCCCCCTTTATGAGGTGCCGGTATCCCTCTGCGTTTAAAGGTCCCGATCACGTGATCGCGGCCTGTAAACAAAGCAGAGGGATACCGGCACCCCCTAAAGGGGCCTGTATCTCGCGAAGAAGGGGGTCCCCAGACCTAAAACCAAAACGTTTCTGCTCCGGAGACCCTCTGCACATGTACAGTATGAATAAAAAACATATATAAATAAACACTCGTTCCTTACCTTAGCGGCTATGTGCTACGGTAATGAAGCAGCATTTCTGTATTTTAATAATATTGTACAGTGAGCAGGGTTTCCCTGAGCCAGAAATTAATGCTCAGGGACCCCCCCTGCTCCTGCACAATATTATTAAAATACAGAAATGCTGCTTCATTACCATAGCGGATAGCTGCTAAGGCAATGAAGGGGTTAACTCACCGTGCCCGCTTTATTGTGGGTAGTGGGGGTGGGTGAAGCGGTATTTGGCCCTTGGTGTGAGTTTAGGACTTGCGGGGGGGTTGCGGGTGCACTTAACCCCTTCACGACCGTAGCAGTTAATACCGCTACGGTCATGAAGGGGTTAAGCCCTCCCGCTACCCCCCCGCAAGCCCTAAACAAGCACCATTGGGGCTAATACCCCCTTCACCCACCCCCGCTATCCACAATAAAAAAAACTCACACACAGCAGCCGCCAAAAAATAAATAAATAAATCTAAATAAATAAATAAATGACTATAAATAAATACATTTGAAATACATTTTTATTGATAGTGTAGATGTGCAGGGGGTCTCTGGAGCTGAACCGCGTTGGTTTCAGGTCGGGGGACCCCCTGCTCCCCGAGATACAGCCCCCTTTATGAGGTGCCGGTATCCCTCTGTGTTTAAAGGGCCCGATCACGTGATCGCGGCCTGTAAACCAAGCAGAGCAGAGGGATACCGGCACCCCCTAAAGGGGCCTGTATCTCGGGGAGCAGGGGGTCCCCAGACCTAAAACCACAGCGGTTCAGCTCCGGAGACCCTCTGCACATCTACACTATCAATAAAAATGTATTTTAAATGTATTTATTTATATTCATTTATTTATTTAGATTTATTTATTAATTGTGCTGCTGCTGTGTGTGAATTTTGTTTTATTGTGGGTAGTGGGGGTGGGTGAAGGGGGTATTATCCCCATCGGTGGTTGTTTAGGGCTTGCGGGGGGGGGTAGCGGGTGCACTTAACCCCTTCACGACCGTAGCGGTACTAACTGCTACGGCCGTGAAGGGGTTAAGTGCACCCGCAACACCCCCCCCCGCAAGTCCTAAACTCACACCAAGGGCCAAACACCCCCTTCACCCATCCCCGCTACCCACAATAAAAAAAATTCACGCACAGCAGCCCCACAATTAATAAATAAATCTAAATAAATATATAAATACATGAAGAGAAATAAATATATACTGTATATATATATACTGTATATATACAGTATATATATAATAACAATCCCTATACATATACAGTATATACTGTGTATATATATATACACTGGCGACACAGTTTATTGCACTGCGGCCAGATCCGCAAGCCGGGAGATTTCCCGGCTTGCTAGTGGCCACCCCTCGGCGTGCCGCGCGTCATCGACGCGCGGTCACGCGTCATCGGGAGCGTGCGCCCCCTGCACGCGCGTCCAGGGCTCCCCGAGGGAGCCCTGGTGTCCCGCGATGTGGGGGACGGCGGCAGGGGGTTCCGGGGGACCCGGCGGACCCGGCAGCAGGAGGGAGAGCGCCCCGATCGGAGGGCGCTCTTCCGCTGCTTCGGCGCGCGCCCGTCACCCTCCGGCGCGCGCCAGGCTACTGCTGCGGCCGAGAACGGGCAAATGCTCGAATAAACTCGGCCACAGCAGTACTGTATATATACATATATATATATATATATATATATATATATATATATATTTATATATATACACACACATGATGAACCAATATACAAATAAATATAGAATGGTTATCAAAATCATACTGTCCTACAAATAACGCTTCTCCATACAGACAATAATAATAATAATAATCCATTTAATAATCCTAACTGATTTTACAATATAAAACATAACATTCCAATCCACACAGTACATTGCATTTACATTGTATAAATGATGCATAAAATCTATGCACCATATACATTCTGCAAATGAATGTTAACAATATCATTGCAACATTAGGGGGGAGGGGGCTTTAAATCTCTCTGCCTTCAGTGTAATCTGTTTAAAGCCCCCTCCCCCCTAATGTTTCTGTTAAATCTCTCTGCCTTCAGTGTAATCTGTTTAACATAAACATTAGGGGGGAGGGGGCTTTAAACAGATTACACTGAAGGCAGAAAGATTTAACAGAAACATTAGGGGGGAGGGGGCTTTAAACAGATTACACTGAAGGCAGGGAGATACAGGGGATGTACTGTACTGTATGTTGTTTATTGCAATGCTTCAATGTGTGTATAATGTATAATGTTTTTTTACAATTAGATAGATGTAATCCTTGGTATTGTAAGGGTTAGCTTTGGTTTTAAATTGTGTTTTCTGGTTGGTACTTACAGTATATATTGATTTTTGTTTACTTGATTGGTTAAAATAGTTGACTTGTTTGGAAGTGTTTGTCTTTACTGGTACAGTAGCTTGCAATGATATTGTTAACATTCATTTGCAGAATGTATATGGTGCATAGATTTTATGCATCATTTATACAATGTAAATGCAATGTACTGATTGGATTGGAATGTTATGTTTTATATTGTAAGATCAGTTAGGATTATTCAATGGATTATTATTATTATTATTGTCTGTATGGAGAAGCGTTATTTGTAGGACAGTATGATTTTGATAACCATTCTACATTTATTTGTATATTGGTTCAACATGTGTGTGTGTATATACTGTGTGTATATATATGTATATATACAGTATATATATACACAGTATATACTGTATATGTATAGGTATTGTTATTATATATATACTGTATATATACAGTATATATATACACAGTATATATTTTTTTCTATTCATGTATTTATTTATTTATTTAGATTTATTTATTAATTGTGGGGCTGCTGTGCGTGAATTTTTTTTATTGTGGGTAGCGGGGATGGGTGAAGGGGGTGTTTGGCCCTTGGTGTGAGTTTAGGACTTGCGGGTCGGTTGCGGGTGCACTTAACCCCTTCACGGCCGTAGCAGTTAGTACCGCTACGGTCGTGAAGAGGTTAAGTGCACCCCCTACCCCCCCGCAAGCCCTAAACAACCACCGATGGGGATAATACCCCCTTCACCCACCCCCACTACCCACAATAAAAAAAATTCACACACAGCAGCAGCAGCACAATTAATAAATAAATCTAAATAAATAAATGAATATAAATAAATACATTTAAAATACATTTTTATTGATAGTGTAGATGTGCAGAGGGTCTCCGGAGCTGAACCGCTGTGGTTTTAGGTCTGGGGACCCCCTGCTCCCCGAGATACAGGCCCCTTTAAGGGGTGCCGGTATCCCTCTGCTCTGCTTGGTTTACAGGCCGCGATCACGTGATCGGGCCCTTTAAACACAGAGGGATACCGGCACCTCATAAAGGGGGCTGTATCTCGGGGAGCAGGGGGTACCCCGACCTGAAACCAACGCGGTTCAGCTCCGAAGACACCCTGCACATCTACACTATAAATTAAAAATGTATTTCAAATGTATTTATTTATAGTCATTTATTTATTTATTTATTTATATTTATTTATTTATTTTTTGGCGGCTGCTGTGTGTGAGTTTTTTTTTATTGTGGGTAGCGGGGGTGGGTGAAGGGGGTATTAGCCCCAACGGTGCTTGTTTAGGGCTTGCGGGGGGTAGCGGGAGGGCTTAACCCTTTCATGACCGTAGCGGTATTAACTGCTACGGTCGTGAAGGGGTTAAGTGCACCCGCAACCCCCCCGCAAGTCCTAAACTCACACCAAGGGCCAAATACCCCTTCACCCACCCCTGCTACCCACAATAAAGCGGGCACGGTGAGTTAACCCCTTCATTGCCTTAGCAGCTATCCACTATGGTAATGAAGCAGCATTTCTGTATTTTAATAATATTGTGCAGGAGCAGGGGGGGTCCCTGAGCATTAATTGCTGGCTCAGGGAACCCCCTGCTCACTGTACAATATTATTAAAATACAGAAATGCTGCTTCATTACCGTAGCACATAGCCGCTAAGGTAAGGAACGAGTGTTTATTTATATATGTGTTTTAATCATACTGTAGATGTGCAGAGGGTCTCCGGAGCAGAAACGTTTTGGTTTTAGGTCTGGGGACCCCCTGCTCCCCGAGATACAGGCCCCTTTAGGGGGTGCCGGTTTCCCTCTGCTTTGTTTACAGGCCGCGATCACGTGATCGGGACCTTTAAACGCAGAGGGATACCGGCACCTCATAAAGGGGGCTGTATCTCGGGAAGCAGGGGGTCCCTAGACCTGAAACCAATGCGGTTCAGCTCCGGAGACCCCCGGCACATCTACACTATCAATAAAAATGTATTTTAAATAATTTTTAATGTGCCGATGTTTGCGCAGAGAGAGCAGCGGTTCTCTCTCTGCTGCAAACACATCTCGCCAGGGGACGGCCTATAGTATCATTGATGTGCATATACAGTACTGTATGTGTATGTTAGGGGTTCTAGGGGTTGTTGTTATACAGTATATACTGTATATATACAGTATATACACTGGCGACACACTTTATTCGAGCTCGGCTAGTCCCACGAATTCGGGTATACCCGGGTGTATTGAGGTTTGTGACTGTTTTCTGCCCGAGTGCATTGAGGTATTTTCCAGGCAGGGATTGAAGCATTTTTAATCCCGCTGGCTGCAATACTGCACAGTATATATATATATATATACTGCATTACAATTCATGAATTTATGCCATCTGGTAGACACGCGAAGCATTGCAGCCTATTAAATCCTAATCATTATCATTTAACAGATCAGCCGCCCGTCAGCCAGGCATGAACCCAGGCTGGGAAGGCAAACGCAACGGGGCTTGTCAGAGGTGAGGAGCGGCGCATTCCAGGTATCTGCCAGGTACATACTGGGTATTTGCTCGAATAAAGTGTGTCGGTGCAGTACTGCATTACAATTCATGAATTTCCCGGCTTCAAAGACAACAGCTCGCAAACGCCCCCATGCGTTTTTACACGGCATTGCAGTATTGCAGCCAGCCGGAATAAAATGCTTAAATCACTGCCGCGGAAATAACGCTATACACCCCGGGAAAAAATTATACAAAACCGCACATCACCGGGATACTCTGAAATTCGCGGAACTAGCCAAGTTAGAATAAAGTTGGTCGCCACTGTATGTGTTCAAATTCACTCTGTAATCACATCACCTTGAGAAAGTTCCCACACGTTGACCAAAACGTTGGAAAGATGTCTTGTTAATACAATATTCTTTTGGCTACTTACCTTGAGTGCTGCCTCTGATATTCATCTTCAAACGGTGGGGCCTATGCAGAGAACTGCGAGAATGGCCATTCACCAGACTAAGAACTCTACATGTTTTTGGTGGATTCCCCTCGCAGTATGCAGGAAAGTGCGCATATCTGGGAGAGGAATCCAGCAGAGAGATGGCGAGCCCTGGCGAGAAGGGCTCCGCTGGCGAGATCTGTCAGCAGAGAGCGAGATCCGTCTCTCTGCACAAATCTCGCCGGCAAATAAAAAATGTTTACATTACAATTGTATCCATATTGTAGAAGTGCAGGCGGTCTCCGGAGATGAACCGCGTTGGTTTTATGTCTGGGGAACCCCTGCTTCCTGAGATACAGGCCCCGTTATGAGGTGCCGGTATCTCCTATGCATGGAGATAGCCCGATCACGTGACATGGGACATTTCCATTTATAGGAGATACCGGCACCCCATAAAGGTGCCTGTATCTCAGGAATCAGGGGGTACCCGGACATAAAACCAACACGGTTCATGTCCAGAGACCCTCTGCACATGTACACTATTAATAAAAATACAGTAATGCTGCTTCATTACCTTAGCGGCTTTCCGTTAAGGCAATGAAGTGGTTAAGAGACAGTAGCATGTTTATTGGGGACAATTGCCCCCAATAAACATAGCAAAACACAACACAATCAGCCACTGTGCCCCCAATAACCCCTAAACCTCCCTTATGTATGTCTGTCTGTCTGTCTCTCTCCTCCCCCCCATCACACTCACCTCCCTGGCGCTCAGTAAACCTCCCTCCCCGGCACTCACTCACCTCCCTCCCCGCAAGGGGGAAAGGCAGTGGGCAGGCAGCTGGCGCCAAGTGCCTAAGATGGCGGCACCCTGAAGGACCCCCTACCTCCCTCGTGGCGCTGAGTGCCTAAGATGGCGGTGCCTGGAAAGAGAGGTGATGTGTGTGTGTGTGACACTGTGTTTGTGTGTGTGTGTGGGACACTGTGTGTGTGTCAGACACTATAGTGTGGTGACCGGAGCTGCGCATGGGGGGGGAGGAGCGGAGAGAGAGGGAGGAGCGGATAGAGAGGGGGGGGAGTGGAGAAACATACAGGGGGAGTGGAGGGGAGTGGAGGGACCCAGAATATTTTAAGCAACCCCCCCTCCTGTCCACTGTCCCCCCCCTCCTGTCCACTGTCCCCCCCACACCCCTCCTGTATACTGTCCTCCCCCTCCTGTCCATTGACCCCCCCCTCCTGTCCACTGACATCCCCCCTCCTGTCCACTGTCCCCCCTCCTGTCCACTGTCCCCCCCTACTGTCCACTGTGATCCCCCCCTGTCCACTGTCCCCCACCCATCCTGTCCACTGTCCCCCACCCCTCCTGTCCACTGTCCCCCACCCCTCCTGTCCACTGTCCCCCACCCCTCCTGTCCACTGTCCCCCACCCCTCCTGTCCACTGTCCCCCCCTCTCCTGTCCACTGTCCCCCCCTCCTGTCCACTGTCCCCCCATCCTGTCCACTGTCCCCCCTCCTGTCCACTGTCATCCCCCCCTCCTGTCCACTGTCCCCCCACTCCTGTCCACTCCCCCCCTCCTGTCCACTATCATTTTCCCCTCCTGTCCACTATCATCCCCCCCATCCTGTCCACTATCACCCCCCCCCATCCTGTCCATTGTCATCCCCCACCTCCTGTCCACTGTCCCCCACCCCTCCTGTCCACTATCATCCCCCCCTCCTGTCCACTGTCCCCCACCCCTCCTGTCCACTGTCCCCCACCCCTCCTGTCCACTGTCCCCCACCCATCCTATCCACTGTCCCCTCCCTCCTGTCCACTGTCCCCCACCACTCCTGTCCACTGTCCCCCACTCCTAATGTCCACTGTCCCCCACCCCTCCTGTCCACTGTAATCCCCCCTCCAGTCCACTGTCATCGCCCCTCCTGTCCACTGTCCCCCCTCTCCAGTCCACTGTCCCCCCTCCTGTCCACTGTCATCCCCCCCTCCTGTCCTCTGTCATCCCCCACCTCCTGTCCACTGTCATCCCCTCTCCTGTCCACTGTCATCCCCCCTCCTGTCCACTGTCCCCCAACCCTCCTGTCCACTGTCCCCCACCCCTCCTGTCCACTGCCCCCCACCCCTCCTGTCCACTGTCCCCCACCCCGCCTGTCCACTGTCCCCCACCCCTCCTGTCCACTGTGTCCCCCTCCTGTCCACTGTCGTCCCCCTCCTGTCCACTGTCCCCCCCCTCCTGTCCACTGTCGTCCCCCCTCCTGTCCACTGTCCCCCCACTCTTCTTACCACTGTCCCCCCCTCTCCTGTCAACTGCCCCCTCTCCTGTCCACTGCCCCCCCTCCTGTCCACTGTCCCCCCCCCCCTCCTGTCCACTGTCCCCCCTCCTGTCCACTGTCCCTCCTCCTGTCCACTGTCCCCCCTCCTGTCCACTGTCATCCCCCCTCCTGTCCACTGTCCCCCCCTCCTGTCCCCCCTCCTGTCCACTGTCCCCCCTCCTGTCCCCCCCTCCTGTCCACTGTCCCCCTCCTGTCCACTGTCCCCCCTCCTGTCCACTATCATCCCCCCCTCCTGTCCACTGTCCCCCACCCCTCCTGTCCACTGTCCCCCACCCCTCCTATCCACTGTCCCCCACCCCTCCTGTCCACTGTCCCCAAACTCATCCTATCCACTGCCCCACCCTCCTGTCCACTGTCCCCCACCCATCCTGTCCACTGTCCCCCACCCCTCCTGTCCACTGTCCCCCACCCCTCCTGTCCACTGTCATCCCCCCTCCTGTCCACTGTCATCCCCCCTCCTGTCCACTGTCCCTCCCTCCTGTCCACTGTCCCCCCTCTCCTGTCCACTGCCCAACCCCCTCCTGTCCACTGCCCCCCCTCCTGCCCACTGCCCCCCCTCCTGTCCACACACCCCCCACCCCTCCTGTCCACTGTCCCCCCCCACCCCTCCTGTCCACTGTCCCCAACTCTCCTGTCCACTGTCCCCACCCCTCCTGTCCACTGTCCCCCACCCCTCCTGTCCACTGTCACCCTCTCCTGTCCACTGTCCCCCCCTCCTGTCCACTGTCCCCCCCTCTCCTGTCCACTGTCCCCCCCTCCTGTCCACTGACATCCCCCCTCCTGTCCACTGTTCCCCCCTCCTGTCCACTGTCATCCCCCCTCCTGTCCACTGTGATCCCCCCTGTCCATTGTCCCCCCTCCTGTCCACTGTCCCCCCTCCTGTCCACTGTCCCCCCTCCTGTCCACTGTCATCCCCCCTCCTGTCCACTGTCCCCCCCTCCTGTCCCCCCTCCTGTCCACTGTCCCCCCTCCTGTCCCCCCCTCCTGTCCACTGTCCCCCTCCTGTCCACTGTCATCCCCCCTCCTGTCCACTGTCATCCCCCCTCCTGTCCACTGTCCCTCCCTCCTGTCCACTGTCCCTCCCTCCTGTCCATTGTCCCCCCTCTCCTGTCCACTGCCCAACCCCCTCCTGTCCACTGCCCCCCCTCCTGCCCACTGCCCCCCCTCCTGTCCACACACCCCCCCACCCCTCCTGTCCACTGTCCCCCCCACCCCTCCTGTCCACTGTCCCCAACTCTCCTGTCCACTGTCCCCACCCCTCCTGTCCACTGTCCCCCACCCCTCCTGTCCACTGTCCCCCTCTCCTGTCCACTGTCCCCCCCTCCTGTCCACTGTCCCCCCCCTCTCCTGTCCACTGTCCCCCCCTCCTGTCCACTGACATCCCTCCTCCTGTCCACTGTTCCCCCCTCCTGTCCACTGTCATCCCCCCTCCTGTCCACTGTGATCACCCCTGTCCACTGTCCCCCACCCCTCCTGTCCACTGTCCCCCACCCCTCCTGTCCACTGTCCCCCACTCCTCCTGTCCACTGTCCTCCACCCCTCCTGTCCAGTGTCCCCCACCCCTCCTGTCCACTGTCCCCCCCCTCCTGTCCACTGTCCCCCCCTCTCCTGTCCACTGCCCCCCCTCCTGTCCACTGTCCCCCCCTCTCCTGTCCACTGCCCCCCCTCCTGTCCACTGTCCCCCCTCCTGTCCACTGTCCCCCCTCCTGTCCACTGTCATCCCCCCCTCCTGTCCACTGTCCCCCCCTCCTGTCCACTGCCCCCCCTCCTGTCCACTATCATTTCCCCCTCCTGTCCACTATCATCCCCCCCATCCTGTCCACTATTATCCCCCCCCATCCTGTCCACTGTCATCCCCCACCTCCTGTCCACTGTCTCCCACCCCTCCTGTCCACTATCATCCCCCCCCTCATGTCCACTGTCCCCCAACCCTCCTGTCCACTGTCCCCCACCCCTCCTGTCCACTGTCCCCCACCCCTCCTATCCACTGTCCCTCACCCCTCTTGTCCACTGTCCCCCACCCCTCCTGTCCACTGTCCCCCACCCCTCCTATCCACTGTCCCCCACCCCTCCTGTCCACTGTCATCCCCCCTCCTGTCCACTGTCTCACCCTCCTTTTCACTGTCCCCCCTCTCCAGTCCACTGTCACCCCCTCCTGTCCACTGTCATCCCCCCCTCCTGTCCACTGTCAATCCCCCCTCCTGTCCACTGTCATCCCCCCTCCTGTCCACTGTCATCCCCCCCTCCTGTCCACTGTCATCCCCCCCTCCTGTCCACTGTCCCCCACCCCTCCTGTCCACTGTCCCCCACCCCTCCTGTCCACTGTGTCCCCCTCCTGTCCACTGTCGTCCCCCTCCTGTCCACTGTCCCCCCCCCCCTCCTGTCCACTGTCATCCCCCCTCCTGTCCACTGTCCCCCCACTCTTCTTACCACTGTCCCCCCCTCTCCTGTCCACTGCCCCCTCTCCTGTCCACAGCCCCCCCTCCTGTCCACTGTCCCCCCCCTCCTGTCCACTGTCCCTCCTCCTGTCCACTGTCCCCCCTCCTGTCCACTGTCCCCCCTCCTGTCCACTGTCATCCCCCCCTCCTGTCTACTGTCCCCCCTCCTGTCCCCCCTCCTGTCCACAGTCCCCCCTCCTGTCCCCCCCTCCTGTCCACTGTCCCCCCTCCTGTCCACTGTCCCCCCTCCTGTCCACTATCATCCCCCCTCCTGTCCACTGTCCCCCACCCCTCCTGTCCACTGTCCCCCACCCATCCTATCCACTGTCCCCCACCCCTCCTGTCCACTGTCCCCCACCCCTCCTATCCACTGTCCCCCACCCCTCCTGTCCACTGTCCCCAAACTCATCCTATCCACTGCCCCACCCTCCTGTCCACTGTCCCCCACCCATCCTGTCCACTGTCCCCCACCCCTCCTGTCCACTGTCCCCCACCCCTCCTGTCCACTGTCATCCCCCCTCCTGTCCACTGTCATCCCCCCTCCTGTCCACTGTCCCTCCCTCCTGTCCACTGTCCCCCCTCTCCTGTCCACTGCCCAACCCCCTCCTGTCCACTGCCCCCCCTCCTGCCCACTGCCCCCCCTCCTGTCCACACCCACCCCCACCCCTCCTGTCCACTGTCCCCCCCCCACCCCTCCTGTCCACTGTCCCCAACTCTCCTGTCCACTGTCCCCACCCCTCCTGTCCACTGTCCCCCACCCCTCCTGTCCACTGTCCCCCTCTCCTGTCCACTGTCCCCCCCTCTCCTGTCCACTGTCCCCCCCTCCTGTCCACTGACATCCCTCCTCCTGTCCACTGTTCCCCCCTCCTGTCCACTGTCATCCCCCCTCCTGTCCACTGTGATCCCCCCTGTCCACTGTCCCCCACCCCTCCTGTCCACTGTCCCCCACCCCTCCTGTCCACTGTCCCCCACTCCTCCTGTCCACTGTCCTCCACCCCTCCTGTCCACTGTCCCCCACCCCTCCTGTCCTCTGTCCCACCCCTCCTGTCCTCTGTCCCCCCCTCTCCTGTCCACTGCCCCCCCTCCTGTCCACTGTCCCCCCTCCTGTCCACTGTCCCCCCTCCTGTCCACTGTCCCCCCTCCTGTCCACTGTCATCCCCCCCTCCTGTCCACTGTCCCCCCCTCCTGTCCACTGCCCCCCCTCCTGTCCACTATCATTTCCCTCTCCTGTCCACTATCATCCCCCCCATCCTGTCCACTATTATCCCCCCCATCCTGTCCACTGTCATCCCCCACCTCCTGTCCACTGTCTCCCACCCCTCCTGTCCACTATCATCCCCCCCTCATGTCCACTGTCTCCCAACCCTCCTGTCCACTGTCCCCCACCCCTCCTGTCCACTGTCCCCCACCCCTCCTATCCACTGTCCCCCACCCCTCTTGTCCACTGTCCCCCACCCCTCCTGTCCACTGTCCCCCACCCCTCCTGTCCACTGTCCCCCACCCCTCCTGTCCACTGTCATCCCCCCTCCTGTCCACTGTCCCACCCTCCTTTTCACTGTCCCCCCTCTCCAGTCCACTGTCACCCCCTCCTGTCCTCTGTCATCCCCCCCTCCTGTCCACTGTCATCCCCCCCTCCTGTCCACTGTCATCCCCCCCTCCTGTCCACTGTCCCCCACCCCTCCTGTCCACTGTCCCCCACCCCTCCTGTCCACTGTCCCCCACCCCTCCTGTCCACTGTGTCCCCCTCCTGTCCACTGTCGTCCCCCTCCTGTCCACTGTCCCCCCCCTCCTGTCCACTGTCGTCCCCCCTCCTGTCCACTGTCCCCCCACTCTTCTTACCACTGTCCCCCCCTCTCCTGTCCACTGCCCCCTCTCCTGTCCACTGCCCCCCCTCCTGTCCACTGCCCCCCCTCCTGTCCACTGTCCCCCCCCTCCTGTCCACTGTCCCTCCTCCTGTCCACTGTCCCACCTCCTGTCCACTGTCCCCCCTCCTGTCCCCCCTCCAGTCCACAGTCCCCCCTCCTGTCCCCCCCTCCTGTCCACTGTCCCCCCTCCTGTCCACTATCATCCCCCCCTCCTGTCCACTGTCCCCCACCCCTCCTGTCCACTGTCCCCCACCCCTCCTATCCACTGTCCCCCACCCCTCCTGTCCACTGTCCCCAAACCCATCCTATCCACTGCCCCCCCTCCTGTCCACTGTCCCCCACCCATCCTGTCCACTGTCCCCCACCCCTCCTGTCCACTGTCCCCCACCCCTCCTGTCCACTGTCATCCCCCCTCCTGTCCACTGTCATCCCCCCCTCCTGTCCACTGTCCCTCCCTCCTTTTCACTGTCCCCCCTCTCCAGTCCACTGTCCCCCCCTCCTGTCCACTGTCATCCTCCCCTCCTGTCCACTGTCACCCCCCTCCTGTCCACTGTCATCCCCCCCTCCTGTCCAATGTCATCCCCCCCTCCTGTCCACTGTCATCCCCCCCTCCTGTCCACTGTCCCCCATCCCTCCTGTCCACTGTACCCCACCCCTCCTGTCCACTGTCCCCCACCCCTCCTGTCCACTGTCCCCCACCCCTCCTGTCCACTGTCATCCCCCTCCTGTCCACTGTCGTCCCCCTCCTGTCCACTGTCCCCCCACTCTTTTGTCCACTGTCCCCCCCTCTCCTTTCCACTGCCCCCTCTCCTGTCCACTGCCCCCCCTCCTGTCCACTGCCCCCCCCCTCCTGTCCACTGTCCCCCCCTCCTGTCCACTGCCCCCCCTCCTGTCCACTGTCCCCCTCCTGTCCACTGTCCCCCCCTCCTGTCCACTGTCCCCCCCTTTTGTCCCCCCCCTCCTGTCCCCCCCTCCTGTCCACTGTCCCCCCTCCTGTCCACTGTCATCTCCCCCTCCTGTCCACTATCATCCCCCCCCTCCTGTCCACTGTCCCCTACCCCTCCTGTCCAATGTCCCCCACCCCTCCTGTCAACTCTCCCCCACCCCTCCTGTCCACTGTCCCCCACCAATCCTGTCCACTGTTATCCCCCCTCCTGTCCACTGTCATCCCCCCTCCTGTCCACTATCCCTCCCTCCTGTCCACTGTCCCCCCTCTCCTGTCCACTATTATCCCCCCCTCCTGTCCACAGTCATCCCCCACTCCTGTCCACTGTCATCCCCCCCTCCTTTCCACTGTCATCCCCCCTCCTGTCCACTGTCATCCCCCTCCTGTCCACTGTCCCCCACCCCTCCTGTCCACTGTCCCCCTCTCCTGTCCACTGTCCCCCACCCCTCCTGTCCACTGTCCCCCACCCCTCCTGTCCACTGTCCCCCACCCCTCCTGTCCACTGTCATCCCCCCTCCTGTCCACTGTCATCCCCCCTCCTGTCCACTGTCCCTCCCTCCTTTTCACTGTCCCCCCTCTCCAGTCCACTGTCCCCCCCTCCTGTCCACTGTCATCCTCCCCTCCTGTCCACTGTCACCCCCCTCCTGTCCACTGTCATCCCCCCCTCCTGTCCAATGTCATCCCCCCCTCCTGTCCACTGTCATCCCCCCCTCCTGTCCACTGTCCCCCATCCCTCCTGTCCATTGTCCCCCACCCCTCCTGTCCACTGTCCCCCACCCCTCCTGTCCACTGTCCCCCACCCCTCCTGTCCACTGTCATCCCCCTCCTGTCCACTGTCGTCCCCCTCCTGTCCACTGTCCCCCCACTCTTTTGTCCACTCTCCCCCCCTCTCCTTTCCACTGCCCCCTCTCCTGTCCACTGCCCCCCCTCCTGTCCACTGCCCCCCCCCCTCCTGTCCACTGTCCCCCCCTCCTGTCCACTGCCCCCCCTCCTGTCCACTGTCCCCCCTCCTGTCCACTGTCCCCCCCCTCCTGTCCACTGTCCCCCCCTTTTGTCCCCCCCCTCCTGTCCCCCCCTCCTTTCCACTGTCCCCCCTCCTGTCCACTGTCATCTCCCCCTCCTGTCCACTATCATCCCCCCCCTCCTGTCCACTGTCCCCTACCCCTCCTGTCCAATATCCCCCACCCCTCCTGTCAACTCTCCCCCACCCCTCCTGTCCACTGTCCCCCACCAATCCTGTCCACTATCCCTCCCTCCTGTCCACTGTCCCCCCTCTCCTGTCCACTATTATCCCCCCCCTCCTGTCCACAGTCATCCCCCACTCCTGTCCACTGTCATCCCCCCTCCTTTCCACTGTCATCCCCCCTCCTGTCCACTGTCATCCCCCTCCTGTCCACTGTCCCCCACCCCTCCTGTCCACTGTCCCCCTCTCCTGTCCACTGTCCCCCACCCCTCCTGTCCACTGTCCCCCTCCCCTCCTCTCCACTGTCCCCCACCCCTCCTGTCTACTGTTCCCCCACCCCTCCTGTCCACTGTCCCCCACCCCTCCTGTCCACTGTCCTCCACCCCTCCTGTCCACTGTCACCCACCCCTCCTGTCCACTGCCCCCCCCTCCTGTCCACTGTCCCCCCCTCTCCTGTCCACTGTCCCCCCTCCTGTCCACTGTCCCCCCCTCCTGTCCACTGTCCCCCCCTCCTGTCCACTGTCCCCCCCTCCTGTCCACTGTCTCCCACCCCTCCTGTCCACTATCATCCCCCCCTCATGTCCACTGTCCCCCACCCCTCCTCTCCACTGTCCCCCACCCCTCCTGTCCACTGTCCCCCACCCCTCCTATCCACTGTCCCCCACCCCTCCTGTCCACTGTCCCCCACCCCTCCTGTCCACTGTCCCCCACCCCTCCTGTCCACTGTCTCCCACCCCTCCTGTCCACTGTCATCCCCCCTCCTGTCCACTGTCATCCCACCTCCTGTCTACTGTCCACCCCTCCTGTCCACTGTCATCCCCCCCTCCTGTCCACTGTCACCCCCCTCCTGTCCACTGTCATCCCCCCTCCTGTCCAATGTCATCCCCCCCTCCTGTCCACTGTCATCCCCCCCTCCTGTCCACTGTCCCCCACCCCTCCTGTCCACTGTCCCCCACCCCTCCTGTCCACTGTCGTCCCCCTCCTGTCCACTGTCGTCCCCCTCCTGTCCACTGTCGTCCCACTCTTTTGTCCACTGTCCCCCCCTCTCCTGTCCACTGCCCCCTCTCCTGTCCACTGCCCCCCCCTCCTGTCCACTGTCCCCCCCTCCTGTCCACTGCCCCCCCTCCTGTCCACTGTTATCCCCCCTCCTGTCCACTGTCCCCCCCTCCTGTCCCCCCCTCCTGTCCACTGTCCCCCCTCCTGTCCACTGTCATCTCCCCCTCCTGTCCACTATCATCCCCCCCTCCTGTCCACTTTCCCCTACCCCTCCTGTCCACTGTCCCCCACCCCTCCTGTCCACTGTCCCCCACCCCTCCTGTCCACTGTCCCCCACCCATCCTGTCCACTGTTATCCCCCCTCCTGTCCACTGTCATCCCCCCTCCTGTCCACTGTCCCTCCCTCCTGTCCACTGTCCCCCCTCTCCTGTCCACTATTATCCCCCCCTCCTGTCCACAGTCATCCCCCACTCCTGTCCACTGTCATCCCCCCTCCTTTCCACTGTCATCCCCCCTCCTGTCCACTGTCATCCCCCTCCTGTCCACTGTCCCCCACCCCTCCTGTCCACTGTCCCCCTCTCCTGTCCACTGTCCCCCACCCCTCCTGTCCACTGTCCCCCACCCCTCCTCTCCACTGTCCCCCACCCCTCCTGTCCACTGTCCCCCACCCCTCCTGTCCACTGTCCTCCACCCCTCCTGTCCATTATCCCCCCCTCCTGTCAACTGCCCCCCCTCCTGTCCACTGTCCCCCCTCCTGTCCACTGTCATCCCCCCCTCCTGTCCACTGTCCCCCCTCCTGTCCCCCCCTCCTGTCCACTGTCCCCCCTCCTGCCCCCCTCCTGTCCACTGTCCCCCCTCCTGTCCACTGTCATCTCCCCTCCTGTCCACTGTCCCCCCTCCTGTCCCCCTCTCCTGTCCCCCCCTCCTGTCCACTGTCCCCCCTCCTGTCCCCCCCTCCTGTCCACTGTCCCCCCTCCTGCCCCCCTCCTGTCCACTGTCCCCCCTCCTGTCCACTGTCATCTCCCCTCCTGTCCACTGTCCCCCCTCCTGTCCCCCTCTCCTGTCCCCCCCTCCTGTCCACTGTCCCCCCCTCCTGTCCACTGTCCCCCCTCCTGTCCACTGTCGCCCCCCCTCCTGTCCACTGTCACCCCCCCTCCTGTCCACTGTCCCCCCTCCTGTCCACTGTCCCCCCTCCTCCTGTCCACTGTATCCCCTCCTGTCCACTGTATCCCCTCCTGTCCACTGTGTCCCCCCTCCTGTCCACTGTCCCCCTCTCCTGTCCACTGTCCCCCCCTCCTGTCAACTGTGCCCCCCTCCTGTCCACTGTCCCCCCTCCTGTCCACTGTGTCCCCCCCTCCTGTCCACTGTGTCCCCCCCTCCTGTCCACTGTTCCCCCCTCCTGTCCACTGTGTCCCCCCTCCTGTCCACTGTGCTCCCCCTCCTGTCCACTGTGTCCTCCCCCCCTCCTGTCCACTGTGTCCTCCCCCCTCCTGTCCACTGTGTCCTCCCCCCCTCCTGTCCACTGTGTCCTCCCCCCCTCATGTCCACTGTGTCCCTCCCCCTCCTGTCCACTGTGCCCCCCCATCTGTCCACTGTGTCCCCACCCCTCCTGTCCACTGTCCCCCCCCCTCCTAGCGGGAAATTTAACTCACGGGCAATGCCGGGTCTCTCAGCTAGTACACCATAAATGCAGTTGGTATAATCAAGGCAAACCAGGCACAGTACCAAAATGATACTGTTAGTATGGGATCAACAATGGTTAACAGTACACATCAGTTACCATAGTCCATGAGACCATCCATGCCACACTGTGATAGTAAAATGTCTAAAGGGTAAAGATCTTCCAATTAAGGGGTCCATCCGCAGGAAAGTCAAGGAAAAACAAACGACCCAACACGTGTTTCACCTCGCTTCATCAGCCCTCCCAGTTGAAGGCATCTGGCCGAAATGCATAGGATTGGGTGCTGTAGGCAGGATCCCCTGGTTTCTCCCCCTCTTGTGACACATAAATATACCTCTTGAGCTGCTGCTCAATGCATGTTCTGTGATTCTTTTTTATGCATGTAGGATTGTGCTGAACACCATACACACTTCAGGATTGTGTATTCATTATACTTGGACCTATATCATCTGCTATTTGTCTCTTCAACAGGACTGAGTTTGTGCATGGCTATTTGTAGCGTGTTTGGGGATTACAATCCATACTTTATCAGTCCTATGATATTCTATGAAGTGATTTGACTTTATTAAGAGATACTGGTCCCAGCTTGTTCACATTTCCTGCATATATTGGTGATGTACTCCCAGCTACTCCCTTATTGCCACAGAGTAGCACTGTCTGCTGTTTCTCCTAAGAAGAAGACCGTTTTAGTCGAAATGCATTGAAGTGGGAGTCTGTGGAGTGGGACCCCACACTTTCTCCAGCATAGGAGGCCCTGGCTATCTGTATTTTGGTCCTTTACACCTACGCTGTAATGGTGATGTGTCTGCATCTTTAATTTTGGGCAATATTGCCTCCATTTTTGCATCTACTGCCTCAACAACGGTTATCTCTCATGTTTTGTGCAATGGTACAGACGCATGCTTGATATAGAGCTGCCTGTGCATGTTGATTTCCTTTGGTGTATATCTCGACCATTTTACGTGCCTTTGCCACGTGGAATATATACATCGGTAGATGTGAGTCCCCCTCCTCTTTTAATCTTTCTCCCTTGGTTTTTAACACACAATAATACATTTTGTTTTGTTACCACTCTTTTGGCATGCCCGTGTGCTTCTTCATAATGATGCTTTCTTGTTGCATTACATATATATATATATATATATATATATATATATATATATATATATATATATATGTGACAGAAAATATAGACAGCGCCCTTCACACACTACACCTAAATTGCTGCAGCCCTGATAGATGTGGCAAGAAATTGCACCAGGCAAATATGCCCAATAAACAGTGGTGTGAAAATAACTAAATGTATTCTGGCAGGAAAAACTAAAAGTGACTATTGGATAAAAACACAAAAGCAAAAAAGAAGTGTGCATAACATATAAAAATAAAAATAAAAAAAAGCAATAATAAAGATATTGCCAATTAATGTGGGTAAAAATGACACTGAGTGTCACTGGGACTTAACTAAAAAATGCAAATATAAAAAATGGGTTCATGTGATAAGCAATACAAAATTCAATACACGATTATGAACCCATAAATGCAGTGAATATTAAAAATACTTAAGTCCACATGTGTCCATGATAAGTTGATTTGCAAAAGGTCCAGGCTGCTTCTTCTTGGGCTCACCGAACTCCCACAGTACCTATTGGTGCATGGGCAGGTCCCATAACATGCTTTATTTTATCAGACAAATTGTAAGTGTGCATTTGTCTTGTCTTGTCCATGAGATATTAAAACTTTGTTCATCTGATTTTACACAAGGATCGGGCGCTTCTTTTCTCTTTTTCTCTAATATATATATAAGGATTAGTAGCGCCAAAATGACAAGTGGTAACTTTGAAATAAAAACAAATTGTATCAAAAATAAAACAGGTAAAGCACTGAATCATAAAAAATAAAAAGATGATACTAATCCACTCATCAGAATGTCCAGTCAGTTGTTGTCACTTGAATTGGTGTGGGGCAGCTTTCAGCAGAAGAACCAGTTCCACAAAAATCTATTAGACAAAAGGAGAAAGTGCACAACCCATAGCGTAAAAACATACAAAAAGTTTAATAAAAATATATATAGAGGGAAACAAGCTCACTCACAAATATAAAATTAGGCATGTACTGCTGCGGCAGCTTTTATTCTAACAAATCACCGGCTTTTACCTGCTTTTACCTGGCTTGTTCCTGGAATGCCACGCTGTTCACCTGGAGCATGCCGCACTCCTTTTGCGTTCCCAGCCAGGGGTCATGCCCGGCTGACGCGCGGTTGATGGGTTTATTGATAATGGTTCGGATTTAAATAGGCTGTAATGCTTCGCGTGTCCGCCAGATGGCAGAAATTCATGAATTGTAATGCGCCGAATCAGTAATGTGTCGGCTTGCAGGTGTTTCGTTTAAAAAAGATACTGTACCACAGTGTGCTATTGTAACTTGGCCTTGGCCTTGAGACTGAAGGAAGAGGTTGCAAAAATGTATCAATTTAGGCTTTTCATACATACAGTATTGAAGAAAGACAAAGACCAGTTTCAGTTACAGTATTCTCCAGAGACCCACCCACCATGAGTGTTCAAGTGCAGCCCGCTTTCCAAAAACCTGACAGAAGTTATGCGTATTTGATATGGGCCGTGATTAATGCAACAGATGATAAGATGGCAACAGTTGCTCAAATTTATCAGTATTATATCGAAAACTATGACTTTTACAAATTTTCGCCAACTCCTCATACGTGGAAGCGTGCAGTAAGGAAAAGGTTATGTAGTGATCCCTGTTTTCACCGTATTGAGCCCCAATTTGTTGGAGGGTATTTAGTGTGTATCACCGGATTTTTCCCGTATCTATGATCATGGAGGCGGCAAAAGGCGAAGGGTCGTGTTAAAAACAACTAAGAAGCAACAGTCGCTGCCAAGCAATGCACCAGCACCAGCACCGGCTTCCAATGACCGTCCCACTGTCAGTGACAACCCTGAGCCTGAGTCGGATTTGGCGTGCAGTTTTGATGAAGCTTGCATGTACCTAAGCGATTTCCAGCCTCACCTGCTGACTACAGGAGGACTAGTCCCCCTGCAAACTATCGACGTGGATGATCAAGAAAGCTGGACCGGCAGTGGACCGGCGCCGGCACCAGCTGAATGGGAAATTCTATGGTGAGTTGCCGTATTATTTTGGTGGGACTGGTTGGGTACTTCTTTAGGGGGCTGACCATAACTGTACATTAAAACTTTTCTTTTTGTTTTTCCTCAGAAAATAAAACGGCTAATGGGGGGATTTCGATGGATAATATTGTACTGTATGCTGATGTTTTCCGGCCGTACAGTATACTGTGTAATAAACCCGAATAAATAAAACTATGCATTTATTCTACATGTTCAGTATCGTTTCATAATGTGTCTTCTACAGTATACTGTACAGTGGTATACAGTGCCTAACATCAATGGGCAAAAATAATTTTATCTCTAGGTGCCCTAGAACAGAATTTCCCACGCCAATTGGCCGTGAACTTGACCGAGGCCCTAAGTAGTTCCCACGCCAATCGCGCGAATATAATATAAAATAACCGGTTCTGTGGGTCTGAGTGGGTTGAAATTCGCCTGGCCCTCATGCGGAAGGACCCTTGCCACAGTGGCAAAATATCAGTCTATATCAGTCTTGCACGACCCCTGGAACCGGAGATACGAAAAGACAGTTTAAAAGCACATTACCAAAGTGGCTTTTTTTCTGCCATGCAAGTCAATGGCAGAAACCTGAATTTTAACATTACCCTGACACCGTTCTGTTGGCACGAGAGAGTCGCAATTTGCCATGCAATCCTGCCGCAACTAGGACTACATGGTGACCGAATCTGAGCCCTCTAGGTTGAACAGAACCGGAGTTATGGGTTCCAGGTTTCTGCTCATTCTGACTTAGCCGTTTCAAAGCTTTCTCCGCCATTACGCTCAATGGTAGGACCCTCCTCGTCGGCGTGACCCTTTCTCGTCGCCATTACTGCTCGGACCCTGTTGGGGTGAAGTGAGGGGGTTCCTAACATCTAGGGGCAAAATGAATTTTATCTCTAGGTGCCCTAGAACAGAAGTTCCCACGCCAATTGACCTAGTTCCCACGCCAATTGCGCGCTCATTGCTCTTTTTTTACAATGTTTCCGATCTTGCGGCTTTGCGGTCAAGCAGTAAAAAAAACAGTGCAGCAATTCAACATGTTCTTTTATTGGTGGAGTCAGTACCAAAACATTTATTTACAAATACTGTACAATGTTGAAACATTTAAAGTGCACAGCAATTCTAACCATCAACACACAATAATACATACTGCAGCCTGTGCATGGGGCACAGGGAGTTAAAGTGACTTGCTTTTTATGTACTGTATTTGGGGGTTGTACACTGTATTTGGGGGTTTATTCAAATTATTATGATGAACTGCCTTTTGAAATGACAGTGCTGTTAACTATTTCAGCCACACACCTCCAGAGTTTTTAATCCCTCCCTAGCCAAGCGTCAATCGGCTGAGTCACCCTAGCCTACCACCCCCCCTCTCTCCACTGGGTCATTGATCTTCTGCATATTGCCATTGTGTTCTTAATCCGCCCATAGCCGAGCTACAAACACTCAGTACGCCTGCGTCTAATCACACCATCCCCCTCCCCCAACCCTTAGAGGCCTGTTTTGTTAACGGTAACGCTTTGGAAAATCCCCTCTCGAATTGGAAATGTAAATCTGATGTGCACAGCACAGTGAGAATTGAGAGGACAGTACACTGATATTGCATCAGGGTGTGAAAACATTTGTCAGTCAGTATGGACCCTGTTGGGGTGAAGTGAGGGGGTTCCTAACATCTGGGGGCACAATAAATTTTATTTCTAGGTGCCCTAGAACAGAAGTTCCCACACCATTGACCTAGTTCCCACGCCAATTGCGCGAATATAATGTAAAATAACCCGTTCTGTGGGTCTGAGCGGGTTGAAATTCGCCTGGCCCTCATGCGGAAGGACCCTTGCCACAGTGGCAAAATATCAGCCTTGCACGACCCCGGAACCGGAGGAACCAAAAGACAGTTTAAAAGCACATTACCAAAGTGGCTTTTTTTCTGCCATGCAAGTCAATGGCAGAAACCTGAACTTTAACATTACCCTGACTCCGTTCTGTTGCAACGAGAGGGTCGCAATTTGCCATGCAATCCTGCCGCAACTAGGACTACATGGTGACCGAATCTGAGCCCTCTAGGTTGAACAGAACCAGAGTTATGGGTTCCAGGTTTCTGCTCATTCTGACTTAGCAGGTTCAAAGCTTTCTCCGCCATTACGCTCAATGGTAGGACCCTGCTCGCCGGCGTGACCCTTTCTCGCCGCCAGTACTGTCGGACCCTGTTGGGGTCAAGTGAGAGGGTTCCTCACATCTAGGAGCAAAATGAATTTTATCTCTAGGTGCCCTAGAACAGAAGTTCCCACGCCAATTAACCTAGTTCCCACGCCAATTGTGCGCTCATTGCTCTTTTTTTACAATGTTGCCGAGCTTGCAGTACTATCAAAGAAGCAAATGGAAACAATGTACAGTACAGTAAGACAAATCAACATGTTCTTTTATTGGTGCAGTAAGTTCAAAAACATTTATTTACAAATACAATGTTGAAGCATTTTAAGTAACAGTAGGGCAAAACATGTACAGTACAATACAGTTCAGCACAACAGTATGGTCTCACTCAAAGTCCTCCACATTGTCCGTCCATGGCCGATTCCTTGCATGGCGCAAAACGCCATTAATGCAGTCTCTAACGCCTTTCATTACAGGATCTGTACAAAGAAAAAAAAGAGAACAGCGCAAAAAACCCCTCATAGTGTAGTATATTTAAAAAAACAATTTATAAATAAAGGGTGAGTATTGCACGTACATCAATTAAACAATTACACAGCATGACATGTTTGGGACATGTTACCCATCTGTAGACAGCAAATCACGATCGCGATGCAGGACTTGGGGATCTTTCCTCTGGTGGCAGGGGCACAGGGTCGTGGGAGCCAGCTCGTTGTTGGAATTCTCTCTCTGTCCTTGGCGGTATCACTGCCGTCCTCATCCGTTCAGAGGAGTTCCTCTACTTCCGGATTAGTCCACGTTGGCGTCTAACGTCATCAGATGGCGTCTCCTGGTATCGAAGTCGCGTCGCGCTGGTTCACAGCAAAAACGGCAGCAAGTCCATAACTCAGCAGTGCAAAGGGGGAAATACCACAGTGGGTATATAGAGAGATATGGAACGCGCCCTCTCTTCCGCGTTTCATTTCGAAAAACTTCTTCAGGGAATATTGGAGGAAGTTCCGGGGCGCTTCTTGTACCCTCAGATCTCCCGCGATTGGCCGCACTAGATTGACTCAATACAAAACACCTGAGGGACATAACCCATCCAGTGCTGGATCAGATCAAGACAGGCGGCCCCTCAGCTAGAGACATTAGGGGACAACATAACAACATAGGATTCTAGAACACGCCAGGAACATCAAAATAGGGTTCGAACAACATAGTGTATCTAGACATTTTAAGTCCAAACATAACTGTGATCCCTCATTATTAAGATATCTAGGCATTCAAATTGTTACGTCAGGAAGACGTGGTGGAGACAGAGATAAAAAACTATCCAAACAGGAAAGCCTGTGGATATATAAGTTACAAACTCTGTCTCCACTGGTTCTAAACGAGGAAATTGACGTTTGGTCTCTATTCTGATCTTCATGAAAATGCATTAATGTTCTATTGCCAGTGATTATTAGATTTTTAAATACACTTTTTAAATACATTTTTTATAAAAAACTATTTTAGATGATTTCTCTCTAATTGTCTGTGTGTTATTATAAATTTAGACCATATCATTTTAACATTTAGCATTAGGTAAGAGTATTATATGAGCGGAGAGCTGTGTGTCTCGTGAACATGAAAGAAAAAGATATATATAATGGTGCAGATAGTATAAACAAATGAAGTCTCAAGATAACTCTGCAATGGTGTTACTCACAATTGACAATGTCAATATAAGGCGTATCAGAGACACATCTCTCTCTGATAGGAGCCCTTTAATGGATACCCCCTCAGAGTGGTGTCTTGATAACGTGTCAGGAAGCTTGTTGGTGGTCAGGGTTTTACTCCCAAGGTTTGTATAAAAAAGAGAGAGAGAACGCACAATAGTATAGTATGGTCTAAAATAGTGTATTAGCAGCAATGAATAGACATATGCATGATGCACTCACATTTCCAATATGTTTTACGTTCGAGGGAGAGTACTGCTGGTTGTAGAGAGTGCCGGTATCTTCAGGAGCGGCAGAGCACATCCGCGTGTGTCACATGTGTCCGCGTCACGTCCTGTGACGTCTCGGGTTGGGGCGGAAGAAGCTGCCCTGCGTCTCCGTCTCCGTGCCAGCACCTAGCTCCAATGATCTCTCCAGCTCAGTCACCTCCCACAGTAGATCGATTCTACGCGTTTCGCTGTGGCTTCTTCAGGAATCGGATAATCCGGATAATCCGATTCCTGAAGAAGCCACAGCGAAACGCGTAGAATCGATCTACTGTGGGAGGGGACTGAGCTGGAGAGATCATTGGAGCTAGGTGCTGGCACGGAGACGGACACGCAGGGCAGCTTCTTCCGCCCCAACCCGAGACGTCACAGGACGTGACGCGGACACATGTGACACACGCGGAAGTGCTCTGCCGCTCCTGAAGATACCGGCACTCTCTACAACCAGCAGTACTCTCCCTCGAACGTAAAACATATTGGAAATGTGAGTGCATCATGCATATGTCTATTCATTGCTGCTAATACACTATTTTAGACCATACTATACTATTGTGCGTTCTCTCTCTCTTTTTTATACAAACCTTGGGAGTAAAACCCTGACCACCAACAAGCTTCCTGACACGTTATCAAGACACCACTCTGAGGGGGTATCCATTAAAGGGCTCCTATCAGAGAGAGAAGTGTCTCTGATACGCCTTATATTGACATTGTCAATTGTGAGTAACACCATTGCAGAGTTATCTTGAGACTTCATTTGTTTATACTATCTGCACCATTATATATATCTTTTTCTTTCATGTTCACGAGACACACAGCGCTCCGCTCAAATTACCAACCTACCAAAGATCTACCTGGACCTGGACAGTCCGTTTAAAGGGTGTAGAGCTGCTTTTTATCTTTATTTTTTGTATTTCACATCACCATTGTATTCACTGTTATTGGTGGAGGTCATTTGTCATATCATATGATACATATTTAAAATTTATATATCACTGTCACTGTCACTGTATAGACCATATATTGTTTCATTTTAGTTTAAGAAGCGCCCGGTTTTTACTTTTTGTTTCTACAAGAGTATTATATGTATGTTTTTTAAAATTGAATGTTATTAATTATTGTCTTTTTATTTTTAGAGCACTCAAATCCTTTACCTTGTATTATTGTAATAAAATTGTTATTTTTAATGTATTATGTTATGTTGTCCCCTCATGTCTCTAGCTGAGGGGCCGCCTGTCTTGATCTGATCTAGCACTGGATGGGTTATGTCCCTCAGGTGTTTTGGATTAAGTCAATCTAGTGCGGCCAATCGCGGGAGATCTGAGGGTCCAAGAAGCGCCCCGGAACTTCCTCCAATATTCCCTGAAGATGTTTTTCGAAACGAAATGCGTAGGAGAGGGCGCGTTCCATATCTCTCTATATACCCACTGTGGTATTTCCCCCTTTGCACTGCTGAGTTTGGGACTTGCTGCCGTTTTTGCTGTGAACCAGCGCGATGCGACTTTGATACCAGGAGACGCCATCTGATGACGTCAGACGCCAACGTGGACTAATCCGGAAGTAGAGGAACTCCTCTGAACGGACAATTACGGCAGTGATACCGCCAGGGACTGAGAGGGAATTCCAACAACGAGTTGCCTCCCACGACCCTGTGCCCCTGCCACCAGAGGAAAGATCCCCAAGTCCTGCATCGCGATCATGATTTGCTGTCTACAGATGGGTAACATGTCCCAAACATGTCATGCTGTGTAATTGTTTAATTGATGTACGTGCAATACTCACCCTTTATTTATAAATTATTTTTTTAAATATACTACACTATGAGGTTTTTTTTTGCGCTGTTCTCTTTTTTCTCTTTTGTACTAGCTTGGAGTGCTGAGCCTTCTACCCGAATAGCTGCACAAAACCTCACCTTTACAAGGTTGTATTCACATTTATTATTTAAGAGTCACATCACCAACTATTATAACACCTATATGAGGGCAGAATTTAGTTTTTTCATTTTATCGTCGTATGCTCACCTTTGCTGCACATATTGGTTTAATATTAGAAAAGTGTATATTTCACTTTATTGGTTAAATTTGTATTTATATATATATATATATATATATATATATATATATATATATATATATATATATTGTGGTTCTTATTTGCTGCACACTATCAATATGGCTTGTTCTTTATCAAGCTGTAGGGAAAAAAGGGCAGCATTATTTGATTCTATGTTCAGAGATGAGATAAATGTATTTGAAGATGAATTTCTACCTGATATTTCTACTGAAACCCATTTTAAACAGTTAGAGAATTTACTACTGACTGAGACCAAACAGTGGCTGGAACGTAACACCATACAAAGATATCTAGATTGCGGGAGAGTACCCCGGGGGTTACGTTTCCAGAAGAACCCCACATTTGGGAGGGATAATATTCAATTCATGAAGGAATGGGATAGAATTCAGGAGGAATGCTCAAGAGAACTAATGAGGTTGATCATTTTTGAGCGTAGTAGATCAATTGCTGCATTAGAGAAAGAAATAGGCAAAAAAATCTTAATTTTGGAGCCTTTAGTTATTAATATTGACTGCTCCAAATTGGAATGCGAACTGAAAATGACCTTAGAGTCATCAACGGAGGAGATTATGCTTAATAAGCAAAAGAAATTTTATCGTGACAAACACGACTATGATAATGGTCGACAGAAAGATTGGAATAGGTCAGAAAGAGAAAAGGACAATGTCTTTAATGGTCAAAATCCCCCTAACAAATTTCAAGTAATACAACATCAAAAGAAAAAAAGAGAAAATAGTCTCCATTATGAAGGAGAAAAAGGGAAAAAAGAACAACCAAAAGATAATCTGAAACCCTATAGAAACTATTCCATAAAAACACAAGACAAATACCATAGGAGTTATAATAAAAGGAGAAATAACTCTAACAACAGATCAGAGTACTCCCATAAGGAGTCACATGGAAAAGACACACACCAGAAAGATAGACAGTATGAACAGAAAAGGGCCAATCCATCCCCTAGGAAAAACTCTGAACAGCAATCTCCAAAAAAGTCCCTTTTTCTGGAGGAACTCAAATTGCGATATTTGGGCCCAACAGAAAAGGGGAGTATATTAAGAGAGAAAGAAAGAACGAATCTAGAGACTCCCAGACCTCAGAAAAGACATCACTCACCAGAAGAGGAACGAGAGGAGGGCATAAAACCAAAGCAAAGAAGGGAATCAAATTAGTGAATAATGAATCCTTCAAAGACATTTTCAATTTGTCAAAAACAGATTTGACTTTATGTCAGAAGTTGGTCCTAAGTAAAGGTCTTAAATTTTCCCAATCTAGTGGACCAAACGGGTTTCAGTTATTCACTGATTTGCATAGATTTACTAGGAACCTGACACTGAAGCGACATTTCCTCAAAAAAGAAATGTCAACTGATTCTAATGAACTAGTTTTAGATTCAGATAATCTCGATGAAGAAAATCACCTGACATTATGCCAACACAGTAACTTTAAGCCACCCTCTAGGTTTTACCCTGCACATAGTAAAGGGAGCTTTATTGATTCATTTTTTAATATAGTGAACAATGAGTTCACATCACTGGCAAAGAATTTTAAGTCATCTGACATTCTACATAACCTTAGCTATAAGGAACACTTAGCACTAAAAGAACTGCAGGATATGAAAGATCTGGTCATGAGGCAAGCAGATAAGGGTGGAGGAGTAGTTCTCCAGAATCGTGAGGATTATGAAACTGAGGCAATGCGTATACTGAATGATTCAGTTAGTTATGGTAGACTCAGTCAAGATCCTACTAAACGCTTTGACTCCGAACTACAGAGCCTTCTCGATGAAGCTTTGGAGTCCACTGTTTTAAATAAATCTGAATATCAATTTTTAAATGTTTTATCTCCCACTATACCAGTATATTATCATCTTCCCAAGATACACAAGACATCAATCGATCCACCGGGTAGACCTATAATCTCCGGAATTGGATCCCTAACATCAAATTTGTCACAGTACGTAGATTTTTTTCTACAAAAATATGTGAAAATACTGCCATCATACATTAAAGATACTACTGCCGTCTTGAATTTGGTCAAAACTATAAAATGGCAAGATGGCTACAGATGGGCAACATTTGATATCCAATCCCTTTATACATGCATTCCCCATGATAAAGGGATTGATGCAATTAAGGAGATTTTGTCAAAAGATATAGAACTCCACCCACTAAATTGTAATTTTATTATCGATGCCATCAGTTTTATTTTGTCACACAACTATTTTCTATTTTTAAATCAGTTCTATATACAGTTGTGTGGCACTGCCATGGGGACGCGTTTTGCCCCCAGTTATGCCAACATATACATGGGGATATGGGAGGTTAACTTTATATGGCATAATAACCCATTTGCGGATAGGGTTATTGTTTGGCAGAGATATATCGATGATGTCCTGTGCATCTGGGAGGGTGATGAGGATACTTTGGAATTATTCAAGATCTATCTGAATAAAAATGATTTTAACCTAAAATTTACTTCAGAAACCAATCCAAATCAGATAGATTTCCTGGACCTCAGTTTGGTATCTAGGACTGGTGAAAATATTAATACCAAAACATTTTTTTAAAAGGTGGACACCAATAGCTTTCTATTATCATCCAGCAACCATAAAAGATCCTGGATTGATAATATACCACTAAGCCAGTTTATGCGTATTAAACGAAATTGTAGCCTTCAAACTGACTTTGAATCCCAATCGACTTCTCTTTTCGAGAGGTTTATTGAACGAGGATACGATAAGGCCCTGTTGTTCAGTTCTTTGGAAAAAGTGGATAAGATGGAGAGGGATTCTTTATTGATTCAAAAAAAACAAATAAATAATGAAGATGAAAGTAACAAACTTAAAGTACCATTTATTACAGAATTTAGTTCAGTGAGTACGAGCATTCAAAAGATAATCAATAAAAACTGGAATATTTTATGTAACGATCCGATTCTGGGTCCCTCTCTTCACCAAAAACCAAGCTTTATTTACCGTAGGGCTAAGACCCTTAAACACTATTTAGCACCAAGTGATATTGGGAGTCCAATTATTACACCTTTGGAGATCCCCTGGATGCCTGGTAAACCCAACGGTAATTTTAGCTGTGGAAGATGCAAGGCCTGCAAAATGTTAAATACAGACCGAAAAACATTTTCATCAAACAGCACAAAAGAAAAATTCACTGTAAAAGATTGCATTTCATGCAAATCAACTTATGTAGTCTATCTGCTGCAATGCCCCTGGGGGTACCAGTATGTAGGGCGGACCAAAAGATTCCTGAGAGTGAGGATTCTAGAACACGCCAGGAACATCAAAATAGGG
The DNA here is from genome assembly GCF_040206685.1 of Ascaphus truei. Classification (NCBI taxonomy): domain Eukaryota; kingdom Metazoa; phylum Chordata; class Amphibia; order Anura; family Ascaphidae; genus Ascaphus; species Ascaphus truei. Next base: position 239,234 of record NC_134496.1, on the reverse strand, counting down.
TTCGAACAACATAGTGTATCGAGACATTTTAAGTCCAAACATAACTGTGATCCCTCATTATTAAGATATCTAGGCATTCAAATTGTTACGTCAGGAAGACGTGGTGGAGACAGAGATAAAAAAACTATCCAAACAGGAAAGCCTGTGGATATATAAGTTACAAACTCTGTCTCCACTGGGTCTAAACGAGGAAATTGACGTTTGGTCTCTATTCTGATCTTCATGAAAATGCATTTATGTTCTATTGCCAGTGATTATTAGATTTTTTTTTTTTTATAACTCTCATTTTATTTGGTATTACAGAGCATACATAATATCACCACCTATTGGCATACGTTACAGAATACACAATTTTGTCATCAAAACAGTGACACGTAGACAAGACATGAGACAGACGTAACGAACCACACGTAAACCACATCACTAAGACGGACAGGACAAACTAGACTGGGGTGAGACACATTAGGGTGGGTGGGGGTGGGGGGCACCTGTAGCTGCTGCCTCGGAGCGGAGTATCTGCTATTAGCTCTATGTGTACGCTAGGGTGTGTTGTGGATATCCCAGTGGTTCCATGTTCTCCGTCGCTATGTCATCATCCCGTCTGGTCTGCTCTGTCCAAGGAGAACGCATTTATCTATATTAGTGCAAAATTGTGGCGGCGTCCACCCCCGGGATGTCTGTTTGGGCCAGCCATGGGGCCCATACGTTTAGAAATTTGGAGCCAGAGTCGTTGATCCAACTCGTCAACTGTTCCATCTGGCAGACATGCCAAATTCTGTTCCTGATTTTGGCTATAGTGGGTAATTCCTGTTGTCTCCATACTGCTGCGATCTCACACCTCGTGGCGGTTGCGAAATGTGCAACCAATTTGAGTGTCGCGTTAGACACGTCCTGAGGCCGTCTGCCCACGAGGAACAGCCACGGGTCCAGGGGGACCTCCAAGTTGAGGATTCTTTCTAGCCAATCCCTAATAGATTCCCAAATCGGGACCACTTTCGGGCAAGACCACAGCATATGTTTTAAATCAGCCGTTTCCCCACAATGTTTTGGGCAGAGCGGGGAATAGCCCTTGATAAATTTATATAATTTCAATGGGGTATGGTACCACCGCATTAGGACTTTATATGCGTTCTCCTTCAACGTGGCACAGATTGAGCTTTTGGCAGCTGCCTGTAATATATGATCCCATTCCTCGTCCTCTAGTGTCTCCCCTAAATCTTTCTCCCACTGTCGCATGTATTTCAGGTGGGGGGCGTCGGAAGTCTTCGGACAGACTACCTCCCTGTACATCCGAGAAGTTAGTCCTCTTGTGTCTGTCTCTCTGGAACACAGCTGTTCGAAATTAGTTTGTGCTGGGCGAACCGGGAATTTATTATAAAAAGCCCTGACCTGGAGGAATCTAAATAATTCTGTGTTGGGTAGCTTTTTCTCATCCTTAATCATATCGAACGTCTTGATATATTTACTTCCTTCCAGGTCCTTTAATCGTAAGTACCCCGCTTGCGTCCATTTTACAAATTTGTCACCTAACAGCCCTGGAGCAAAATCCGGATTTCCCACCAGGGGGGTCATCAACGACTGTTGTGTGGTCAATTTAGCTTTAAATTTAGATGACTCCCAGACCGCTAGCAAGTTCGCAATTGCACAGAGTGGCATCCCTATTGATTTCTTGCACTGTTTTGGAAGCCAAATCAGATCGTGCAGTTTTACTGGCGCGCAGCATTCTGTTTCTAGGGCCACCCATCTTCTATTTGGGTTCGAGTGCCACTGGACAATTTGGCATAATTGTGCCGCCTTGTGGTATGCCAACAAGCAAGGTACCGCTAACCCTCCTCTTGTTACTGGTTTTGTCAGTATGCTTTTCGCAATTCGTGGGCTTTTTTTATTCCAAATAAATTGAATAATGCGAGCCTGCAGCGTGAGGACCTCAGTCCTAACAAGAGGTATTGGGAGGGCTTGAAACAGATATAATAGTTTAGGCAGCAGGTTCATTTTGACACTGTTGATCCGCCCAAACCACGATATGCCATAGCCCGCCCAAACCCTGAGATCTTCCTGCAGTTTCTTCATTATTCTGGGGAAATTTGCTTTATATAGTGTATTGTAGTCCTTTGTGATATATACCCCTAAATATTTGATAGCGGAGGGTTGCCATTTAAAATTGAAGTTGAGCTCTATCAGTTTTTCGACCGGCTTGGGTAGATTGATGTTAAGCGCTTCCATCTTGGCCTGGTTAATTTTAAACCCCGACACCAAGCTGAAAGTTCCCAAGATCGCAAAGACGTTGGGCAAGGAGGTGAGGTGTTTTGACAGTGTCAAGATTACATCGTCTGCGTATAGCGCTACTTTATGATGCTGCTCCCCTATATCTATCCCTGTTATATCTGGGCTTGCTCTGATATGAGCCGCTAATGGTTCTATGCAGAGGGCAAATATTAACGGTGAAAGTGGGCAACCTTGTCTTGTCCTGCTACGGATGTTGAATATCTCCGAGGGGAACCCTTGGTGTCGCACCCTTGCAGTGGGACCATTGTAAAGGGCTAGTATTGCCTCTAGGAGGCGCCCCCCGAACCCAAACGCCCCCAGCGTCTCCCTGAGGAAGGGCCAGTCAATCCTATCAAAGGCCTTTTCGGCGTCCAGACTCAACAACATAGACGGGATATTTTTCTTTTTTGCCAAATCAATCAAATCTACAATCCGCCTAGTATTGTCTGCCGCCTGCCTGCCCTCAATAAAGCCTACTTGATCCGGGTGAATCAACCCCGGAAAGGACAATGCCCACCCTGTTAGCTAACAATTTTGAGAAGATTTTAGTGTCCGAATTGATCAGGGATATTGGCCGGTAGCTCTTGACGTCTGCCAGGTCCTTACCGGGTTTGTGGATCACAGAGATAGACGCCTGGAGCATCTGCGCCGGGAGGGGCTCTCCTGCTAGAATCCCATTAAATAGTGACAACAAGTGGGGAGCCAGAATATTGACAAATTTCTTATAATATAAATTTGAAAATCCGTCTGGACCAGGGGCTTTAGCGGGTTTAAGGGACTTCATTACCTCCGTTACTTCCTCAAGGGTGAAGTCGCCCTGGAGTGCCTCCATCTCCTCTCTGCTCAAGGTAGGTAGATTTGCCTCTTTTAGGAATTTGTTCAAAGTTGCTGCGGTCTTTTGTGTGTGGCTGACCTTATCTCCGTCGTATAGTGTGGCGTAATAATTCTTAAACACCTCCACTATTTGTCGAGGATCGGAGGTAAGGTCCCCCCCCCTGAGATTTGATGGATGCTATACGGTAATTTGGAAGCTTGTTTCGGAGCTTATTGGCTAATAAGGTATCTGGCTTGTTGGCTTTCTCATAGAATCTGCGCTTTGACCATGCCAACTCCTTCTCGGCCTGAGAGGTCAGGACCAGGTTAAGTTTAATTTTAGTGTCGCTCAGTTCTTTCCAAACCAAATTATCCTTGTGCGTTTTGTGTTGAGCAGTGAGATGTGCCAATTTCTCACGTAGCTCTTTTACTTTCGCCTCTTTTGCTCTCTTTCTTTTTCCTGCTATGGTCATCAACACCCCTCTCATGGTAGCCTTATGAGCCTCCCATAGGGTGGATTGAGCCGACACACTGCCTTTATTGTCCTTAAAATATTCTTGGATTCACTCACCAATCTCTTTAGCAGTTACGGGGCATTTAAGGTGGAGTTCGTTGAGCTTCCAGTTTGCTCCAGGTCTGTCTAAGGCGTCTAATGTGCACCGCAGCTCTACCGGTGCATGGTCGGACCACGAGATTCCATGGATCTTTGTGTGCCCTACCACTGGGACCACTCTATTGGATACCAGGAGGTAATCTATCCGACTGTAGCGATTGTGTGGGTGGGAATAAAAGGTATATTCCCGTGCATTAGGATGTTGTTCCCGCCAGATATCAATTAGCTGACAGTCTTGCATACCCTTATGTAGGGTTAGTACGTCCTGTTTGTGGGATGGGTTAGGTCTCGTACATCTGTCCAGGTCAGAGTCTAGTGTGCGGTTAAGATCGCCTGCTATGAAGATATGTCCCTTCGCGACAGTGTGTAGTTTATTAAAGAACTGTGTAAAGAATGTAGCGCTCGTCTCGCATGGGGCGTAGACTGACGCTAATGTCAGAGGTTGACTTTGTATCATCCCCGTAAGGATGATATAACGACCTTCCGGGTCCGCATATTGTTTATTTATATCTAAAGCTAGTTTATTGTGTACTAAGATAGCCACTCCTCTTTGCTTTGCCTTGTTAGAGGCCAGATAAAAAGTTCTGTAGTTTTTGTCTAGATATTTCGGGTGATTGTGGTGTGAAAAGTGGGTTTCTTGTAGAAAAAGTATATCGGCTTTCAGGCGACTATACTCTTTAAATGCGATTCTACGTTTAACTGGGCTGTTAAACCCTTTGACATTGTGTGTAATCATTATTAGTTCATTACTCATCCTTGTCTGCAGAAGAGGTGTGCTCCATTGGCGAGGTCATCTGGGCCGTTCGTTGGTCCGCATACTCCAACTGCTTCTGGGGATCTGTAGTTCTCCATCCTCCTGTAGTTTGGTGCACTATGGGGGGGAAGATACATGAGGGGAGGGGGGGAACATCCAGACAGACATAAACAACACATATAAACAGTGGTCTCAGAGCCTCGGTACCAGTACCCCGGCTGTGAGACCATTGCCCTTGGGTACTGAGTGTAGGCGGCCAGGTACTCCCTCCCCCAATGCCCCCCTCCCTCCCTCACTGGAATCCCCTCCCAAGGGACTTTGCCGGTCATTGGGGTTGATGTCCTTTCCCGCTCCGGCTGTCGGTCCATGCAGGAACAAAAGCAGGCTCGAACCCCGCTATCCGACCTCCCTCCTATAAAATCTTCAAACAACAACTAGCAAACAATGCTTTCCTATGATCATTCCTTTGCCCTACGTACTCCCCTTTACGGTAACCTACCTCTCCCCTTGTAATACATTATCCCTGTACCCTAATTGGAGCTAATAATCATGCCTCTGTGTCTCTGTGTGGCGCCTCCGGCCTTTGCTTGGCCTGGTCCTATGTATCCCTCCACTTTCTTTGGCTGTTGACCTCAATGAGCGGGACCACCGCATATAGAGATGAACTGCATCTGGTTAGTTGACTGCACCGGAATCAAGTGTATTTTGTTTATCTGAGGCCTTTTGATCTCTTTCCTATTCTCACTCTCTCCCATCTACCTTCCCGCGAGTGCATTACCTTCTCACCTCTGTCTTTCTCCTATTTAATCTCTTCCCCTTCCCTTATCTCTCTCCAGCACTTCCATAAATCCTTCTCTTAAGCTAACGTACTCTTACCTTCCAATATATCACTTCCCCCTCCTTTCCCAGCAACCTACTTACTCCTCTCTGCTTCTCCTCCCTACTCCTCCCCTCTCTGATCCCTCCTCCAACTCATCTACCTACTGCTCCTCTCATCCTAACCACTTGCCCTGAACCACCTACTTAATCTACTTACCCCATCCTGTCTCGCCCTATTACCCTTCCCCCTCCTTCCTTCTCACCTCACTATCCCTCCCCTCCTCTGTATTACCCGCCCTATCTGCGCTACCCGTGCTCTTCTTATCTGCCTCTCCGGATTTCCGATCTCTCACCCCTCTACCCCCCCTTAGCTCCGCAATACATCAAGACCACAACAATTTCTTTTAATGTCCTCCGGTGCAGTCGAGCCCTGCGCCATGCTCCGTCGCCTTCTCCTTCCGGCCTTCTGGCCTGTGTGTAGGTGTCCGGGGTCGCCACTGCTCCCTTCCTCTCGGTGGCCGCTCCCTCAGTCGCCGGCGCTGTTGCATCCGGCTCTTTAAAATGACGTCACCGCCAGGGTTTCCTCTACTTCGCGCCACCTCCAAGATGGCCGCTCCGGGTCCCGCCCCTTCCGGTGACGTATTTCCTCCGGACGCCATCTTGGATTTGACAACTCGCGGAGGCAGACGCATCCTCTGCACGGCTTCCCACTCACCTCGATCCTCCCGCCTTCCTGGTTCTACGTTCCACGCCGTCTGTGCTGTCTCCGCCATCTTGAGAGCCATGCCACCGCCACGAGGTGAGTCCAAAAGATTTTTTAACAGGCGCCTGACGTCCCGGGCATGCGACATCCACCGGCTCTGTTAGGGGGGGGGGTGCAAAGTACATTAGTCCAGGGCAAAGGTGTAGTTTTCCTGATTTTTCGAACACCGAACTGTCAACTTTATTAGAATTCAAACTGTGGTGGAACATAGTAATTATATGTTTCCTCCTCCGTGAGTGGCCCCTTCATCAGCTGTGCTTCCGACCGTGGTCCAGGATGGGCCCGGGGCCGGTTCTTCCGTCTCGGAGCCCGTGTGGGTCAGCCGCAGCCCCAGCTTCTTCAGAAATGCCTCACCTTCTCCAGGGGCTTTCATGCTGATTGGGCGTCCATTTTTAATCACCATCAGCCCGAAGGGAAATAGCCAACGGTAGCGGATGGCCTTATCCCTGAGGCATTTAGTTATGGGCCACAGCTCTCTTCTCCGGGCTAATGTAATTGGGGCAATGTCCTGGAATACTGCAATTTTGGTGCCCTCAAATTCTCTCAGGGGTGCATTCCTTGCGTGCTGCAGCACCGCTTCCCTGGTCTTATAGTGATGGAGCCGCACTATAATGTCCCGCGATCGTTCTGTTGGTTGTGGCTTTGACCGGAGAGCCCGATGGCATCTATCCATTCCCAGTTTATCTTGCGGGGAATCCGGGCACATATGGGCGAGCCACCGCGCCACGAACTCCTCACAGTCTCCCACATTCTCTGGGACACCCCGTAGGCGGACATTGTTGCGCCGGTCGCGGTTTTCTGCGTCTTCTTGTCTGTCTTTTAATTCGTTAATTTGCGCCTGCAGGTCCGCTGTCTTTTTTGTATTGCGCTGGCCAACCTTGGCGTTAGCATCCACCTTCACTTCAAGCTCCTGCGTTCTTTCCCCCAGGCTCCCTACCTCCTTTCCCAGGGCTCTAATTTCAGCCTGCAACATGGATTTTAAGTCTGTATATAGTCTTTCAAAATCGCAGCGTCTTACCGGCAGAAGACCCTGATCCTCCCCTGTATCCCCCTCCTCCTCCGATTCTGATCCAGTGCGGGAGGTGGGTGCCATTGCTGCCATGGCTCTGCTCGGTTTAGCTCTGCCAAAATACTCTGGGAGCCCCTTTTTTTTAGGGGTTTTAGCTATCTTTTTTGACATCCTGGATGTTTAGTTAGTATAAGGTGGTGTTTTTATTCAAGTCTTGCCAGTTTTGTTGTTCGTTTTTTTAGAAAAACTGGGAGTGAGGCACAGAGCTCTCAGTTCAAGCTTCCATGCTCCTTGCTTCCCAGCATGCACCATCCGATTATTAGATTTTTAAATACACTTTTTAAATACATTTTTTATAAAAAAACTATTTTAGATGATTTCTCTCTAATTGTCTGTGTGTTATTATACATTTAGACCATATCATTTTAACATTTAGCATTAGGTAAGAGTATTATATGTATGTTTTTTAAAATTGAATGTTATTAATTATTGTCTTTTTATTTTTAGAGCACTCAATTCATTTACCTTGTGTTATTGTAATAAAATTGTTATTTTTAATGTATTATGTTATGTTGTCCCCTCACGTCTCTAGCTGAGGGTCCGCCTGTCTTGATCTGATCTAGCACTGGATGGGTTATGTCCCTCAGGTGTTTTGGATTGAGTCAATCTAGTGCGGCCAATCGCGGGAGATCTGAGGGTACAAGAAGCGCCCCGGAACTTCCTCCAATATTCCCTGAAGATGTTTTTCGAAACGAAATGCGTAGGAGAGGGCGCGTTCCATATCTCTCTATATACCCACTGTGATATTTCCCCCTTTGCACTGCTGAGTTTGGGACTTGCTGCCGTTTTTGCTGTGAGCCAGCGCGATGCGACTTTGAAACCAGGAGACGCCATCTGATGACGTCAGACGCCAACGTGGACTAATCCGGAAGTAGAGGAACTCCTCTGAACGGACGATTACGGCAGTGATACCACCAGGGACTGAGAGGGAATTCCAATAACGAGCTGGCTCCCACGACCCTGTGCCCCTGCCACCAGAGGAAAGATCCCCAAGTCCTGCATCGCGATCGTGATTTGCTGTCTACAGATGGGTAACATGTCCCAAACATGTCATGCTGTGTAATTGTTTAATTGATGTATGTGCAATACTCACCCTTTACTTATAAATTGCTTTTTTAAATATACTACACTATGAGGTTTTTTTTGCGCTGTTCTCTTTTTTCTCTTTTGTACTAGCTTGGAGTGCTGAGCCTTCTACCCGAATAGCTGCACAAAACCTCACCTTTACAAGGTTGTATTCACATTTATTATTTAAGAGTCACATCACAAACTATTATAACACCTATATGAGGGCAGAATTTAGTTTTTTCACTTTATCGTCGTATGCTCACCTTTGCTGCATATATTGGTTTAATATTAGAAAAGTGTATATTTCACTTTATTGGTTAAATTTGTATTTGTATATATATATATATATATATATATTTTTTTTTTTTTTGTGGTTCTTATTTGCTGCACACTATCAATATGGCTTGGTCTTTATCAAGCTGTAGGGAAAAAAGGGCAGCATTATTTGATTCTATGTTCAGAGATGAGATAAATGTATTTGAAGATGAATTTCTACCTGATATTTCTACTGAAACCCATTTTAAACAGTTAGAGAATTTACTACTGACTGAGACCAAACAGTGGCTGGAACGTAACACCATACAAAGATATCTAGATTGCGGGAGAGTACCCCGGGGGTTACGTTTCCAGAAGAACCCCACATTTGGGAGGGATAATATTCAATTCATGAAGGAATGGGATAGAATTCAGGAGGAATGCTCAAGAGAACTAATGAGGTTGATCATTTTTGAGCGTAGTAGATCAATTGCTGCATTAGAGAAAGAAATAGGCAAAAAAATCTTAATTTTGGAGCCTTTAGTTATTAATACTGACTGCTCCAAATTGGAATGCGAACTGAAAATGACCTTAGAGTCATCAACGGAGGAGATTATGCTTAATAAGCAAAAGAAATTTTATCGTGACAAACACGACTATGATAATGGTCGACAGAAAGATTGGAATAGGTCAGAAAGAGAAAAGGGCAATGTCTTTAATGGTCAAAATCCCCCTAACAAATTTCAAGTAATACAACATCAAAAGAAAAAAAGAGAAAATAGTCTCCATTATGAAGGAGAAAAAGGGAAAAAAGAACAACCAAAAGATAATCTGAAACCCTATAGAAACTATTCCATAAAAACACAAGACAAATACCATAGGAGTTATAATAAAAGGAGAAATAACTCTAACAACAGATCAGAGTACTCCCATAAGGAGTCACATGGGAAAGACACACACCAGAAAGATAGACAGTATGAACAGAAAAGGGCCAATCCATCCCCTAGGAAAAACTCTGAACAGCAATCTCCAGAAAAGTCCCTTTTTCTGGAGGAACTCAAATTGCGATATTTGGGCCCAACAGAAAAGGGGAGTATATTAAGAGAGAAAGAAAGAACGAATCTAGAGACTCCCAGACCTCAGAAAAGACATCACTCACCAGAAGAGGAACGAGAGGAGGGCATAAAACCAAAGCAAAGAAGGGAATCAAATTAGTGAATAATGAATCCTTCAAAGACATTTTCAATTTGTCAAAAACAGATTTGACTTTATGTCAGAAGTTGGTCCTAAGTAAAGGTCTTAAATTTTCCCAATCTAGTGGACCAAACGGGTTTCAGTTATTCACTGATTTGCATAGATTTACTAGGAACCTGACACTGAAGCGACATTTCCTCAAAAAAGAAATGTCAACTGATTCTAATGAACTAGTTTTAGATTCAGATAATCTCGATGAAGAAAATCACCTGACATTATGCCAACACAGTAACTTTAAGCCACCCTCTAGGTTTTACCCTGCACATAGTAAAGGGAGCTTTATTGATTCATTTTTTAATATAGTGAACAATGAGTTCACATCACTGGCAAAGAATTTTAAGTCATCTGACATTCTACATAACCTTAGCTATAAGGAACACTTAGCACTAAAAGAACTGCAGGATATGAAAGATCTGGTCATGAGGCAAGCAGATAAGAGTGGAGGAGTAGTTCTCCAGAATCGTGAGGATTATGAAACTGAGGCAATGCGTATACTGAATGATTCAGTTAGTTATGGTAGACTCAGTCAAGATCCTACTAAACGCTTTGACTCCGAACTACAGAGCCTTCTCGATGAAGCTTTGGAGTCCACTGTTTTAAATAAATCTGAATATCAATTTTTAAATGTTTTATCTCCCACTATACCAGTATATTATCATCTTCCCAAGATACACAAGACATCAATCGATCCACCGGGTAGACCTATAATCTCCGGAATTGGATCCCTAACATCAAATTTGTCACAGTACGTAGATTTTTTTCTACAAAAATATGTGAAAATACTGCCATCATACATTAAAGATACTACTGCCGTCTTGAATTTGGTCAAAACTATAAAATGGCAAGATGGCTACAGATGGGCAACATTTGATATCCAATCCCTTTATACATGCATTCCCCATGATAAAGGGATTGATGCAATTAAGGAGATTTTGTCAAAAGATATAGAACTCCACCCACTAAATTGTAATTTTATTATCGATGCCATCAGTTTTATTTTGTCACACAACTATTTTCTATTTTTAAATCAGTTCTATATACAGTTGTGTGGCACTGCCATGGGGACGCGTTTTGCCCCCAGTTATGCCAACATATACATGGGGATATGGGAGGTTAACTTTATATGGCATAATAACCCATTTGCGGATAGGGTTATTGTTTGGCAGAGATATATCGATGATGTCCTGTGCATCTGGGAGGGTGATGAGGATACTTTGGAATTATTCAAGATCTATCTGAATAAAAATGATTTTAACCTAAAATTTACTTCAGAAACCAATCCAAATCAGATAGATTTCCTGGACCTCAGTTTGGTATCTAGGACTGGTGAAAATATTAATACCAAAACATTTTTTTAAAAGGTGGACACCAATAGCTTTCTATTATCATCCAGCAACCATAAAAGATCCTGGATTGATAATATACCACTAAGCCAGTTTATGCGTATTAAACGAAATTGTAGCCTTCAAACTGACTTTGAATCCCAATCGACTTCTCTTTTCGAGAGGTTTATTGAACGAGGATACGATAAGGCCCTGTTGTTCAGTTCTTTGGAAAAAGTGGATAAGATGGAGAGGGATTCTTTATTGATTCAAAAAAAACAAATAAATAATGAAGATGAAAGTAACAAACTTAAAGTACCATTTATTACAGAATTTAGTTCAGTGAGTACGAGCATTCAAAAGATAATCAATAAAAACTGGAATATTTTATGTAACGATCCGATTCTGGGTCCCTCTCTTCACCAAAAACCAAGCTTTATTTACCGTAGGGCTAAGACCCTTAAACACTATTTAGCACCAAGTGATATTGGGAGTCCAATTATTACACCTTTGGAGATCCCCTGGATGCCTGGTAAACCCAACGGTAATTTTAGCTGTGGAAGATGCAAGGCCTGCAAAATGTTAAATACAGACCGAAAAACATTTTCATCAAACAGCACAAAAGAAAAATTCACTGTAAAAGATTGCATTTCATGCAAATCAACTTATGTAGTCTATCTGCTGCAATGCCCCTGGGGGTACCAGTATGTAGGGCGGACCAAAAGATTCCTGAGAGTGAGGATTCTAGAACACGCCAGGAACATCAAAATAGGGTTCGAACAACATAGTGTATCGAGACATTTTAAGTCCAAACATAACTGTGATCCCTCATTATTAAGATATCTAGGCATTCAAATTGTTACGTCAGGAAGACGTGGTGGAGACAGAGATAAAAAAAACTATCCAAACAGGAAAGCCTGTGGATATATAAGTTACAAACTCTGTCTCCACTGGGTCTAAACGAGGAAATTGACGTTTGGTCTCTATTCTGATCTTCATGAAAATGCATTTATGTTCTATTGCCAGTGATTATTAGATTTTTTTTTTTTTTATAACTCTCATTTTATTTGGTATTACAGAGCATACATAATATCACCACCTATTGGCATACGTTACAGAATACACAATTTTGTCATCAAAACAGTGACACGTAGACAAGACATGAGACAGACGTAACGAACCACACGTAAACCACATCACTAAGACGGACAGGACAAACTAGACTGGGGTGAGACACATTAGGGTGGGTGGGGGTGGGGGGCACCTGTAGCTGCTGCCTCGGAGCGGAGTATCTGCTATTAGCTCTATGTGTACGCTGGGGTGTGTTGTGGATATCCCAGTGGTTCCATGTTCTCCGTCGCTATGTCATCATCCCGTCTGGTCTGCTCTGTCCAAGGAGAACGCATTTATCTATATTAGTGCAAAATTGTGGCGGCGTCCACCCCCGGGATGTCTGTTTGGGCCAGCCATGGGGCCCATACGTTTAGAAATTTGGAGCCAGAGTCGTTGATCCAACTCGTCAACTGTTCCATCTGGCAGACATGCCAAATTCTGTTCCTGATTTTGGCTATAGTGGGTAATTCCTGTTGTCTCCATACTGCTGCGATCTCACACCTCGTGGCGGTTGCGAAATGTGCAACCAATTTGAGTGTCGCGTTAGACACGTCCTGAGGCCGTCTGCCCACGAGGAACAGCCACGGGTCCAGGGCGACCTCCAAGTTGAGGATTCTTTCTAGCCAATCCCTAATAGATTCCCAAATCGGGACCACTTTCGGGCAAGACCACAGCATATGTTTTAAATCAGCCGTTTCCCCACAATGTTTTGGGCAGAGCGGGGAATAGCCCTTGATAAATTTATATAATTTCAATGGGGTATGGTACCACCGCATTAGGACTTTATATGCGTTCTCCTTCAACGTGGCACAGATTGAGCTTTTGGCAGCTGCCTGTAATATATGATCCCATTCCTCGTCCTCTAGTGTCTCCCCTAAATCTTTCTCCCACTGTCGCATGTATTTCAGGTGGGGGGCGTCGGAAGTCTTCGGACAGACTACCTCCCTGTACATCCGAGAAGTTAGTCCTCTTGTGTCTGTCTCTCTGGAACACAGCTGTTCGAAATTAGTTTGTGCTGGGCGAACCGGGAATTTATTATAAAAAGCCCTGACCTGGAGGAATCTAAATAATTCTGTGTTGGGTAGCTTTTTCTCATCCTTAATCATATCGAACGTCTTGATATATTTACTTCCTTCCAGGTCCTTTAATCGTAAGTACCCCGCTTGCGTCCATTTTACAAATTTGTCACCTAACAGCCCTGGAGCAAAATCCGGATTTCCCACCAGGGGGGTCATCAACGACTGTTGTGTGGTCAATTTAGCTTTAAATTTAGATGACTCCCAGACCGCTAGCAAGTTCGCAATTGCACAGAGTGGCATCCCTATTGATTTCTTGCACTGTTTTGGAAGCCAAATCAGATCGTGCAGTTTTACTGGCGCGCAGCATTCTGTTTCTAGGGCCACCCATCTTCTATTTGGGTTCGAGTGCCACTGGACAATTTGGCATAATTGTGCCGCCTTGTGGTATGCCAACAAGCAAAGTACCGCTAACCCTCCTCTTGTTACTGGTTTTGTCAGTATGCTTTTCGCAATTCGTGGGCTTTTTTTATTCCAAATAAATTGAATAATGCGAGCCTGCAGCGTGAGGACCTCATCCTAACAAGAGGTATCGGGAGGGCTTGAAACAGATATAATAGTTTAGGCAGCAGGTTCATTTTGACACTGTTGATCCGCCCAAACCACGATATGCCATAGCCCGCCCAAACCCTGAGATCTTCCTGCAGTTTCTTCATTATTCTGGGGAAATTTGCTTTATATAGTGTATTGTAGTCCTTTGTGATATATACCCCTAAATATTTGATAGCGGAGGGTTGCCATTTAAAATTGAAGTTGAGCTCTATCAGTTTTTCGACCGGCTTGGGTAGATTGATGTTAAGCGCTTCCATCTTGGCCTGGTTAATTTTAAACCCCGACACCAAGCTGAAAGTTCCCAAGATCGCAAAGACGTTGGGCAAGGAGGTGAGGTGTTTTGACAGTGTCAAGATTACATCGTCTGCGTATAGCGCTACTTTATGATGCTGCTCCCCTATATCTATCCCTGTTATATCTGGGCTTGCTCTGATATGAGCCGCTAATGGTTCTATGCAGAGGGCAAATATTAACGGTGAAAGTGGGCAACCTTGTCTTGTCCTGCTACGGATGTTGAATATCTCCGAGGGGAACCCTTGGTGTCGCACCCTTGCAGTGGGACCATTGTAAAGGGCTAGTATTGCCTCTAGGAGGCGCCCCCCGAACCCAAACGCCCCCAGCGTCTCCCTGAGGAAGGGCCAGTCAATCCTATCAAAGGCCTTTTCGGCGTCCAGACTCAACAACATAGACGGGATATTTTTCTTTTTTGCCAAATCAATCAAATCTACAATCCGCCTAGTATTGTCTGCCGCCTGCCTGCCCTCAATAAAGCCTACTTGATCCGGGTGAATCAACCCCGGAAAGGACAATGCCCACCCTGTTAGCTAACAATTTTGAGAAGATTTTAGTGTCCGAATTGATCAGGGATATTGGCCGGTAGCTCTTGACGTCTGCCGGGTCCTTACCGGGTTTGTGGATCACAGAGATAGACGCCTGGAGCATCTGCGCCGGGAGGGGCTCTCCTGCTAGAATCCCATTAAATAGTGACAACAAGTGGGGAGCCAGAATATTGACAAATTTCTTATAATATAAATTTGAAAATCCGTCTGGACCAGGGGCTTTAGCGGGTTTAAGGGACTTTATTACCTCCGTTACTTCCTCAAGGGTGAAGTCGCCCTGGAGTGCCTCCCTCTCCTCTCTGCTCAAGGTAGGTAGATTTGCCTCTTTTAGGAATTTGTTCAAAGTTGCTGCGGTCTTTTGTGTGTGGCTGACCTTATCTCCGTCGTATAGTGTGGCGTAATAATTCTTAAACACCTCCACTATTTGTCGAGGATCGGAGGTAAGGTCCCCCCCCCTGAGATTTGATGGATGCTATACGGTAATTTGGAAGCTTGTTTCGGAGCTTATTGGCTAATAAGGTATCTGGCTTGTTGGCTTTCTCATAGAATCTGCGCTTTGACCATGCCAACTCCTTCTCGGCCTGAGAGGTCAGGACCAGGTTAAGTTTAATTTTAGTGTCGCTCAGTTCTTTCCAAACCAAATTATCCTTGTGCGTTTTGTGTTGAGCAGTGAGATGTGCCAATTTCTCAGGTAGCTCTTTTACTTTCGCCTCTTTTGCTCTCTTTCTTTTTCCTGCTATGGTCATCAACACCCCTCTCATGGTAGCCTTATGAGCCTCCCATAGGGTGGATTGAGCCGACACACTGCCTTTATTGTCCTTAAAATATTCTTGGATTCACTCACCAATCTCTTTAGCAGTTACGGGGCATTTAAGGTGGAGTTCGTTGAGCTTCCAGTTTGCTCCAGGTCTGTCTAAGGCGTCTAATGTGCACCGCAGCTCTACCGGTGCATGGTCGGACCACGAGATTCCATGGATCTTTGTGTGCCCTACCACTGGGACCACTCTCTTGGATACCAGGAGGTAATCTATCCGACTGTAGCGATTGTGTGGGTGGGAATAAAAGGTATATTCCCGTGCATTAGGATGTTGTTCCCGCCAGATATCAATTAGCTGACAGTCTTGCATACCCTTATGTAGGGTTAGTACGTCCTGTTTGTGGGATGGGTTAGGTCTCGTACATCTGTCCAGGTCAGAGTCTAGTGTGCGGTTAAGATCGCCTGCTATGAAGATATGTCCCTTCGCGACAGTGTGTAGTTTATTAAAGAACTGTGTAAAGAATGTAGCGCTCGTCTCGCATGGGGCGTAGACTGACGCTAATGTCAGAGGTTGACTTTGTATCATCCCCGTAAGGATGATATAACGACCTTCCGGGTCCGCATATTGTTTATTTATATCTAAAGCTAGTTTATTGTGTACTAAGATTGCCACTCCTCTTTGCTTTGCCTTGTTAGAGGCCAGATAAAAAGTTCTGTAGTTTTTGTCTAGATATTTCGGGTGATTGGAGTGTGAAAAGTGGGTTTCTTGTAGAAAAAGTATATCGGCTTTCAGGCGACTATACTCTTTAAATGCGATTCTACGTTTAACTGGGCTGTTAAACCCTTTGACATTGTGTGTAATCATTATTAGTTCATTACTCATCCTTGTCTGTAGAAGAGGTGTGCTCCATTGGCGAGGTCATCTGGGCCGTTCGTTGGTCCGCATACTCCAACTGCTTCTGGGGATCTGTAGTTCTCCATCCTCCTGTAGTTTGGTGCACTATGGGGGGGAAGATACATGAGGGGAGGGGGGGAACATCCAGACAGACATAAACAACACATATAAACAGTGGTCTCAGAGCCTCGGTACCAGTACCCCGGCTGTGAGACCATTGCCCTTGGGTACTGAGTGTAGGCGGCCAGGTACTCCCTCCCCCAATGCCCCCCTCCCTCCCTCACTGGAATCCCCTCCCAAGGGACTTTGCCGGTCATTGGGGTTGATGTCCTTTCCCGCTCCGGCTGTCGGTCCATGCAGGAACAAAAGCAGGCTCGAACCCCGCTATCCGACCTCCCTCCTATAAAATCTTCAAACAACAACTAGCAAACAATGCTTTCCTATGATCATTCCTTTGCCCTACGTACTCCCCTTTACGGTAACCTACCTCTCCCCTTGTAATACATTATCCCTGTACCCTAATTGGAGCTAATAATCATGCCTCTGTGTCTCTGTGTGGCGCCTCCGGCCTTTGCTTGGCCTGGTCCTATGTATCCCTCCACTTTCTTTGGCTGTTGACCTCAATGAGCGGGACCACCGCATATAGAGACGAACTGCATCTGGTTAGTTGACTGCACCGGAATCAAGTGTATTTTGTTTATCTGAGGCCTTTTGATCTCTTTCCTATTCTCACTCTCTCCCATCTACCTTCCCGCGAGTGCATTACCTTCTCACCTCTGTCTTTCTCCTATTTAATCTCTTCCCCTTCCCTTATCTCTCTCCAGCACTTCCATAAATCCTTCTCTTAAGCTAACGTACTCTTACCTTCCAATATATCACTTCCCCCTCCTTTCCCAGCAACCTACTTACTCCTCTCTGCTTCTCCTCCCTACTCCTCCCCTCTCTGATCCCTCCTCCAACTCATCTACCTACTGCTCCTCTCATCCTAACCACTTGCCCTGAACCACCTACTTAATCTACTGCACCGACACACTTTATTCGAGCAAATACCCGGTATGTACCTGGCAGATACCTGGAATGCGCCGCTCCTCACCTCTGACAAGCCCCGTTGCATTTGCCTTCCCAGCCTGGGTTCATGCCTGGCTGATGGGCGGCTGATCTGTTAAATGATAATGATTAGGATTTAATAGGCTGCAATGCTTCGCGTGTCTACCAGATGGCATAAATTCATGAATTGTAATGCAGTATATATATATATACTGTGCAGTATTGCAGCCAGCGTGAATAAAATGCTTCAATCCCTGCTTGGAAAATAACTCAATGCACTCGGGCAGAAAACAGTCACAAACCTCAATACACCCGGGTATACCCGAATTCGTGGGACTAGCCAAGCTCGAATAAAGTGTGTCGCCAGTGTACTTACCCCATCCTGTCTCGCCCTATTACCCTTCCCCCTCCTTCCTTCTCACCTCACTATCCCTCCCCTCCTCTGTATTACCCCCCCTATCTGCGCTACCCGTGCTCTTCTTATCTGCCTCTCCGGATTTCCGATCTCTCACCCCTCTACCCCCCCTTAGCTCCGCAATACATCAAGACCACAACAATTTCTTTTAATGTCCTCCGGTGCAGTCGAGCCCTGCGCCATGCTCCGTCGCCTTCTCCTTCCGGCCTTCTGGCCTGTGTGTAGGTGTCCGGGGTCGCCACTGCTCCCTTCCTCTCGGTGGCCGCTCCCTCAGTCGCCGGCGCTGTTGCATCCGGCTCTTTAAAATGACGTCACCGCCATGGTTTCCTCTACTTCGCGCCACCTCCAAGATGGCCGCTCCGGGTCCCGCCCCTTCCGGTGACGTATTTCCTCTGGACGCCATCTTGGATTTGACAACTCGCGGAAGCAGACGCATCCTCTGCACGGCTTCCCACTCACCTCGATCCTCCCGCCTTCCTGGTTCTACGTTCCACGCCGTCTGTGCTGTCTCCGCCATCTTGAGAGCCATGCCACCGCCACGATGTGAGTCCAAAAGATTTTTTAACAGGCGCCTGACGTCCCGGGCATGCGACATCCACCGGCTCTGTTAGGGGGGGGGGGTGCAAAGTACATTAGTCCAGGGCAAAGGTGTAGTTTTCCTGATTTTTCGAACACCGAACTGTCAACTTTATTAGAATTCAAACTGTGGTGGAACATAGTAATTATATGTTTCCTCCTCCGTGAGTGGCCCCTTCATCAGCTGTGCTTCCGACCGTGGTCCAGGATGGGCCCGGGGCCGGTTCTTCCGTCTCGGAGCCCGTGTGGGTCAGCCGCAGCCCCAGCTTCTTCAGAAATGCCTCACCTTCTCCAGGGGCTTTCATGCTGATTGGGCGTCCATTTTTAATCACCATCAGCCCGAAGGGAAATAGCCAACGGTAGCGGATGGCCTTATCCCTGAGGCATTTAGTTATGGGCCACAGCTCTCTTCTCCGGGCTAATGTAATTGGGGCAATGTCCTGGAATACTGCAATTTTGGTGCCCTCAAATTCTCTCAGGGGTGCATTCCTTGCGTGCTGCAGCACCGCTTCCCTGGTCTTATAGTGATGGAGCCGCACTATAATGTCCCGCGATCGTTCTGTTGGTTGTGGCTTTGACCGGAGAGCCCGATGGCATCTATCCATTCCCAGTTTCTCTTGCGGGGAATCCGGGCACATATGGACGAGCCACCGCGCCACGAACTCCTCACAGTCTCCCACATTCTCTGGGACACCCCGTAGGCGGACATTGTTGCGCCGGTCGCGGTTTTCTGCGTCTTCTTGTCTGTCTTTTAATTCGTTAATTTGCGCCTGCAGGTCCGCTGTCTTTTTTGTATTGCGCAGGCCAACCTTGGCGTTAGCATCCACCTTCACTTCAAGCTCCTGCGTTCTTGCCCCCAGGCTCCCTGGATCCTGGATGTTTAGTTAGTATAAGGTGGTGTTTTTATTCAAGTCTTGCCAGTTTTGTTGTTCGTTTTTTTAGAAAAAAAGGGAGTGAGGCACAGAGCTCTCAGTTCAAGCTTCCATGCTCCTTGCTTCCCAGCATGCACCATCCGATTATTAGATTTTTAAATACACTTTTTAAATACATTTTTTATAAAAAAACTATTTTAGATGATTTCTCTCTAATTGTCTGTGTGTTATTATAAATTTAGACCATATCATTTTAACATTTAGCATTAGGTAAGAGTAGTATATGTATGTTTTTTAAAATTGAATGTTATTAATTATTGTCTTTTTATTTTTAGAGCACTCAATTCATTTACCTTGTGTTATTGTAATAAAATTGTTATTTTTAATGTATTATGTTATGTTGTCCCCTCACGTCTCTAGCTGAGGGGCCGCCTGTCTTGATCTGATCTAGCACTGGATGGGTTATGTCCCTCAGGTGTTTTGGATTGAGTCAATCTAGTGCGGCCAATCGCGGGAGATCTGAGGGTACAAGAAGCGCCCCGGAACTTCCTCCAATATTCCCTGAAGATGTTTTTCGAAACGAAATGCGTAGGAGAGGGCGCGTTCCATATCTCTCTATATACCCACTGTGATATTTCCCCCTTTGCACTGCTGAGTTTGGGACTTGCTGCCGTTTTTGCTGTGAGCCAGCGCGATGCGACTTTGAAACCAGGAGACTCCATCTGATGACGTCAGACGCCAACGTGGACTAATCCGGAAGTAGAGGAACTCCTCTGAACGGACGATTACGGCAGTGATACCACCAGGGACTGAGAGGGAATTCCAATAACGAGCTGGCTCCCACGACCCTGTGCCCCTGCCACCAGAGGAAAGATCCCCAAGTCCTGCATCGCGATCGTGATTTGCTGTCTACAGATGGGTAACATGTCCCAAACATGTCATGCTGTGTAATTGTTTAATTGATGTATGTGCAATACTCACCCTTTACTTATAAATTGCTTTTTTAAATATACTACACTATGAGGTTTTTTTTGCGCTGTTCTCTTTTTTCTCTTTTGTACTAGCTTGGAGTGCTGAGCCTTCTACCCGAATAGCTGCACAAAACCTCACCTTTACAAGGTTGTATTCACATTTATTATTTAAGAGTCACATCACAAACTATTATAACACCTATATGAGGGCAGAATTTAGTTTTTTCACTTTATCGTCGTATGCTCACCTTTGCTGCATATATTGGTTTAATATTAGAAAAGTGTATATTTCACTTTATTGGTTAAATTTGTATTTGTATATATATATATATATATATATATATATATTTTTTTTTTTTTTTTTTGTGGTTCTTATTTGCTGCACACTATCAATATGGCTTGGTCTTTATCAAGCTGTAGGGAAAAAAGGGCAGCATTATTTGATTCTATGTTCAGAGATGAGATAAATGTATTTGAAGATGAATTTCTACCTGATATTTCTACTGAAACCCATTTTAAACAGTTAGAGAATTTACTACTGACTGAGACCAAACAGTGGCTGGAACGTAACACCATACAAAGATATCTAGATTGCGGGAGAGTACCCCGGGGGTTACGTTTCCAGAAGAACCCCACATTTGGGAGGGATAATATTCAATTCATGAAGGAATGGGATAGAATTCAGGTGGAATGCTCAAGAGAACTAATGAGGTTGATCATTTTTGAGCGTAGTAGATCAATTGCTGCATTAGAGAAAGAAATAGGCAAAAAAATCTTAATTTTGGAGCCTTTAGTTATTAATACTGACTGCTCCAAATTGGAATGCGAACTGAAAATGACCTTAGAGTCATCAACGGAGGAGATTATGCTTAATAAGCAAAAGAAATTTTATCGTGACAAACACGACTATGATAATGGTCGACAGAAAGATTGGAATAGGTCAGAAAGAGAAAAGGGCAATGTCTTTAATGGTCAAAATCCCCCTAACAAATTTCAAGTAATACAACATCAAAAGAAAAAAAGAGAAAATAGTCTCCATTATGAAGGAGAAAAAGGGAAAAAAGAACAACCAAAAGATAATCTGAAACCCTATAGAAACTATTCCATAAAAACACAAGACAAATACCATAGGAGTTATAATAAAAGGAGAAATAACTCTAACAACAGATCAGAGTACTCCCATAAGGAGTCACATGGAAAAGACACACACCAGAAAGATAGACAGTATGAACAGAAAAGGGCCAATCCATCCCCTAGGAAAAACTCTGAACAGCAATCTCCAAAAAAGTCCCTTTTTCTGGAGGAACTCAAATTGCGATATTTGGGCCCAACAGAAAAGGGGAGTATATTAAGAGAGAAAGAAAGAACGAATCTAGAGACTCCCAGACCTCAGAAAAGACATCACTCACCAGAAGAGGAACGAGAGGAGGGCATAAAACCAAAGCAAAGAAGGGAATCAAATTAGTGAATAAAGAATCCTTCAAAGACATTTTCAATTTGTCAAAAACAGATTTGACTTTATGTCAGAAGTTGGTCCTAAGTAAAGGTCTTAAATTTTCCCAATCTAGTGGACCAAACGGGTTTCAGTTATTCACTGATTTGCATAGATTTACTAGGAACCTGACACTGAAGCGACATTTCCTCAAAAAAGAAATGTCAACTGATTCTAATGAACTAGTTTTAGATTCAGATAATCTCGATGAAGAAAATCACCTGACATTATGCCAACACAGTAACTTTAAGCCACCCTCTAGGTTTTACCCTGCACATAGTAAAGGGAGCTTTATTGATTCATTTTTTAATATACAGTAGTGAACAATGAGTTCACATCACTGGCAAAGAATTTTAAGTCATCTGACATTCTACATAACCTTAGCTATAAGGAACACTTAGCACTAAAAGAACTGCAGGATATGAAAGATCTGGTCATGAGGCAAGCAGATAAGGGTGGAGGAGTAGTTCTCCAGAATCGTGAGGATTATGAAACTGAGGCAATGCGTATACTGAATGATTCAGTTAGTTATGGTAGACTCAGTCAAGATCCTACTAAACGCTTTGACTCCGAACTACAGAGCCTTCTCGATGAAGCTTTGGAGTCCACTCTTTTAAATAAATCTGAATATCAATTTTTAAATGTTTTATCTCCCACTATACCAGTATATTATCATCTTCCCAAGATACACAAGACATCAATCGATCCACCGGGTAGACCTATAATCTCCGGAATTGGATCCCTAACATCAAATTTGTCACAGTACGTAGATTTTTTTCTACAAAAATATGTGAAAATACTGCCATCATACATTAAAGATACTACTGCCGTCTTGAATTTGGTCAAAACTATAAAATGGCAAGATGGCTACAGATGGGCAACATTTGATGTCCAATCCCTTTATACATGCATTCCCCATGATAAAGGGATTGATGCAATTAAGGAGATTTTGTCAAAAGATATAGAACTCCACCCACTAAATTGTGATTTTATTATCGATGCCATCAGTTTTATTTTGTCACACAACTATTTTCTATTTTTAAATCAGTTCTATATACAGTTGTGTGGCACTGCCATGGGGACGCGTTTTGCCCCCAGTTATGCCAACATATACATGGGGATATGGGAGGTTAACTTTATATGGCATAATAACCCATTTGCGGATAGGGTTATTGTTTGGCAGAGATATATCGATGATGTCCTGTGCATCTGGGAGGGTGATGAGGATACTTTGGAATTATTCAAGATCTATCTGAATAAAAATGATTTTAACCTAAAATTTACTTCAGAAACCAATCCAAATCAGATAGATTTCCTGGACCTCAGTTTGGTATCTAGGACTGGTGAAAATATTAATACCAAAACATTTTTTTAAAAGGTGGACACCAATAGCTTTCTATTATCATCCAGCAACCATAAAAGATCCTGGATTGATAATATACCACTAAGCCAGTTTATGCGTATTAAACGAAATTGTAGCCTTCAAACTGACTTTGAATCCCAATCGACTTCTCTTTTCGAGAGGTTTATTGAACGAGGATACGATAAGGCCCTGTTGTTCAGTTCTTTGGAAAAAGTGGATAAGATGGAGAGGGATTCTTTATTGATTCAAAAAAAACAAATAAATAATGAAGATGAAAGTAACAAACTTAAAGTACCATTTATTACAGAATTTAGTTCAGTGAGTACGAGCATTCAAAAGATAATCAATAAAAACTGGAATATTTTATGTAACGATCCGATTCTGGGTCCCTCTCTTCACCAAAAACCAAGCTTTATTTACCGTAGGGCTAAGACCCTTAAACACTATTTAGCAACAAGTGATATTGGGAGTCCAATTATTACACCTTTGGAGATCCCCTGGATGCCTGGTAAACCCAACGGTAATTTTAGCTGTGGAAGATGCAAGGCCTGCAAAATGTTAAATACAGACCGAAAAACATTTTCATCAAACAGCACAAAAGAAAAATTCACTGTAAAAGATTGCATTTCATGCAAATCAACTTATGTAGTCTATCTGCTGCAATGCCCCTGGGGGTACCAGTATGTAGGGCGGACCAAAAGATTCCTGAGAGTGAGGATTCTAGAACACGCCAGGAACATCAAAATAGGGTTCGAACAACATAGTGTATCGAGACATTTTAAGTCCAAACATAACTGTGATCCCTCATTATTAAGATATCTAGGCATTCAAATTGTTACGTCAGGAAGACGTGGTGGAGACAGAGATAAAAAAACTATCCAAACAGGAAAGCCTGTGGATATATAAGTTACAAACTCTGTCTCCACTGGGTCTAAACGAGGAAATTGACGTTTGGTCTCTATTCTGATCTTCATGAAAATGCATTTATGTTCTATTGCCAGTGATTATTAGATTTTTTTTTTTTTATAACTCTCTTTTTATTTGGTATTACAGAGCATACATAATATCACCACCTATTGGCATACGTTACAGAATACACAATTTTGTCATCAAAACAATGACACGTAGACAAGACATGAGACAGACGTAACGAACCACACGTAAACCACATCACTAAGACGGACAGGACAAACTAGACTTGGGGTGAGACACATTAGGGTGGGTGGGGGTGGGGGGCACCTGTAGCTGCTGCTTCGGAGCGGAGTATCTGCTATTAGCTCTATGTGTACGCTAGGGTGTGTTGTGGATATCCCAGTGGTTCCATGTTCTCCGTCGCTATGTCATCATCCCGTCTGGTCTGCTCTGTCCAAGGAGAACGCATTTATCTATATTAGTGCAAAATTGTGGCGGCGTCCACCCCCGGGATGTCTGTTTGGGCCAGCCATGGGGCCCATACGTTTAGAAATTTGGAGCCAGAGTCGTTGATCCAACTCGTCAACTGTTCCATCTGGCAGACATGCCAAATTCTGTTCCTGATTTTGGCTATAGTGGGTAATTCCTGTTGTCTCCATACTGCTGCGATCTCACACCTCGTGGCGGTTGCGAAATGTGCAACCAATTTGAGTGTCGCGTTAGACACGTCCTGAGGCCGTCTGCCCACGAGGAACAGCCACGGGTCCAGGGGGACCTCCAAGTTGAGGATTCTTTCTAGCCAATCCCTAATAGATTCCCAAATCGGGACCACTTTCGGGCAAGACCACAGCATATGTTTTAAATCAGCCGTTTCCCCACAATGTTTTGGGCAGAGCGGGGAATAGCCCTTGATAAATTTATATAATTTCAATGGGGTATGGTACCACCGCATTAGGACTTTATATGCGTTCTCCTTCAACGTGGCACAGATTGAGCTTTTGGCAGCTGCCTGTAATATATGATCCCATTCCTCGTCCTCTAGTGTCTCCCCTAAATCTTTCTCCCACTGTCGCATGTATTTCAGGTGGGGGGCGTCGGAAGTCTTCGGACAGACTACCTCCCTGTACATCCGAGAAGTTAGTCCTCTTGTGTCTGTCTCTCTGGAAAACAGCTGTTCGAAATTAGTTCGTGCTGGGCGAACCGGGAATTTATTATAGAAAGCCCTGACCTGGAGGAATCTAAATAATTCTGTGTTGGGTAGCTTTTTCTCATCCTTAATCATATCGAACGTCTTGATATATTTACTTCCTTCCAGGTCCTTTAATCGTAAGTACCCCGCTTGCGTCCATTTTACAAATTTGTCACCTAACAGCCCTGGAGCAAAATCCGGATTTCCCACCAGGGGGGTCATCAACGACTGTTGTGTGGTCAATTTAGCTTTAAATTTAGATGACTCCCAGTCCGCTAGCGAGTTCGCAATTGCACAGAGTGGCATCCCTATTGATTTCTTGCACTGTTTTGGAAGCCAAATCAGATCGTGCAGTTTTACTGGCGCGCAGCATTCTGTTTCTAGGGCCACCCATCTTCTATTTGGGTTCGAGTGCCACTGGACAATTTGGCATAATTGTGCCGCCTTGTGGTATGCCAACAAGCAAGGTACCGCTAACCCTCCTCTTGTTACTGGTTTTGTCAGTATGCTTTTCGCAATTCGTGGGCTTTTTTTATTCCAAATAAATTGAATAATGCGAGCCTGCAGCGTGAGGACCTCAGTCCTAACAAGAGGTATTGGGAGGGCTTGAAACAGATATAATAGTTTAGGCAGCAGGTTCATTTTGACACTGTTGATCCGCCCAAACCACGATATGCCATAGCCCGCCCAAACCCTGAGATCTTCCTGCAGTTTCTTCATTATTCTGGGGAAATTTGCTTTGTGTATTGTAGTCCTTTGTGATATATACCCCTAAATATTTGATAGCGGAGGGTTGCCATTTAAAATTGAAGTTGAGCTCTATCAGTTTTTCGACCGGCTTGGGTAGATTGATGTTAAGCGCTTCCATCTTGGCCTGGTTAATTTTAAACCCCGACACCAAGCTGAAAGTTCCCAAGATCGCAAAGACGTTGGGCAAGGAGGTGAGGTGTTTTGACAGTGTCAAGATTACATCGTCTGCGTATAGCGCTACTTTATGATGCTGCTCCCCTATATCTATCCCTGTTATATCTGAGCTTGCTCTGATATGAGCCGCTAACGGTTCTATGCAGAGGGCAAATATTAACGGTGAAAGTGGGCAACCTTGTCTTGTCCCGCTACGGATGTTGAATATCTCTGAGGGGAACCCTTGGTGTCGCACCCTTGCAGTGGGACCATTGTAAAGGGCTAGTATTGCCTCTAGGAGGCGCCCCCCGAACCCAAACGCCCCCAGCGTCTCCATGAGGAAGGGCCAGTCAATCCTATCAAAGGCCTTTTCGGCGTCCAGACTCAACAACATAGACGGGATATTTTTCTTTTTTGCCAAATCAATCAAATCTACAATCTGCCTAGTATTGTCTGCCGCCTGCCTGCCCTCAATAAAGCCTACTTGATCTGGGTGAATCAACCCCGGAAAGGACAATGCCCACCCTGTTAGCTAACAATTTTGAGAAGATTTTAGTGTCCGAATTGATCAGGGATATTTGCCGGTAGCTCTTGACGTCTGCCGGGTCCTTACCGGGTTTGTGGATCACAGAGATAGACGCCTGGAGCATCTGCGCCGGGAGGGGCTCTCCTGCTAGAATCCCATTAAATAGTGACAACAAGTGGGGAGCCAGAATATTGACAAATTTCTTATAATATAAATTTGAAAATCCGTCTGGACCAGGGGCTTTAGCGGGTTTAAGGGACTTCATTACCTCCGTTACTTCCTCAAGGGTGAAGTCGCCCTGGAGTGCCTCCCTCTCCTCTCTGCTCAAGGTAGGTAGATTTGCCTCTTTTAGGAATTTGTTCAAAGTTGCTGCGGTCTTTTGTGTGTGGCTGACCTTATCTCCGTCGTATAGTGTGGCGTAATAATTCTTAAACACCTCCACTATTTGTCGAGGATCGGAGGTAAGGTCCCCCCCCCTGAGATTTGATGGATGCTATACGGTAATTTGGAAGCTTGTTTTGGAGCTTATTGGCTAATAAGGTATCTGGCTTGTTGGCTTTCTCATAGAATCTGCGCTTTGACCATGCCAACTCCTTCTCGGCCTGAGAGGTCAGGACCAGGTTAAGTTTAATTTTAGTGTCGATCAGTTCTTTCCAAACCAAATTATCCTTGTGCGTTTTGTGTTGAGCAGTGAGATGTGCCAATTTCTCACGTAGCTCTTTTACTTTCGCCTCTTTTGCTCTCTTTCTTTTTCCTGCTATGGTCATCAACACCCCTCTCATGGTAGCCTTATGAGCCTCCCATAGGGTGGATTGAGCCGACACACTGCCTTTATTGTCCTTAAAATATTCTTGGATTCGCTCACCAATCTCTTTTGCAGTTACGGGGCATTTAAGGTGGAGTTCGTTGAGCTTCCAGTTTGCTCCAGGTCTGTCTAAGGCGTCTAATGTGCACCGCAGCTCTACCGGTGCATGGTCGGACCACGAGATTCCATGGATCTTTGTGTGCCCTACCACTGGGACCACTCTATTGGATACCAGGAGGTAATCTATCCGACTGTAGCGATTGTGTGGGTGGGAATAAAAGGTATATTCCCGTGCATTAGGATGTTGTTCCCGCCAGATATCAATTAGCTGACAGTCTTGCATACCCTTATGTAGGGTTAGTACGTCCTGTTTGTGGGATGGGTTAGGTCTCGTACATCTGTCCAGGTCAGAGTCTAGTGTGCGGTTAAGATCGCCTGCTATGAAGATATGTCCCTTCGCGACAGTGTGTAGTTTATTAAAGAACTGTGTAAAGAATGTAGCGCTCGTCTCGCATGGGGCGTAGACTGACGCTAATGTCAGAGGTTGACTTTGTATCATCCCCGTAAGGATGATATAACGACCTTCCGGGTCCGCATATTGTTTATTTATATCTAAAGCTAGTTTATTGTGTACTAAGATAGCCACTCCTCTTTGCTTTGCCTTGTTAGAGGCCAGATAAAAAGTTCTGTAGTTTTTGTCTAGATATTTCGGGTGATTGGAGAGTGAAAAAGTGGGTTTCTTTTAGAAAAAGTATATCGGCTTTCAGGCGGCTATACTCTTTAAATGCGATTCTACGTTTAACTGGGCTGTTAAACCCTTTGACATTGTGTGTAATCATTATTAGTTCATTACTCATTCTTGTCTGCAGAAGAGGTGTGCTCCATTGGCGAGGTCATCTGGGCCGTTCGTTGGTCCGCATACTCCAACTGCTTCTGGGGATCTGTAGTTCTCCATCCTCCTGTAGTTTGGTGCACTATGGGGGGGAAGATACATGAGGGGAGGGGGGGAACATCCAGAAAGACATACACAACACATATAAACAGTGGTCTCAGAGCCTCGGTACCAGTACCCCGGCTGTGAGACCATTGCCCTTGGGTACTCAGTGTAGGCGGCCAGGTACTCCCTCCCCCCCTGCCCCCCTCCCTCCCTCACTGGAATCCCCTCCCAAGGGACTTGGCCGGTCATTGGGGTTGATGTCCTTTCCCGCTCCGGCTGTCGGTCCATGCAGGAACAAAAGCAAGCTCGAACCCCGCTATCCGGCCTCCCTCCTATAAAATCTTCAAACAACAACTAGCAAACAATGCTTTCCTATGATCATTCCTTTGCCCTACGTACTCCCCTTTACGGTAATCTACCTCTCCCCCTTGTAATACATTATCCCTGTACCCTAATTGGAGCTAATAATCATGCCTCTGTGTCTCTGTGTGGCGCCTCCGGCCTTTGCTTGGCCTGGTCCTATGTATCCCTCCACTTTCAGTGGCTGTTGACCTCAATGAGCGGGACCACCGCATATAGAGACGAACTGCATCTGGTTAGTTGACTGCCCCGGAATCAAGTGTATTTTGTTTACCTGAGGCCTTTTGATCTCTTTCCTATTCTCACTCTCTCCCATTTACCTTCCCGCGAGTGCATTACCTTCTCACCTATGTCTTTCTCCTATTTAATCTCTTCCCCTTCCCTTATCTCTCTCCAGCACTTCCATAAATCCTTCTCTTAAGCTAACGTACTCTTACCTTCCAATATATCACTTCCCCCTCCTTTCCCAGCAACCTACTTACTCCTCTCTGCTTCTCCTCCCTACTCCTCCCCTCTCTGATCCCTCCTCCAACTCATCTACCTACTGCTCCTCTCATCCTAACCACTTGCCCTGAACCACCTACTTAATCTACTTACCCCATCCTGTCTCGCCCTATTACCCTTCCCCCTCCTTCCTTCTCACCTCACTATCCCTCCCCTCCTCTGTATTACCCCCCCTATCTGTGCTACCCGTGCTCTTCTTATCTGCCTCTCCGGCTTTCCGATCTCTCACCCCTCTACCCCCCCTTAGCTCCGCAATACATCAAGACCACAACAATTTCTTTTAATGTCCTCCGGTGCAGTCGAGCCCTGCGCCATGCTCCGTCGCCTTCTCCTTCCGGCCTTCTGGCCTGTGTGTAGGTGTCCGGGGTCGCCACTGCTCCCTTCCTCTCGGTGGCCGCTCCCTCAGTCGCCGGCGCTGTTGCATCTGGCTCTTTAAAATGACGTCACCGCCAGGGTTTCCTCTACTTCGCGCCACCTCCAAGATGGCCGCTCCGGGTCCCGCCCCTTCCGGTGACGTATTTCCTCCGGACGCCATCTTGGATTTGACAACTCACGGAGGCAGACGCATCCTCTGCACGGCTTCCCGCTCACCTCGATCCTCCCGCCTTCCTGGTTCTGCGTTCCACGCCATCTGTGCTGTCTCCGCCATCTTGAGAGCCATGCCACCGCCACGAGGTGAGTCCAAAAGATTTTTTAACAGGCGCCTGACGTCCCGGGCATGCGACATCCACCGGCTCTGTTAGGGGGGGGGGGGTGCAAAGTACATTAGTCCAGGGCAAAGGTGTAGTTTTCCTGATTTTTCGAACACCGAACTGTCAACTTTATTAGAATTCAAACTGTGGTGGAACATAGTAATTATACGTTTCCTCCTCCGTGAGTGGCCCCTTCATCAGCTGTGCTTCCGACCGTGGTCCAGGATGGGCCCGGGGCCGGTTCTTCCGTCTCGGAGCCCGTGTGGGTCAGCCGCAGCCCCAGCTTCTTCAGAAATGCCTCACCTTCTCCAGGGGCTTTCATGCTGATTGGGCGTCCATTTTTAATCACCATCAGCCCGAAGGGAAATAGCCAACGGTAGCGGATGGCCTTATCCCTGAGGCATTTAGTTATGGGCCACAGCTCTCTTCTCCGGGCTAATGTAATTGGGGCAATGTCCTGGAATACTGCAATTTTGGTGCCCTCAAATTCTCTCAGGGGTGCATTCCTTGCGTGCTGCAGCACCGCTTCCCTGGTCTTATAGTGATGGAGCCGCACTATAATGTCCCGCGGTCGTTCTGTTGGTTGTGGCTTTTTACCGGAGAGCCCGATGGCATCTATCCATTCCCAGTTTATCTTGCGGGGAATCCGGGCACATATGGGCGAGCCACCGCGCCACGAACTCCTCACAGTCTCCCACATTCTCTGGGACGCCCCGTAGGCGGACATTGTTGCGCCGGTCGCGGTTTTCTGCATCTTCTTGTCTGTCTTTTAATTCGTTAATTTGCGCCTGCAGGTCCGCTGTCTTTTTTGTATTGCGCAGGCCAACCTTGGTGTTAGCATCCACCTTCACTTCAAGCTCCTGCGTTCTTGCCCCAAGGCTCCCTACCTCCTTTTCCAGGGCTCTAATTTTAGCCTGCAACATGGATTTTAAGTCTGTATATAGTCTTTCAAAATCGCAGCGTCTTATCGGCAGAAGACCCTGATCCTCCCCTGTATCCCCCTCCTCCTCCGATTCTGATCCAGTGCGGGAGGTGGGTGCCATTGCTGCCATGGCTCTGCTCGGTTTAGCTCCGCCAAAATACTCTGGGAGCCCCTTTTTTTTAGGGGTTTTAGCTATCTTTTTTGACATCCTGGATGTTTAGTTAGTATAAGGTGGTGTTTTTATTCAAGTCTTGCCAGTTTTGTTGTTCGTTTTTTTAGAAAAACAGGGAGTGAGGCACAGAGCTCTCAGTTCAAGCTTCCATACTCCTTGCTTCCCAGCATGCACCATCCGATTATTAGATTTTTAAATACACTTTTTAAATACATTTTTTATAAAAAACTATTTTAGATGATTTCTCTCTAATTGTCTGTGTGTTATTATAAATTTAGACCATATCATTTTAACATTTAGCATTAGGTAAGAGTATTATATGTATGTTTTTTAAAATTGAATGTTATTAATTATTGTCTTTTTATTTTTAGAGCACTCAATTCATTTACCTTGTGTTATTGTAATAAAATTGTTATTTTTAATGTATTATGTTATGTTGTCCCCTCACGTCTCTAGCTGAGGGGCCGCCTGTCTTGATCTGATCTAGCACTGGATGGGTTATGTCCCTCAGGTGTTTTGGATTGAGTCAATCTAGTGCGGCCAATCGCGGGAGATCTGAGGGTACAAGAAGCGCCCCGGAACTTCCTCCAATATTCCCTGAAGATGTTTTTCGAAACGAAACGCGTAGGAGAGGGCGCGTTCCATATCTCTCTATATACCCACTGTGGTATTTCCCCCTTTGCACTGCTGAGTTTGGGACTTGCTGCCGTTTTTGCTGTGAACCAGCGCGATGCGACTTTGATACCAGGAGACGCCATCTGATGACGTCAGACGCCAACGTGGACTAATCCGGAAGTAGAGGAACTCCTCTGAATGGACGAGGACGGCAGTGATACCGCCAGGGACTGAGAGGGAATTCCAATAACGAGCTGGCTCCCACGACCCTGTGCCCCTGCCACCAGAGGAAAGATCCCCAAGTCCTGCATCGCGATCGTGATTTGCTGTCTACAGATGGGTAACATGTCCCAAACATGTCATGCTGTGTAATTGTTTAATTGATGTACGTGCAATTCTCACCCTTTACTTATAAATTGCTTTTTTAAATATACTAAACTATGAGGGTTTTTTTGCGCTGTTCTCTTTTTTCTCTTTTGTACTAGCTTGGAGTGCTGACCCTTCTACCCGAATAGCTGCACAAAACCTCACCTTTACAAGGTTGTATTCACATTTATTATTTAAGAGTCACATCACCAACTATTATAACACCTATATGAGCGCAGAATTTTGTTTTTTCATTACAGGATCTGTAACTGCATAAAAGCGCCGCATTTCTTCCACAATGTTTTTCCTTAAATTGACAGGAAGGGCCTTTTTTGCGCGATTCCCATCGTAGTTCACTTTGAAGGCCCAGTCGCAGTACAACGAGTAGGGAACATGGTGCTTAAAAATGATCAAGGCATACTTGTGGGGTACACCAGCACTCCTCACCCTATAATTCTCCCTGAGCGCTGGTGGCAGAGCGCACAGGGTGATGTCTGGCACCGTTTCGATGCGAGCGGGTGTAGACCTTTTGGGAGCGGATGTGCTTGAGGCGACGGACGATGGTAGGTTGTCTGGGAGGAAGCTTTCCTCCAGTCGTGGTCGCCGTGTTGTCTCCTGGCATGGTCTTGACGGGGTTGTCATGTCCTCCTCAACGGCATACATGTACACTACATTTTCTGGTGGAGGGGGTGCGCTTGCTGATGGAAGGGGGTCGAAGGGGGTCACATCCATGTCACCCCCCTGCTCCGGGGGCGGGGAAACAGGGGCATTAGCACCGAGCAAATAATGTATGCCCGCAATGTCAGCCGCTATCTTCTCCATTCGTTGATCCATCCGTTGCTCCATTTGTAGCATCCGTTGCTCCACATTTAGCATTGTCTCCAGAAGCAGATCTATCTTTGCCAGCACAATAGATTTCCCGGGGAGATCCACACTTATCCCATTCAGCATCCGCTCTAACGAGCTGCTTCTTGTGCATGGCGTCTGGACATCTGGGGGAATGGGTGCAACGGAGGATGAGATGGGGGTTCCATGGACAGAAGCGGCATCGATGGAGAGTGGAGGAGGTGACCTGTGGATACCCGGTAGAGGAGAAGCGGCAGCGTCGTCGAAGAGGGATGGAGAAAGTGACCTTTGGATTTCCGGGCGAGAAGCAGAGTCGTCCAAGAGCAGAGGAGACAGTGACCCATGGATTTCAGAGGCGGCAGCATCGTCAGATGGAACCGGAGAAGATGGGGGTGGAGAAGACAGGCTGAAGTTTTCCGGGACAGCTACAGCAGAGTCGTCGAAGCATATGGGAGGAAGTGGTCTGCGGATTCGATGGGTTGGCTGCCATTCGTTCTGCGTCGAGAGTACATCACCGTATATCTTCTTCACATAATGAGGCTTACGTCTAAGGAAACCCTTACCTTTTGGGGTCAGCAGAAGGTTTTCTTTATTGGCCTTAGCCTGTCGCTTTTGCCATAGCGTGGAAACGGCAACCGCCTTTCGCTTTTTCAGCATGACAGGCACGGCAGAGGTGAGTGGGTTCTTGCGTCCATAGAAACGGGGATGCTCCATGGAAGCAGGTGGCACAATGCAGTACAGTATCTGGACAAGGGCAAGTTCAGATAAAGATCATCGAGTGGTGGGCTATGCAAAGTGTGTGACCTTTTATGCATGGCGGCCAGGTACAGGTGTTGAAAGTGGGCGTACTCTAATGTGAGTCAGTACCGTATAAATACACCATCCATTTTGTGTATTGACTGCACATAGAATACACATCGACTAAACATCGAATATACATTCTTGTGTTTGTATTTCTTTCTACTCGCAGCAATGCCTGTTAAAAAGATTTCAAAGGATCTCAGCATGCGAATTAAGGAGATGTACACGAACGGACACCGAATTGCTGCTATCCAATGCTGGTTAGCTACTTCTGGCCTCGTTGTGCCATCAAACACCGTGGGCTATCATGCATACGGAAAAAACAGAGACCGGAAAAAGGCACCAAGGGTAACTAACGCGTAAGTATATTTATAAAACTTAACAACAAAAAAAATATAGAAAACTGTACTGTACGTACTGTACTGTTCATACAGTACAGTACATCTACAGTACAGTTCTGTATCTACTGTAATACTGTTGTTATTTCTGTTGATTTATATAACAACATAGTTTGTCTATTTATATTTATAGAACAGCAGTATACATTATTTGTATATTTCGTACAACGGTATATATAGGATGTATATTTATATTTATATTACAACAGTATATTTATAGTGTATATTTATATTTCTAGTACAACAGTATATATATTTTGTCTATTTATATTTATAGTACAGCAGTATACATATTTTGTATATTTCAATTTATCTTACAACGGTATATATAGGATGTATATTTATATTTATATTACAACAGTATATTTATTGTGTATATTTATATTTGTAGTACAACAGTATATATATTTTGTCTATTTATATTTATAGTACAGCAGTATACATTTTTTGAATATTTCAATTTATCTTACAACGGTATATACACCAGTAGGATGTATATTTATAATACAACAGTATATTTATTGTGTATATTTATAGTACAGCAGTCTATATTTTTTGTATATTTCAATTTATTTAATATTACAACATTATATTTACAGTATATACATTTTATATTGCTGCATATTAATAAAACAATATATTTTCTTTACATTGTAGGGAGACAACTCTTCTGGTGGAAAAAATAAGTGAGGAGAATGATGAGAGGAGTGCATTAAGGGTTAAAAACACTCTGCAGGAAAAGCAAAATCTGACTGTATCCGAGAGCAGCATAAAGAAGATGAGACGCAGCATTGGATGGAAATATGGACGTGTGAGGTTAGTACTGGACAGTACAGGAGGTAAAAGTGTTGTTTAGCAAACTGTACTGCACTGTGCCGCTAAAAAAATTTATTCCTTGTCATTACAGAGCGTACCCTATGATACGGGACGCAAACAAAATCAAGAGACTGCTCCAGGCCCAGGCATGGATCGGCAGTGGGGAGACTTTCCAGGTTTGCATCTTCACTGATGAGTCTACTGTGTCACTGGAGAGATTTGCAAGCTTTGCATTCCACAAAAAAGGCCGCATATCTTTGAAGCCGTGGCCAAAACACCCTGTGAAGCTGCATGTGTGTAGAATAAATTCTTTGTGTTTCTTAGGGATGCACAAGTCCTTGTCAAGCCAAATTTTCAGTGCTTCAATGCCCCTGGCATGGTCAATACAAGTATACAATGAGGCCACATCACATGTGGCCCACAAATAGGTGGATTTCCATTTGATGTTTGAGGTGGAATCGATGACGTGGAGCGTATCCCTAATATGTGACCTGAGGTTAGCTACAAAGGGTTGAAGATGGTAATCTACATATTGGCATAAGCTCGACGTCATCGACTCCACCCCGGACACAATGGGCCTGCCAGGGGAATTGACCAAGGACTTGTGCACCTTTGGCAAATGATAGAAAATGGGTGTACGTGGATGAGGGTTAAACAAAAATTTAAACTCTGTTTTGGAAATAATACCTTGAGTGAGGGCTATGAGAAGAAGCTCTTTTAGACCATTCTGATAACCCATTACCGGGTCAGACTCAAGGGTTAAATTGGAGGCCGGGTCACCCAGGAGTCTGTGTGCCTCCTGAAGATACGCAGAAGTGTCCTTGATGACCACCCCCCCCCTTGTCAGCCTGCCTGATTACTATTAAGGGATTTTCAGAAGATTGTAAGCAATCACTGGGGAGTTCTCAGATGTGATCCTTATTTGAAGGGCATTCTTCTGGACCGGGCCTCGATTGTCTACAGAAAGGCCAGAAGTATGAAGAGCATTATAGCTCCAACCAAATTGAGATCAGGGAATGTCTCCAAAAAATCAGCGTTAAATGGTCTTAAAGGGAACCACAGATGTGGACGAGGTAGATGTATTACCTGTAGACATTTGAGGACCCGGTCCGATTTTAGTTCTCCCAATAGAGATATTATCTATCAGGTTAGGAATCTTATAAATTGTCAAAGTTTATTTGTGGTATACTGCATCCAGTGTGGTTGCGGGCTACGCTATATTGGACGCACCACAAGACCTCTCTGCACCCGTTTCCTGGAGCACAGGAGGAGTGTTATAAAGGGAATGATTGTTAATAGTATTTCCCGACACTATAACGCCATACATAATCAGGACCCTAAATGTATGACGGTAATGGGCCTGGAACATATTTCACCCTGTGCTCTGGGAGGCGATCGTTTCAAGATCTTGTGCAGACAGGAGACCTATTGGATCCACCAGTTGGGGACCCTCACCCCTGGAGGACTCAATGAGTGTCTGGATGCTAGTACACTAGTCTGATCTCCTACTCTCTTGGACTCTCGTCGCTCTAATCGAGGGAGAACAGTTGTGTCTGCCAATTCCCCATAAGCCTCTTTTTCCTTCACTCCCACATCAGCAAGCAGTTTATCCCCATCCCATCTTCCCTCTCCCCATTCCCTACCTCACCATTCCTTTCCCCCCTTTTTTCCAGATCCCCCCCCTTCCCTCCCTCCCTAGCCCCTTCCGGTCCCCCTCCATCCCTGGTTCATTTCCACATAAATGATTGACAGTATTGTCTACATTTATTCATTACATTTTCATTTATATTTAATGTATACATTTTTATTCCAATAATTTTTTATAATTAAATTTTTTATAATTAATCTTAAATTAGAATTATAGTTTCATTTGATGATTCATCATTATCATTTTGCAATTCATTTTTCATTTAGTTCCAGCCCTTGATACTTTTTCTCTCTCCTCTCCCTGTTCACTAGATTTCCATCTTGAGTTACATCAATATCTCTGTGAATATACATTTACATGATTCATCATGTTCTATTTTTATTTTTATCTATATATCCATATGAGAGAAATATACACCCCACTTTATAATAGTTCAACTATTTGATACACATTGGTTAATATACATCAGTATATTCATCTATGTACAAGTATCTGGGGAGCATATAAGCCCATTTGAGTCATAAGGTTGCTCTTAGCTTATGTTCTATATACACATATATATTATCTTTCCAGCAAAAAGTACGTGCAACTTTTACTTGTTTAGTAGTGTAGATCTATTGAATTTTCGGTTGCTCATTATGTATATGTACATAATTTTGTCTATATATGCATGGTGTTCTGATGGGGAATTAATAGTTCTTACTATCTTTTATTTATAATATGATTATTAGATCTCAATGTACTGCCACCCCTGTGTGTGTTTTTTATGTGTGTAATTTTATTTCAAATATTTTTGTATATATTTATTATTTAATGTTTATTATACAACAGGGGATAATTTACTTAATTTCATTTTTAACTTTGCTTTCTCGTTTTATCTATTGGTTCAGATCATCCATTTGAATCATTTTTAAGTATTTTATATAATATCAGCAATGAATTTGAGTATTTAGTGTGTCACATATATGTGTATAATGTTTTTTAGATCCTTCCCACAATATGTGTTAATTTTTATATATACTCTCTCCATGATCTGCCATTTATTTAGTCAGTCGTTTAAATCATGTGTTTAAAGAGGGTGCAGTACATCTAGTTACGCCCTACTTCACCAGCTTACCACGGGTTAAACAATTACCCTATTATGGGTTGCTAAGCGATGGACTGGCTATAAAGGTGCAGGACTTCATTCCATACACTATCAGCCCTTTGAGAAAGTCGCCCAGCGGTGCCGAAATGCGTCAGGGACTCTGATAGCGCGATTACGTCACTACGACACTGCGCACGTGCACGAGGCCACATCTAGCGTGGGATCTATACGGCGGCCATTCGGAGTGGAGAGCTGTGTTCTTGGACGGCAATCTGAAGGCAAACGGCACCCCAGGAATCCGGTGAGCGGTGACTTCTACTGGCAGTCCTGAATGAGCCCACAGAGACGCAATTCCGCAGCACAGAACCGGATGGTGGTGATATAATCACAAATTGCCTTTTAACCATTTTTATCTTGTGAGTGTGATTCCTCCCCCCCCCCCCTTCCCCTTCCTTTTTTCATAATAAATACACAGTGTTATGCTATGGGGCGTGCGCTCTCTCTCTTTTTCTGTTTGTAGATATCCGTGGATGTGGTTTATCCCATGTGAGAGCAGCCGGAGACCCCCTTGTCAGCATCATTTACCTCCATTCATGGACTAACATTTAAAGGACTGGTTGGACTTTAATTATTTTCTCTTTTTTGCACTTTTGCACCTCCTTTTTTCACTTATGGTGTTTGTGTTTCACTATACAGTTTATTGATTATTATGTATTTATCATTGCATTTTCTATTTTAATATTATCACATTTTGTAATATATATTTTTGCACTATATACACAAAATCAAATTTAATCATTCACTATAGTCTACCAATAGGTACAACACTTGCAGTCCTACTCTGGCGCTACAATTTTTGTTCTTCTCATATACATATATATATAAAAACAAGAAAGGGGAAGCTTGAAGTGGTGCCTAATGATGAACTAAACTGACCTAATATATAGTGAATATATAGAAAGCTAGTGAACCATATATAGTGTAGGAGTAAAACACAATAAACTATATGTACTGTATCAACTAAAAAATACCTAAAAAAAAAAATCTAAATATTAAAATACAATAAAAAATATATATAAAAAAATAGAAGATATAAAAACCAGTCCCAAAACACTGTCCTTCAGAGTCTTTGCAGCCCGTTTGAGGGGAACACCACTCCCTTGAAGATATCTAGAGGAGAAAAAAACAGAAAACAGGCGCACTCATAGTGTAGTAAGGTTAACAATTTTATAAGGGACTGGATAAATTATGAACTTTACACTCACAAACGGAGAAGGGTTAATCACATGTATGAGATAAAATCTCAATCGCCAACAAATGATGCAGGAACCAGATAGCAGCTCCAGGTAGAAAGCCGTTGTGTCGCTTGGCAGGAAGAACCCGTTGTAGATGATCTTCCGTGTATCGAGGACAGGAATCAAACACCTCCTTGCTGTTCGAGCGTGACTCTCACCATAGAGAGCATCCGGGTTAACCTCGTCAGTCACGGTACATGGGGAGTTTCCGGGTCAGCTTTCTCACCAACCGCGCAACACGCACTGCACTGGCAATAAGTCCCAAAAATACAGGGATAACTGCCCATTCTTTGTGAGCGAAAGTCCAACACAATAAAAATGAAAATAAATGTATATACTCCAAATAATAACGCCCTATGCGTTTCGTCTTAAAGACTTTATCAGGGGATATATA
This sequence comes from Ascaphus truei, assembly GCF_040206685.1. Lineage (NCBI taxonomy): Eukaryota > Metazoa > Chordata > Amphibia > Anura > Ascaphidae > Ascaphus > Ascaphus truei. The sequence goes on along the minus strand of NC_134496.1, from coordinate 200,083 downwards.
CACCGCCCTGAGGAAGGTCCCTCTACGAGGACCGAAATGTTGGCGGCCCTGTGTTCACAATACACACTTTTTGGATTATTACTGCGGTGTGCTGTCTTTTGTCATCAGGATCCCCCTGGTTACCACGTCTATATGCTTCATATGGGACAAGCATCTGCCTTCTAACAAACGTGAGTGCAAACCTCCATACCAATGACTATATATATAGTCTAGATATTATATATACATATAATACAAAAGTACAAATCAACTTGAAAAATATATATATTTTTTTTTTTAGATGTAATGGATGCTGCTACAATGTGTAGGACACATACGGTGCCAAAATATATATAAAAATATAACAAACAAAGCAAACCAATACAATTTGTTTAAAATAATAAACACTGGTGTAAATAAATAGTCCAAATGTCCAACTGCATAGGATGAGGGTTTAGTATATCTAAAAATAAAGAGAAGAAGCCAATATGGTGAAGTAAGTATATTCAGGACTTTCACAGCATAAGCACTGATTCCACTTACAAGATAGTAGATAAAATAAGCATATCTGTAGGAGTACAATCTTTAACCGCAGCCCACGAAGCTCTGGCATAGTCAGATCCGTCTCTCCAACACACCAAATGCCGCCTGCTCTCAGGTGTCTTATGGTAACTGCAATCAGAGCTCCTGCTCTCTCCCACTGCTGAATCTCATATGATTATCAGAATTATGTTTCTTTAGTGCTGTCAGTGTACTTATGGAAATCGCTACTCCCAACCAGATAGGTTTAATGAACAAATTAAGTAAAAACTTCCAAATGCCTTTAAAAAGGCATATATAGAAGATCTATTTAAAATAAGACCATAGGAACTTGATCACATAACTCTACGCGTTTCGTCTAATTGACTTTATCTCTTGATAGGAATATATATATATATATATATATATATTTAGGAATTGGCTGTCAAACAAAAGGAATCAGAAAAAATACTAACATACCGGAACCACAGAGACGGATGGAGATGTCAGCCGAATTACTAACCAGTCTGTCTTTGAGAACCTCTATATACAGAAAAACTGATTAAACGTAACCTGTGGATTCAATTGCCTTCCCATTTAAATCTTGTCAGCAGCATGAATGAGGTAAAATAGCTACAGTGGAACAGATAACAAGTATTAGGATAGGGTGACCAGTCGTCCCAGTTTTGCCGGGACAGTCCCGGTTTTTCGTGTGCTGTCCCGGTTGCCGGTCTGTCCCGGAAATGTCCCGGGTTTTCTTCCATGTTCCCGTTTTTTTTAATGTGTCGGCGGCGGTGCGCGGGGGTGGCGGGGAGGATTCAGCAGCCCGGCCGGTGATCCCCCTGCACTCTGGCCCTCCCTCCAGCACCCCCTTCCTCCAGCTCCCCATCCCCGGCTCGAGTGAGTGGGGTAATTGACGGAAGGTGGGGGCGAGTGAGAGAAGAGAGAGGGGGAGTGAGTGAGGAAAAGAGGAAGTAAGACTCAGGGGAGATAAATACATGCGAGGCGGGAAGGGAGGAGAGTGAATGAGACAGTGGGGAGAAATTCATGGGTAGAGGGTGGGAAATAGAGGGGGCTCATGAGGTGTGAAATTAACCTAAAGCCACGCTAATAGTGCCGGCGATGCTGCGGTCGCTGGAAAAATCAAATTGAAGTGACTTCCAGTGTTTGCGACCAAGCCGTTGTGCAGTCCAGTCGCTCTTACTATAATGGCACGCGATGGTGTCAATACATTTGTTTTGACGTGACGTCGCCAGCACTAAGCGCGGCCTAATACAGTATGTGTAAGCCAGATAGGGGCCCCGAGAATTTTCTAAATACTTCAAGGGTTCCTCCTAACAAAAAAGGTTGGGAATCACTGGTCTAGTCTATCTTCTTAATCCACCACCTAGCAGAGCCAATAAGTACTGTAAGTAGCAACGTATATTTACAACACACAACCCTATTTCCCCTCATTATTTTGCAAATTGTAATATTATATACACAAGCCACAAAGTCAGGTCACAAATGAGGAATGTCACATTTTTTAAATAACTTAATTTTAATTAATGCCTTCATTTTTTATTTACTTTTAATTTAATGTCAATTATTTATGTAATTTTAATTAAGGTATTAATTTTCTATTAAGTACAGTATAGATTAGAAAGTACATTTCAGATTTCAGGCTCCAAAGTGGTTTGTTTTATTTATTTCTAATAGAGGATTTCACTATCCTCTATACACACAAATACACACTGCAGCCCCCACCGCTATACACACAAACACACACTGCAGGGCCCACCTCTGTATACAGAAACACACACTGCAGGGCCCACCTCTGTATACAGAAACACACACTGCAGGGCCCACCTCTGTATACAGAAACGCACACTGCAGCCAGGGTTGCCACCTTCTATTGAAAGCTATCCCGGAGAATTTTTTTAGATCTATTTATTATATATTTATCTTGCCTTCGGCTGTCTCCTCCCCTCCAAATTCCGTCAATATGGCTGCGTGACGTCACGTAATTGCCCATTGCCATAACAATGAGACACTCTGTGACGTCACGTGGCATCAAGTTGACATGACAATGGGATGCATTATGGTGCCAAGGCATCACGTGATGCCACATTGTCATCGCCTGACGTTAGAGTGTCTCATTGTCATGGCAACGGGGGGGGGGTGACGTGATGTACATTGTTTTATAAATATTTTTTTTTAAGTGTCCCGGTTTTTTATTTTGAAAATCTGGTCACCCTATATTAGGCTGAAGCAATTGCAAGTGGGTGAGTTACTGAAATTGAACTCAAGATTACCCACAAGATGTATAAATCACTGATGAGATGAACATGTGCTGTGTTTTGCAATAATGAAGATCATATTGACTCCAAGATTGTGTCCCACCATATAGATCTTAAGGGATCTTGCAAACACATTTATGAATTGCATAATTTGCAGACTTTCAAGCTGCAGTTCAAGCTGCTATTTTTTTCCCATTCAAATAATCTGCACGCCAACAAGTGATAAGCTAAATTGCCAAACGATCCATTCTCCTATAATCGATCGCTTAAGATAAGGCTTGGGGGTTCTTTAAACCACTGTTAGGGCTGCAGAAAAGTATGCAAGAAGGAAAGTTGTGTGTGAAAGCTCATGTGAACAGGTATGCATTAGATACAATTGCTGTACTGCTAGAGAGGACAAAAGGGGTGTGCCAGAGCCTGTTTCAGAAGAGGAAAAGTATGTGACTTTCTAAACTGTTGCTATAGAAACAAAAATGCTTGTTAATTATAATACATAAAAACACATTTTTTAAATAGTTTTTTCCCCCCACAAAGTATTTTCTCATAGTACAGAACCGATTTATTAAAAAAAAGACAGATGGGACAGGTAAAGTCTATATGCTGAGCACGCACATTTTAAGTGAAACTTTTGTCTTTTGTCACAGAAATTGTATTTGTGATGATGTTTTTAATTAAAATTCAAAACACAATTCAGTCACAAAACACAAAGAAGTTTGACCGCATGTTTTAGCTATTTTCATGTTTATATTTATAGTAACTGAATTCCTTTTGTCTGTGTACAGTCAGTGTGTGTGTCTCTGTGTGTGTGTGTATATCTCTGTGTCCTGCCCCCCCTCCCCTGACTCTCCCCCACCCCGGCAGAGCAGTGGACACGGAGGGCTCTGAGTCTCCCCCCCTCAGACCTGCAGGCTGTGTGTCTTGCTGCAGCCAGCCCCCCGGCGGAGGTATGGGGACATGGGGTGAGGGGTGCTTTGCAGCTCACTGGGGGGGATAGGCAAATCACTCGGGGGACGGTGATCAGCGCATCACTGGGAATGTGTGTGTCAGTCTGTGTATGTGTCAGTGTGTGTGTCTCTCGGTCTGTGTCCTGCCCCCTCCTCCGGCAGTGCTGCGGACACGGGGGGGGGGGTGGGGTGGGGTTGAGGTCTGAGTCTCCTGAGCAGCCTCCCCCGCAGAGGTACACAGCCAAAGCAGCCCCCACTCTCTCCACCCCGGCGGAGCTGCAGATACAGCTTTGTGACCTGCTGCAGCCAGCACCCCAGCAGAGGTAAGGGGGCACAGTAACGTGCGTGTGCACTCAGCGCTCTTCTCCCCCCCCTCTCTCTTTGGTGGTGCTGCGGGGGACGCAGCACACTCAACCCCACCGCTCCTGGACCAGAGCAGGAGGCAACAGGGCACAGTAACACATGTGCACGCTCAGCGCTCTTCCTCCCTCCCCCCCACCTTGCGGTGCTGCGTGGGAAGCGGCACGCTCAATCCCCAGTTACCAGAGCAGGAGCCGTGAGAGGCGACAGGGCACGGTAACATGTGTGTGTGTATGCTCCTCCCTACTGCTGCTGGCAAAATTCAGTGGCAGTGAACGTTGCTAGTGGCTTTTTCTGCCAGCAGTGACGTCACTTCTGAAAATACATGTAACCCTTTTTGTGAACCGGCCGACCCACCCAATCTCACATTGGCCCCTCGTGGTCTAACCGGCCCCTTTCCCGGCAACACACCTGCTCCTAAAGGGTTACTGGTACTGCCTAACACCTGTGGCTCCAGGAGATCTGAGCCTCCGCTAGCTGGGAGCCTGGGGAAACCCTTACCATACCTGGTGCAGCGCCTCCACTTACCCAGGATCCCCCGTTAGGAAAGATAGCCCTGGGTAAGAAATACAATAACACACGTAGATGATAAACCAAACTAACACTTTACTTAACACACACACATAACCTCATTACATAACATAACATAACATGACATCACCTGATGCTCTACCCGCATCACCTCAGCCCAATGTCTGGTGTTCCCCCACCCAGTGTCCTGTGATCCCCCACACCCAATGTCTCGTACTCCTACGAAAGGTCGTGGGTGACTGCGCAGTCACTATATTAAGCTAGGGCCCAGTTGGTGCACTTATATTTCAGAGGTACCTTCCGAGCACTCCGATGCTCGGGACCGCCACACACTTCTCAAAGGGTCAGACGTCCGTCTGATCCTTATTCAGGTACTTCCGCCGTGGACCCCAACGAGGGTCCCACCGCTTCCCGGGAACTCCAACCGGATCACGGCAACACCAACCGCATGGGAACAGCAACCGCAGCTATTCGCTTTCTATCACAACTACTTCTAGAGTGACAGCAACCCTAACCTAGGGCCTGTCCCTGAGGAACCGCAACCTGGGGTGGCTTGGGGAAAACTCCTAGGGCCTGTGGACAATAACCTGCCCCCCTTCCCCTAGCTACCCAGTCCTGTCTGTATCTGGCTAATCCTAACAGCCTAACTCACCTGCAGCCGACACACAGCTCACACTGTCAGCCTGCAGGGATTCACACACGCTTCACACACACTGCACGCACTGCGCCCAGCACATGCAGCGACAACACACACAGACAGCTGCAATCACACACAGCCACCTGGATCCCGCATCAAATCCACTGCACTCACACTGTGCCTATTTGCCAGTGCCCACAGCCCTATCCGCTGTGGCACTGCCAAACTGCACCTTCCACACCTAAGGGTCACCTCCCTAGCTATGGCCGTCCCTCTTCAGTTACCCCCTGCCCTTACCGGGAATTGGGGCCTGCCTGGGGATCTAGGGAGAACCCTTACCTGATGCAGGAGCCACGCGCTCCCTGCACCCTTCCAACTCCTTCCTTCTCCTCTGCCTGACTGACTGTGCAAAGCCCGGGAAATGTATCTATATTCCCGGGCTGAGCTTCCTTCAGCCCTATTGGCCACACTCAGGCACCTGATGCCTGTCTCCCTAAGCCTCCTGGGAATTGTAGTTCCCAGGGGGCTGTCTATGTATTGGGGCCGCGTGCGCGCTTCCCCTGCGCATGCGCGAACCCCTAATGGCCGCCTCAATCTCTCTACTCCCTTCCCTACTCTCGCGCGATCTCTCCCTGCACTGGGGATCCTATCGCACGCTTTGTACCTACTGCGCATGCGCGAGCTAACGCGCAATGGCGGCGCCCTCCTCTCAAGCCGCCGAGCCGGTGGCAACGCGATAGCGGCCCTAGCGACGGCCCGATCGCGTCCCCGGCAACCACAAGCGCGATCTGCTCCCTGCTCTGGCCCCCACCCTCGCGAAGTGCCGGCGGGTCCGTCGCAGCCTCCGGCGGCACCTGCTACCACACGGCCTTCACGGAGGGGAGCCAGAAAGTGAAAATTCATCTCGGGGCTACATTCTCCCCCTCGCAGAATCCCAACGCCCTCGCTTGGGTAGCAGCCATGCAACAGATGATTATATAATGGAAAATGCATTGTAAACAGTACATCATACACAAGCAATTTCCCATTTGTACCCAACATCCCCGCATGGATACCCGAGGCCAGCTGAGTTTCAGATTGGAGTGCCCCTAACAGACTGGGTGAGGGTATCCCACCTTGACTCCTGTGAGTCTTTTGGAGTTCAAGACTTGTCCCTTTCACCAACCCACCTTCTCCCTCTCGCAGAAAAAATAGTAAGGGGTCCTGGGTATTGACCCTTGCCGGATCCTCCGGTCTCATCTCACGGGAGACAGGAAGGCTCAGTCTCTTGCCTCGATCCACCACATGGCGAACATAGCGCTCCATCGCGCACCTGGGGGAGGCCACAACTACCAGAGCGGTCTCAACAGAGTCTTTGTCCTTGTCTTTGTCTTTGTCAGCAATCCCTTTAACGGTGACTTTTTCCGCGGACGGCACCACTTCTCCGGGTAGGCCCGGGTCTTGAGAAGGCCAAGCTTGGAGACTCCTCGTGCAGGAGTATGTGTCGCTCTGGTCCGCTACACCGGATACCTTGGTGAGGTCGAGTTCGTCCCACGATCTGCAGAGATCTTCTGGGGGAGACACCTCCACCAGGACGCGATGAAGGGGTGAGCCCATCGCCCGGGTGACCCTACCTCTGGAGTCACCAGGCTCCACGATCACCGGGGAGCTCACACCCGACACCCCTGGGGCAGTCATCTTACCCCTGTCGTTGTCGGCAGGTACTGATCCCAAGCCTGGGACCGCTGGTACCTCGGGGGTAGGCCGGACTGGCCGTTGCAGGGCACACGGGCCCACATCATGGTCTGCATCAGTTGAGGTGGTTGGCTCGGTCACCTCACTGGAGTGGTCCGCCGGCAGGCGCATCACCACACTCGGTTGGTCGCTGGACTCATCACACAAGGGTGGGGGTATAAACACCTTACCCTGGCCTTCCGGGATCTGTGGTTCTGGCCTCGGTGGTTCTTGCTCGGGAACCGGATCTGGAACCGACATCGGGGGTTCCGCCATCTGGAGCTCCGCCTTCAGCGGCTCCGCCTCAGCGTCTGGAAAGTTCATTTGGGCACACGGCCCCTCCACCACCTCCATCGTTGAAGTGGACAATTCAGGAGCGGCTTCACCCACCTCGGTAGCACCATCAGGCGCCTCTTTCCCCGCAGGTTCCGCCATCAGAGGGTCCGGCTCTTCCATTTGCACGTCCCCTTTGAGAGTGTCTGCAACAGTGGTCTGGACACACGGGTCCCCGGAGGCCTCTGTAATTAAGACAAACTGAGGACAAATATCATTTACTGTAGGAGGGAGGTCTGGCTCCTCCTCTTCTTCCTCGGACGGTCCTGTAACCACCAACGGCACGGGTTGCAGGGTCGGTACCCTGCAGTAGCCACATATACGTCCCCAAGCCAAATTACAAGACGAGCAGTCACCTTGGTTACAGAAACAGTCTAGGTACCCCTCCTCGTTCGCGTCTTCCAACCGAAATTTTATCATGTACGCCAAAACATTAAAGTCCATACTACCCGAGAGACTCAATGATTGTATCGTACATGGACACAACAAAAAGGATACGCTCCCAGCCTTGGTCTGCCAGAGTCCATACGACGGCGAGCAATTTTCTCTGTATCCAGTACTCTCTTTGCTGGGTGAAGGCTCACTGTGCTGGCTCCCCCTGGTGGAATCTGAAGGAGGGGCAGCACGCTCTTTCAGGGAGTGTTGCGAGCTCTGTACTGAGTCACTCACAGTGTGGGGGCGGGGCTCGGGTTTTCCCACCAGTCCTGGGAGAAGGTTTGCAACATTTTCCTGTGCATGCTGGCAGTCAGCCGCACACGTGCCATTTTGATTTGGCGGGAGCCGCCATTTTAGGTGGGACTCACGGTCAATGTCTATAGGGCTCTCGGTGCAGGTAGAAACTGCCAAGTCAGGGTAGATAAAGGGGCACCCATCGGTCGGACCCCCGGGCAAATTTAAGAACTTAGGGCCATCTTCCTCGCTTAGGGTCTGGCCTACATATATCAGGACAGTACTCCATTGCACGGTGTCATCATACCTTCGCCCTCTGACCCACGTACCCGACAGTCCAGGGAGCTTCCGAACCTGCGCCTGGACTTCTAACAAGGGCACGCCAGCCGGGACTGCCCCCACGGCAATCACGCGGTTAGGAGTCACGTTCACTTTCAAGGCCCATGCGTAGACCTCCTGCTTTGAGAGCACCCACATGGTGGAACAAAAATAGGACAATTTAGAACAAAAAAACCATACAGGGCACCCCAGGTCTGATATCTCAGCAGCGCCTCCAAATGTAACCCTTTTTGTGAACCGGCCGACCCACCCAATCTCACATTGGCCCCTCGTGGTCTAACCGGCCCCTTTCCCGGCAACACACCTGCTCCTAAAGGGTTACTGGTACTGCCTAACACCTGTGGCTCCAGGAGATCTGAGCCTCCGCTAGCTGGGAGCCTGGGGAAACCCTTACCATACCTGGTGCAGCGCCTCCACTTACCCAGGATCCCCCGTTAGGAAAGATAGCCCTGGGTAAGAAATACAATAACACACGTAGATGATAAACCAAACTAACACTTTACTTAACACACACACATAACCTCATTACATAACATAACATAACATGACATCACCTGATGCTCTACCCGCATCACCTCAGCCCAATGTCTGGTGTTCCCCCACCCAGTGTCCTGTGATCCCCCACACCCAATGTCTCGTACTCCTACGAAAGGTCGTGGGTGACTGCGCAGTCACTATATTAAGCTAGGGCCCAGTTGGTGCACTTATATTTCAGAGGTACCTTCCGAGCACTCCGATGCTCGGGACCGCCACAACACTTCTCAAAGGGTCAGACGTCCGTCTGATCCTTATTCAGGTACTTCCGCCGTGGACCCCAACGAGGGTCCCACCGCTTCCCGGGAACTCCAACCGGATCACGGCAACACCAACCGCATGGGAACAGCAACCGCAGCTATTCGCTTTCTATCACAACTACTTCTAGAGTGACAGCAACCCTAACCTAGGGCCTGTCCCTGAGGAACCGCAACCTGGGGTGGCTTGGGGAAAACTCCTAGGGCCTGTGGACAATAACCTGCCCCCCTTCCCCTAGCTACCCAGTCCTGTCTGTATCTGGCTAATCCTAACAGCCTAACTCACCTGCAGCCGACACACAGCTCACACTGTCAGCCTGCAGGGATTCACACACGCTTCACACACACTGTACGCACTGCGCCCAGCACATGCAGCGACAACACACACAGACAGCTGCAATCACACACAGCCACCTGGATCCCGCATCAAATCCACTGCACTCACGCTGTGCCTATTTGCCAGTGCCCACAGCCCTATCCGCTGTGGCACTGCCAAACTGCACCTTCCACACCTAAGGGTCACCTCCCTAGCTATGGCCGTCCCTCTTCAGTTACCCCCTGCCCTTACCGGGAATTGGGGCCTGCCTGGGGATCTAGGGAGAACCCTTACCTGATGCAGGAGCCACGCGCTCCCTGCACCCTTCCTTCTCCTCTGCCTGACTGACTGTGCAAAGCCCGGGAAATGTATCTATATTCCCGGGCTGAGCTTCCTTCAGCCCTATTGGCCACACTCAGGCACCTGATGCCTGTCTCCCTAAGCCTCCTGGGAATTGTAGTTCCCAGGGGGCTGTCTATGTATTGGGGCCGCGTGCGCGCTTCCCCTGCGCATGCGCGAACCCCTAATGGCCGCCTCAATCTCTCTACTCCCTTCCCTACTCTCGCGCGATCTCTCCCTGCACTGGGGATCCTATCGCACGCTTTGTACCTACTGCGCATGCGCGAGCTAACGCGCAATGGCGGCGCCCTCCTCTCAAGCCGCCGAGCCGGTGGCAACGCGATAGCGGCCCTAGCGACGGCCCGATCGCGTCCCCGGCAACCACAAGCGCGATCTGCTCCCTGCTCTGGCCCCCACCCTCGCGAAGTGCCGGCGGGTCCGTCGCAGCCTCCGGCGGCACCTGCTACCACACGGCCTTCACGGAGGGGGGCCAGAAAGTGAAAATTCACCTCGGGGCTACATACAAAAAGCTAGGTCCCCGGCGCTAATGAGTTAAACTCCACAATACCATGATCCAAGATAGAGTCCTTGATGGAAAAGACAGTCCTGGCAATGGGTGGATTAACCAATGCAATTCAGAGTGGCTTTGATGGTCTTCAGAATGGCCCCAGATGTTCTCTGCAATGAATAAAAAAGAGACACACCAATTGCGCAGTATATAAAGAACCACAGCCCCAACTGAGATGGAAATAACCCTAACTTACAAGATAATTTCTTGCACTTTCAGGGGAGAGAATCTGTGCTGTGTCGCGTTCCAACCTATCTTGTAAGTTAGGGTTATTTCCATCTCAGTTGGGGCTGTGGTTCTTTATATACTGCGCAATTGGTGTGTCTCTTTTTTATTCATTGCAGAGAACATCTGGGGCCATTCTGAAGACCATCAAAGCCACTCTGAACTGCATTGGTTAATCCACCCATTGCCAGGACTGTCTTTTCCATCAAGGACTATATCTTGGATCATGGTATTGTGGACTTTAACTCATTAGCTTTTTGTATTTTCATATGGTATGTTAGATTTGGAACTGTCTATTGTTTGCTGTCCCCTTGGCAGCTGTTTCACATATTTGTTATATTTCGCACATTTTGCTTGATATTCATATCACATTAGCCCAGTTGGATCAAGCGCTGATAGAGAGCGTTATTAGTTAGTTTGTGGTTTATAGTGACGTCACTTCTGTCACCTTGACTTCCGCATTAAATCAAGTCCATTCACTGCCACTGAATTTTTCTCATGTGGTACCAGTAGGTGCCGCTATATAAGTTTCACTTCAAAACTTTAAAAATGAAAAACAAACATTTAAAAATGTTTTAAAAAAAATATGGACGCCAAATGAGAATTTTTTCATACTAATGTTTTACTATACTCATTAGAAAAAGCCCAGAAGCACAGTATAAGAATGGATTTGTTTTAAGATGCAGGACAGAAAAGCAGTCATTCCAAACTGGTGTACTCCAAAAAAAGAACCCCTTTTTTGCCAGATCTCAGGACAAAGTTCACGGTAAACTTGGTTTAACAACTTTAAAATGAAAGTCCACTAGATTTGTTTTTCTTTATACTCTTCCATATCACAATTACAGCATATTTTTGTTGAAGAGAAATGCAATTAGACTAATCCAAACATGATTAGAAAGCAAGATGTTTGATCTGTTTTCTAACAAATGTTAAAACAATGGTTTTACATATTTAATCAGCTGTAGTTGATTGCACATCTAGCAAAATGTTAATTATGCATTGCGATACTGGATTATTACTAACCAGAATGCAGTAGGAATAGAGTTCAAACACAAGGGCTGTCTTCTTTGAATGACATGCTGGAAAAACTGCAAATGTAGACGAGAAGGTGCACTCAATTCCACAGGTATACTGCCATGGGTGCTCGGATAACCACAGCGAGTTGAAATGTAAATGTAACAGAACATTCTGCTTGCAATTGAAAACATTATTGCAGACTGATACGATAACTTAACCTTATTTGAATATATTAAAGAAACAAAAGCCCTTATTTTTTATAACCCGTGAAATATTTTTTTCAGGGGTAATTTTAAATGAAATGTTGGAGGTAGGGATCCCTCTTCAGATCAATCAAATGTATTGTAATATGAACACTAATTTTAACCTCTATTCAATACATTTGAAGCCATATTCCCTCTGCTCCAGAAGCTTAAGGCCCCATTCTTCTGAATAGCTCTTCAACTTTCCAAAGTAAGGGAAAGGCAGCGTGTAAAATAGGTTACTAACGGATTAATTGGGGTGATTTAAAAATAAACGTGCTAGTAATCATTCAATATCAAATCTTTCTGAAGACCTATATACTTGAACTCGAACTTCTAAGTCTTACATTTGCACTATAAGATGGGCTCAAGCAGAAATATTAGAAGTGAACAAGATGTTATCTTTATTTGTATTATGTCTGCAATGCTTCTTTAAAGCTACCAAAGCAATTCTTTAGAAAAAAAAAACACTTTCTAGGTTCATCCATTCTGTGGACTTAATTGCACCCAACTTAATTTTTAGGTAGCAACACCTATTAAAATAATGCAGTTTTCTGCTCACTCACTCAATGAGAATTCATATTCTGCTTTTACCTTCCAGATATACATTGCTATTATACATTGGCATATGATTCCATGGTGGGTGTATTAACAAATCCACATCTCAACTGCGTTTACATTAAGCAAAATTTAGAAAATGTTTCAAACCTGCATTACTGTGCAATGCATTGCAAGACCGTTGGCCAGCCAGCAAAGAGGTTAACACCGATAAATGAAATCTCCTTGCCAAACAAGCAACAAAGTTATATGGTCTGTGAATACTAGTGTAACCTGGTCTCCCCAGCCGGTCGGCACCCCCCTCACCTAGCTGCCGATCGCGGGGGCCGCCGTGTCCAATGGCGGCTCCATCAGGCGATTGCAGGGGTGAGGGCGGTCAGGTCCCGGCTCGGGGGTTGCCGGGGACGCGTGCGGCCGGTTGCTGGGGCCGCGCGCGCGTCACGGGAATCCCGGCGCTCTAGGAGCCGGGCGGCACGCGCGCCGCCATTAGCCTTTAGCTCGCGCATGTGCAGTGGTCGCGCATGCGCAGGTAGGGCCCCAGAGTTAGGTAGGAGTCGCGCGAGCGTGAGGCTAGGCAGGGAAAGGTTGAGGGAACTCCAGACAGCTCGCGCATGCGCAGAAGAGAGGAGGAAAAGCCCGCGAAGCCATAGCCTACCAGGGGAGGCTATAAGCTGGGACTACGTGTCCCATGAGCCTTTGCGTGCCCCACGTGATACCAGGGAGCCAGTAGGGCTTAGGAAGTCTGCAGAGGCAAGTGGATACAATTCGCGGGCTGGCAGCACGTTGGGAGTCAGTCAGGAGCAGCCCAAGGAAGGAGGTAGGGTGCAGGAGTCAGGGACTCCCTGCATTAGGCCAGCGGCCCTAAGGTCCAAGTTAGCCCTGATTCCCCACTAGGTTAGTGAGTGTTGCCAGGGACAGTCTCAGGTTAGGGACCCCTGTCACTTGCTGTAGTTAGAGCTGGGGAATAGTAAGGGACAAGTGGGCTGAGTGTTAGTCTGCAGATTGTTGCTGCAGGCATTAGGTGAGGTAAGCGACGTGGGACAACTGGGGGGTTCATAGTGGTAACCAGTCTGGGGAGCCATAGCCCAGGGTCCGTGTTGCAAGTGGCGTAAGACAACTGGGGGGTTCATAGCGGTACCCAATCCGGGGAGCCATGGCCCAGTTGCCATGTTGCTGACCCGAGCACCGGAGTGCTCGGCAGGTATCATACATTCATAAGTGCACCAACGGGCCCTTAGTGTAATTGTGACTGCGCAGTCAACCATTGCCTCTCTCTGCAAGAGTGCGGGACATTGGGTGGGGTTCTTTGGATACTGGGTGGGATCACCTGGTGTTGGGGAAGCATCCTGCGAGACGTCGCAGTAAGTGTCTCCTCGAGAGAGGGACACCGGTTATGTTGGTACATGTCATGATATGTGTTATCTTATGTTCCTAAGTAAATAGTATCAGTTATTATATATCACTGTGTGTGAGTATTGATTATTTGTGATTGTCCTGCGAGGAACCACTCCCCCTCTGGTGGGAGCCATCGCAGGTGGAGGCGCTGCATCGTTGTAAGTGAATACCCCTAGTATAATTGCTCCAGGTTCCCCGTGGCGGAAGCTCAGCCCTCCTGCGAGCCAACAGGTAAAGCACCACACACCCGAGTAACATTGTATGTTCCCTTGTTCTCCACACCGTATCTGCGATTGGGTGGGGGGGGGAATACCCGTTACACTAGTGTATACTAGTAGGGGTTGCTGAATTTGGGGAGTGTGCAGTGGGTTATTTTAAAGTGTGTAGTAATTGAAAGCCAGCAGTGGGTGTGGTTAGTTTATTGCTAACCTAACACCTGGTGGGTGTCCCTACTTAAACAGAGGCTTCTAACAAATGCTGAGCTTGCGTATACTGATCTGTGTGCCGGGTTGATTTCAAGTGCTGGTTGTATTAAGTATGCATTTAGACCCAGAAGCAGTTTAAACAAGGTATAGTGTATTGAAGTACAGTTTACTGTACTTATAAACTTCACAGTTGCTATAATGAGCAGGATTGAAAATGCCACTCAATGCACATCTTGCCAAACTGTATGTGCACTTGGATCAGCTGTTCCATGGAGCATACCGCTGTGAGAAGTGTAAGCAGGTGGTCTCTTTAGAATCAGAGATTGCTGATCTGAAGAGTAAACTTGCAATATTGAGGGACATTGACAACCTTGAAACGGGTTTAGTGCTCACTGAGCAGGCCCTTGCTTCGACTAGTGGTGCAGATGGTGGCACTGTTATTGAGGAGCAGGTAGGTAGCTGGGTAACAGTTAGAAGGGGAAGCAGGGGCAATAGGAAGAGGAAGGCAAGTTCTGAACTGACCCATCACAATAGATTTGCCATATTGAGTTAAGATATTGGGAGTGTCAGGGCAGAAGTGGCAAGGCTGGGGGAGACGGATTCCTCTAGCAGCTAGGGGAATAGTTCCTCCAGCACAGAGGGGACTCAGGATGCTCATATACCAAGAAAGATTGTGGTGGTAGGGGACTCCATTATTAGGAAAGTAGATAGGGCAATCAGTTACCGTGACCGCATGAACTGAACAGTTTGTTGTCTCCCGGGTGCTCGGGTTCGGCACATTGTGGATCAGGTACATTGTTGGGAGGGGCTGGGATTGACCCAGTGGTCTTGGCACATGTTGGCACCAATGACAAAGTTAGAGAAAGATGTAGGGTCCTAAAAAATGATTTCAGGGATCTAGGCCAAAAGCTTAAGGCAAGGTCCTCCAAGAATGTATTTTCTGAAACACGACTAGTGCCATGCGCTACCGCAGATTAGGGAGGTTAATGCATGGCTAAGAAAGTGGTGTAGGAAGGAGGGGTTGGGTTTTTTGGAGCACTATGACACATTTTCTGAGAGGTGCCATCTTTATTCTAGGGATGGATTGCACCCCAATGAAGAGGGATCTTCTGTGCTGGGGGGATAATGTTAAAAAGGTTGGAGGAGATTTTAAACTGGGATGGAGGTGGGGGGGGGAATGAAACAGATTACGAACTAAATAGACTAGATAAGTTTGACAAGCAGCAAGACACTCCTAGTACTGTAAATACAGATTAAACTAGAAAACTTCTAAAGACTAAACCAAGTTGGCGCAGACAAGATAATAGTACAGGCTGAAAATAAAACTTAAATGCATGCTTGCTAATGCAAGAAGCCTGACAGATAAAATGGGGGAGCTTGAATTAATAGCTGCAAGAGAGCAGTATATTATAGGCATTACTGAAACATGGTGGGATGAAACTCCTGACTGGGCAGTTAATTTAGAAGGTTATTCGCTTTTTCGGAAGGATTGAAATTAAATTTTATTTACAGAAGTAATTTGTCAGTTGAACAAACGTGTTGACGCGTTTCACATTACAGTATGTACAGTTTGAAAGGACTGTTCAAGTAAGACTGAAAGACATCAAAAGTGCTAGGTCACATAGAAAAAAGTTAAAAAAAAGCCAAGAGAAGACAAAAAACAAGAGGCGGAGAACGTTTAGAAGTCAAAAGTGCCTTGGTTCCCATCCAGAAGAGGAGGTGGAGTATGTTTATATGTTAAACCGGATCTAAAACCTATTATAAGGGAAGATGTTTATGAAGGGAATGATGAAAATGTACAGACCTTGTCGATAGAAATTAGCAGTGGAGGTAAAAGTATAAAGAAAATGTTTGTAAGGGATAGGCTATATACCACCAAATATCTGTGAGATTGAGGAAGCTAAAATACTTTTGCAAATGGAGAAGGCATCAAAACTAGGTCATGTTTGCATAATGGGGGATTTTAATTAAACAGACATAGGCTGGGGCAATGAGATTGGCATTAAAACAAAAGGAAACCGTTTTTTGAGGGTGCTTAGAGACAATTATATGACAAATTATTGAAGAAGCAACCAGGAGAGGGGCAATACTGGATTTGGTAATATCAAACAATGTAGAAGTAATAGCAAAATATTCAAGCCCTGGAACATTTGGGTAACAGTGATCATAACATGGTCTCATTTGAAATAAATGATCAAGATACAGATTACTTGGGTTCAAGCAAAGACCTTAAACTTTAGAAAGGCAGATTTTAATAATCTACTAGTAATACAGTGGGATGATGTTTTTGCAGGGAAACATGTAGAAGATAAATGGGCAGTCTTTAAATCATTGCTAGAAAAGCACACACATCAGTGTATAACCTTGGGAAATAAGTATAAAAGAAACAAGTAAAAACCAATGTGGCTAAATAAACAGGTAGGGGAGGAAGGCGTTTAGACTCTTTAAGTCAGAAAGGACTGAGGCATTGTGACGGGAGCTTTGTGATAGGCTATAATAATACACCAAATAACTGGGTTGAACTGAACGAGGCTTAGATATAATAAAGTATATTTATTCCTTAAATAGGTGAACACACAACATAGTACAGTAACAGGCAAGAAGTACACTTACTTGGGGGTGGGGAATGAGAAGTATCATGTAGCAATTCTCCAGCAATCAGGTAACAATTCAGATGGTATAGAAGACAAAGGATATACTGTAGGGTTGACCACAGTTTAAATATCTTTTGTGACCCTATCCTTAACATTAAGTACAGGTGATTGGACAACAATTACCTTTATCCAATCTTTAACGTGGGAATACATTTTAATCCATGCCCCCTGCTAGTTAGGACATGCGCACTAGGACCCTGGGGTCTCATTTCTGTAGCCCAACATTTACATCAGGAATGCCAGCCAGTCTACCAAATGGGATTTCTGGCAGGATACTCTTTGTTGTAAGGTGTTAAATGTGACACTTACAGACTGCTCTGGTTTGAGTCGTCTCCGCCCTCAGGTAAACAGTGAGGGTGACAAAATCCTTTGAACAATACTTAAGTCCTAGACATTGGGTCGCCTCTCTGACCATATGCTTCCTTGTATGCAAAGGAATTTCCTCTGGGTTTTATCCCTGCCTTGGGATAGTGTTATAAGTAAAATATAAACATATTAAAATATCTGGTTCCGTTGGGTCTAGCGGGTCCAAACTACCCAGATCTTAATGCCGGAACTGGGACACCATATGGTCCGAGTTTCAGCACGCTAGGATCTTCAGAACCGGAGTTACACAAATACAACTTAAACCGTTTCCTATTTTAATACAAAAATCTCCGCTGTAAATTAAATCACATTTTTTCACTAAATCCCCATTGAAAAAACAGGCTCCGCCGCCATAGACTTTCAATGGCAAACCGCCGCCGTTGGCAGCTATGGGAATCCGCCGCCAGAGACTTTCAACGGGGCATCGCCGACGTTGAAGTCTATGGGAAACGTCCCGAACTTTCAAGGGGGTCCATATCTCCGTCGGGTTGGTCCAAGAGGGTCAAGGAAGGTTCTGCAGCCATGCCGGAGCAGTGCCTACTGGTACCCCAAACCCTGGCCCTCTGGACCCTCCGGAACTGGAGATATGGATTCATGGTTTTCAGCTTTTTACACTTAGTCGAATTCCTGCGCTGTTTCAGCCGCCGCCATTGGAACCTATGGCGCGACCCGCTCTCTCGGCACGACCCTTCTCGGGGGTCCAGGATACTGGAACCCGGTGGTGGTCGAGTGGGGGGAGGTCTAGGGACTAGGGGCAAAAAGAATTTTATTTCTGGGTGCCCTAGAACTGTAGATTCCCACGCCACTTAACATTGAACTTGACTAACAGTGATCAAAGCTCTCTTTTAGAAAAAGTATCCGCTTTGCAGTTTGGACAGCAGCCAACTCGTTCCTGGAAAGCGCCGTCGAGGAATCTCCATTGAAGTCAATGAGCCCATTGACTTACAATGGGAAATCGCCGCTCCTCCTCTCGGACGCCATCTGCTGGTCTTCGAGGGAAACAGGTCCAAAACAACAAGATCCGCCATTGAAATGCATGGAGCTCTAATGGCGGCCTATGGGACTCTGTGTAATTTTCCTGCCTTTTCAGGCACCATTTTGCAAAGGGCTATAATCACTGAATAACTATTAACCCTTGCCCTCCCGGATGGATCCCAGTGTATGTGTGATGCAGACACTGATATAACAAGATATCACAATAAAGCATGGGGACAGGGGAATATACATTTACATGTTATAACAAGGGTTAAATCACATTTCTGGACCGCAGCCCAGTTAACCCCTTGTCTCCCTGGTGAGGTCAGGGGATGGCCAAATGGGGTGCAACCCCTTTAATACCGGGCCACCCCCTTTCTCCCACTACAGGCATCGTATCAGAATTATAAGGAATGTAACAAACACTGCAAAAGGGCAATCAAATGAGCAAAAATGGATAACGAAAAAAGAATTGTATTAGAAGGTAAGATCAATCCTAAAAAGTTCTTTAAGTACCTTAACAAAAAAATGAGAAAATAAAATATATAGGACCCTTTCAGTGCGAGATGGGTAAGCAGATTATTGGAGATGAGGAAAAAGCAGAGGCATTAAATAAATTCTTTGCCTCTGTGTTTACCAGGGAAGAATCAAGTTCAATAGTAGTGTTACATAGTTACATAGTAGATGAGGTTGAAAAAAGACATAGGTCCATCAAGTTCAACCTATGCTAAATTTAGACAACAGATACTTTATCCTATATCTATACTTACTTATTGATCCAGAGAAAGGCAAACAAAAAAACCCATTAAGGGGAAAAATTAATTCCTTCCTGACTCCAAGAATTGGCAATCGGATTAATCCCTAGATCAACATCCTTCCCATGTATACTTATTTGGTATATCCCTGTATACCTTTCCCATCTAAAAAGATGTCCAACCTTTTTTTCAACAAATCTATTGTATCTGCCATCACAGTCTCCATGGGTAATGAATTCCACATTTTAACTGCCCTTACTGTAAAGAACCCTTTCCTTTGTTGCTGGTGAAATTTCCTTTCCTCCAACCTTAAGGGATGGCCCCGAGTCCTTTGTACTGCCCGTGGGATGAATAGTTCTTTTGAAAGCTCCTTGTATTGTCTGAAGGAGGAAGCCACAACCTCCATATTAATGAACAATTGGTTAACTGAGGAAGAAGTACATAAGCGGCTTGAAAAAATTAAAGTAAACAAGGCACCTGGCCCCGATGGCATACATGCAAGAGTTTTCAAGGCGTTAAGTTCAGTAATAGCCAAACCATTCTATTTAATATTCAAGGACTACATTTCCACAGGCTCTTGTGGTAACAAGATTGGCGTAATGCAGATGTGGTGCCTATATTTAAAAAGGGATCTAGGGGAATTACAGACCTGTAAGCCTGACTTCAATAGTGGGGAACCTACTTGAATGTTTAATACGGGATAATATTCAGGAATACCTAATGGAAAACAAAATTATTAGTAATAGTCAGCTTGGATTTATGAAGGATAGATCATGCCAAACTAACCTTATTTGTTTCTTTGAGAAGATAAGTAGGAATTTAGACCAGGGTAATGCAGTTGATGTGGTCTACTTAGATTTTGCAAAGGCTTTTGATACGGTTCCACACGAGGTTGGTGTACAAAATAAAGCAAATTGGACTCGGTAATAACGTATGCAACTGGATTGAAAACTGGTTAAAGGACAGACAACAGAGGGTTGTCATAAATGGAACTTTTTCAGGTTGGGCTAAAGTCGTGAGTGGAGTACCTCAAGGATCGGTACTGGGACCCCTGCTTTTTAACTTGTTTATTAATGACCTTGAGGTTGGGATCGAGAGCAGATGAGGTTTAATACAGATAAATGTAAGGTTATGCATTGGGGAAGCAAGAAGCATGGGATCAGATGCAAAGCCAGTAAACCCACTCACAGACAGCTATTTCTATCTTTTGGGTCTCACGAGTGTGAGGTTGGTTGTACTGGCTTTGCAATTTAAGACTTGGGTAGGTTTTCACTACACAAGGTCGAAGCAGCTGTCTGAGTGGGTTAACTGGCTTTGCATCTGATCCTAGGCTGTGTATAAAAGCTGTGTTTAAAACAACGAGCATTGGCTTAAGGGTTCCATGTAATAATGGATTTAAGACAAAAGGCAGCACCGTGTACTAATTTGCATGTAATTTCCCAGAATCCCTTGCTGCAGTGGAAGCACTGTATGCTAGGTGATAATGGTGAAAACCAGGGTTGCAGACCTGTCTAGGACATGTGAATATTCTGACAAGTAATATTTTTATTTGCTATATGGTGGAGGGTTTTCAGTCACCTTTTCACCCACCATAACCTAAATAATGTGTGGTACATTAAACTATGTACACATGAAGTCTACTGAAAATAGACAAGGACATTTTTTTTCTTTAATACTATAGATCAAGTGCCTATGATGAGCACCCAGCAATGGTAATTTAAACCAATCTTTGAAGTTGATATGTCTAAACAACAGCTGACCCTCTATTTTTGTTATGATAGAAAAATTATGCTGTAATATTTTACGATTAAGAGTTTGTCAATGTACCATTTTCCAGCTTTGTAAAAATCCATGTGTCAAGTACATTAATCTACAATTTATGCACAAACCCAAGCATTATCTGATATTTTATCATAGTATCCATGGCAAAGTCAATGTTTCAGAGTTGGATTTCTCATTAAAAAAACCTAACACTCGTACTGTAAAAGTGCAAGTGGGAAAATAAAAAATAAAATACCTTCCAGTTCGGTAAAATTACATGGTTCAAAAACGGTATCAAGTGCAATTAGAATTATGAACAAAAATACAGAAATAATGCTGCAAAGGAAAGAAAAAACCATGAAGAAAGAAAATCATGTGTAGTGTAAACACAAACGGCATCTGGAAAATAAAACAATAACTATCGCATACTACATAATTTATTGCAGGGTAAATATACTTGGTAACATGGTACTTTATAGGGTATACAGTATTGTATCAAAAGTCCTTCAATAACCCCTTTCACATTTAATTTATACAAAACATTAGATTTGAGGAAAGTTTACTATTTTCTTTTCTTTATTATGGAAGGTTAACGAATGGTAAAGCATGAGACAACTATGCTTCGACGTACGCATAAAGGAATGGAGCTAAAAAACAAACAACATTTTTATTGTTTATAAAAGAAAAATATTAAAATAACATGCAACATAATGGTCATTTTGGCATATCAACTGAAAGGGAAAATTCTGTTATTCACGTTCCTTTTTTTCATATTTTGGGTGCATAGAAGAGCTAAATTTGATACCTCTAAGTTATAACAATTGAATTGTGAACGGTAAAAAAAAACCAAAAACAAAAAAACTTCTATCCTTTGTACGGAATGCTAGAAGTGCCATCATTTTTTAAACTTCAAATACTACAGAAACAGTATTATAAAATGTATGCTGTCATTACATGGGTGGAAGAAACTACAGTATACGTATAAGGTTTAACAATTAATATTAGACTATCTTGTTTAGGGGTGCAATTATGAATGGAATATTACGTCTAATAAATCCACCTCATTCATTTTACTGGTCACATCATCAACTCTTAACAGGCTAATTCTATTTTAACAATACAGGAAAATTGAACTAAAAGGACAGCAAAAAGGGCTCCTTGAGAAGTTGTCTGTTCTGAGTTACTCAAATTTAATATGTTGGAAATCATTTACAGTAATTAAAACATGGTGCCATTTAACTATCAACGATAATCTTCAAAAAATTGTTGAGCAACACTTGAAAAGTACACAGTGGGATGATCACTCCTGCCCAAGATCATAAGACCTTGCATGCATAAACAATGCACAAGTGATACAGGGCCTTAAAAACACTTCTCAGTTCCAATGGATTTTGCATATGATGGTTTTTGCATATGTCACTGCAGATAAAATCGAGCAAGCTTTGTTTCAGTGTTTTAACATGCATTCAACTGGATATGGATTGAAACAACTTTATACTCCCATTATCATTATAATTAGTTTAAAAAAATTGCAAGACAGTCCACAAAACAGGATTTTCATTTTGAGACTTAACCAACAAAATTCCAAGATGTAAGATATGCAGTACTGGAAATCTTAAGAGATCCTGAAATAGTGTTTCGCAAAGTGTTGAAAGAATTCAGAAGGAACTTCAGGCTGGAGGCATGAAAGCTTCAGCACCATCTATTGAGCCCCTCACTTGCATATCTTTCATCTTTAAACCTACATAAAACAGTAACAAAGAGATTAGGTTTAGTAGTCTAAACCAGTAACACCATTAAATTAGAATATGTATACTACACATTTGTATTGTTTTTTTTTTTATTTTATTAGGAGACCATAGGAATACTGGAACCATGATCAGAGCAAAGTACTTAAAGTGAAAGCTACAGAGAACTAAACATTCTGAATCAGTGTGTGTGTATACATATACACACACACACACACAATAAAAAAGATCACTTGTGAGCACAATCACATGTCTTAGCAGGTCTGCAATCCTGCCTTTCACCATTATCCCCAGCATACAGTGCTTCCACTGCAGCAAGGGATTCTGGGAAAAAATGAGCGCACGTGTCAACTTTTGTCTGAAAAACCATTGTTACATGGAGCCCATATAAGCTAATGCTCGCTGTTAACACAGCTTTAAAAGCACAGCACGGAAATCAGATGCAAAGCCAGAGAAACCATTCACAGACATGTTTCAACCTTAATGGGCATCATCAGTGTGAAGTTGGTTCTACTGCTGGCTTTGCATTTTCAAGACTGTAGGGTTTACCGTCACATCCTAAGTTATGGTGGGTCAAAAGGCATCAAGAAACCTCCACCGTATTGCATATAGCAAAAAAAAAGATCACTTGTGAGCACATTCACATGTCTTAGGCAGGTCTGCAACCCTACCTTTTATCATTATCCCCAACACACACGCTAAAGAACAGATGATTTTTATTAATCAAATCAAATCAGCTTTATTGGCATGACGAAAGAACATTTCAGTATTGCCAAAGCGTGAATAATAGGGGGTGGGGGACAATAATTACACGAATACTAGGGATAGGGTATAATGATTGCAGGGTATATGGGTAACAGTTTCACACAGGGGTGTGGGGGTTAATGTACATCTCTCAGCTTGTGACAGGTGCTGATATAGTGTGCAGCTAGTTCTGCTGTGGTTTCATCTTCTCCCAGGAGGATCGCTATTTTTTGGTTCTCTTCTGTATTATTAAAGTTCTGGATAACAGCTGTGAGTTTCTCTAGGTGGGCACTCCTCACTTCAGAGTATTGTGTGCAACGCAACATATTATGTCCTGATATGTAAAACCATAGAATTCAAAGTGGGTGTATGCGGGTGTGTATACCACAATTATTAAGGTTATGGTGGGTAAAAAAAGTGACAAAAACCCTCCACAGTAAAGCATAAAGCAACTGTAAATATTACTGTATGTTCATTTGCATGTCTTAGACAGGTCTGCAACCCTGTCTTTCCCCATTATCGCCCAGCATACAGCGCTTCCATTGCAGCAAGGGATTCTGGGAAATGACATGCAAATGAGCACTCAGTGCCACCTTTTGTCTCAAGCTCGTATTACACAAGCAGTATGCTGGGCGATAATGGGGAAAGACAGGGTGCAGACCAGTCTAAGACATGCAAATGAACATACAGTAATATTTACATTTGCTTTATGCTTTACTGTGGAGGGTTTTTGTCCCTTTTTTTACCCACCATAACCTTAATAATTGTGGTGAATACCTAGTCTAGTCTCAAACCAGCTTAGCCATTACAACCAACCTCACACTGATGATACCCATCAAGGTTGAAACATGTCTGTGAGTGGGTTTAATGGCTTTGCATCTCATCCCAGCCTCTGTCTAAAAGCTGTGTTTATAACAGCATGCATTGGATTGAGGATTTGCTTGTGTAATACGAGCTTGAGACAAAAGGTGGCACTGAGTGCTCATTTGCATGTCATTTCCCAGAATCCCTTGCTGCAGTGGAAGCGCTGTATGCTGGGCGATAATGGGGAAAGACAGAGTTGCAGACCTGTCTAAGACATGCAAATGAACACACAGTAATATTTACAGTTGCTATATATATATATATATATATATATATATATATATATATATATATATATATATATATATATGTACATTTATACATATACATATATATGTACATTTATACATATATATATATGTATATATATACACACATACATATATATATATACTGTACACATATGGAAATACAACTGTATGCTCATCTGCATGTCTTAGGCAGGTCTGCAACCCTTTCACCATTATCACCCAGCACACAGCACTTCCACTGCAGCAAGGGATTCAGGGAAATGGCATGCAAATGAGCACACAGTGCCACTTTTTTGCGTCAAAAACCATTTTTAACATGGTTCCCTATAGGCTTAAGCATGCTGCATGGTCACAGCTTTGAGCATATATGTATGTATATATATATATATGTGTGTGTGTGTGTATATATATATATATATATATATATTATTATATATTATATATACATATATATATTTCAAACCGTTGTATGTCCGTCCTGTGTCTCCCTGTGTCTAGGGGCAATCTGATTGGTCTGTCACTCAGCCTCTGGCCAATCAGCTTGCTCCGTGGCTCGCCCCCCTCATTAGCTTGCATCTGTGGCCTCAACCGGCCCTCCTCCTACTCGCACCACCGCCTGGCCACTCTCTTCTTCTCCCTCCTGTTCTGTATCCCGCTGAGTCCCCCTGCCCCCAGGTATCACCCCCACCCTCGCACCACCGCCTGGCCACTCTCTTCTTCTCCCTCTCCCTCCTGTTCTTTCTCCCGCTGAGTCCCCCTGCCCTCGGTTATCACCCCCACCGGATATTGCCCCCCCTGCCCCCGGGTGTCACCCCCCCCCACTTCCCCGTGTCGGCCCCCCACCCTTTTCCCGGTGCCCCCCTGGCACCTGCGTGTTGCACGTGTGCTCCGAGACGTCCAGCGGCCTGCCGGTGCATGCACGCGCGGCTGCTCCCGCTCCTCGGGCGGCTCACTGTCCTCCCGACGCCGGCTCGCGCACGCTCCGGGTCGCACGGCGCCCTGCGCTGCATGCTCCGCCCCCCCACGCCCGGGACTGACCGGGCGGAGCGCCCGGATTGGAGAGAGGCACCTTCTGGACCAGTGGGAGCTCGGAGAATGGACGGAGGGGGCTGGTGTCCCCCGGTAGGGGGCGAGGCTGCGGCATCCTCACTGCAGTTGTTGTTGGTGCCCGAGGACGTGTCTCACAGTGTGTGTGTGTGCGCGTTCGTCTCACTGTGTGTGTGTCTCTGTGTGTGTGCGTGTAACCCGCTGTGTGTGTCTCACTGTGTGCTGCGCAGGGGGGGAACAGAGCTGCTTTGGGGGCGGGGCACGGCCGGAGCTGTGTAGGGGGGACACGCCCGAAGCTGTGTGATGGCCAGCGCTACGCAGGGGGGGGGGGGAGGACTGGAGCTGTGCGGGGGGGGGGGAGGCGGAGAGGGACGTGGAGAGGAGGGAGCAGGAGGTTTTGGTCCCAGGCAGCGCCGGGTCTCTCAGCTAGTATATATATATATATATATATATATATATATATATATATATATATATATATATATACACACACACACACACACAGTATATACACATAGTGTTCGACAATCCTATACATTTACACGCCCGGGGCATGTGGATTTAACCCCCTGAGCGAGTAAATATTGGCCCAAGCAGAAAACGTGCTTGTTTTTTTAAATTTCCCCGCTAGCTCTAAATTTCCCCGCTCACACTGAAAAATAAAAAAAATAAAAACTCCACCTACCTGATTGCTGATTGGCGCGCGCCCCCAGGCTTTGTGGGCGCGCGGCCAGGCTCTATATGAGCCTGCCCCCAACGAGCGGCCATTCTTTCTGGCCGGAGATCTATTGGAGAGTAAGTACCCTGCAATCTCTGCATGCTGCGGCCCCTTTGATCCTTCCCTGCCTCCTCCCCGCTTCCCGCGCGGGGCAGGAGATGGCAGGGGGTCCCCCCCCTTCTGTCCCTGTCCCCGCTTACCCCGTCTTCCTGCTGATCCCCGCGCGGGGCAGGAAATGGCAGGGGGGTATACCCCCCTTCTGTCCCTGTCCCCCCTTACCCCGACTTCCTGCCGATCCCCGCGCGGGGTTGGATATGGTCACGGGGGGAGGGGGGGCGAACGGGACTGTGGTGGTGGTGGTCGCGCAGCCTTTCCTCTTCTTCCCCCTGTCGTGTGTGTCTTTGTGTATGCATGGGTGTGTGTGCATGGGAGAGTGTGCCCAGCTATCTTCATGACGGCGCAGCATAAGGTGTGGAGGGGTGGCGTCTGCCCGCTCGACCACAAGCTGCATGCCGGCGAGGGGAGCAGGGCAGTGGCGGCCACGGCGGGGCTGACTGTCCCCTGGGGCGCCCGCTGGGGGACACATCGCAACGTGCCTGCCACCTCCCCAAACTACGACTGCGTGAGGTATGGGGGGTGGGATGTCGGCCTGCCCCCCCCTCCCACGAGCGGGAGATGGGCGCGGGAGGAGCGTGGTGGTGGTGGTGCTGGTCGCGGCCTTTCCTCCCCCCCCCTGTGTGTGTGTGTCTGTGTGTATGGGAGAATGTGTGACACACCAGAGGACCCCCCCAATCAGTCACCCCCCACCCCCAGTCAGTGTCAGTCACCCCCCACCCCCAGTCAGTGTCAGTCACCCCCCACCCCATCAGTGTCAGTCACCCCCCACCCCCAGTCAGTGTCAGTCACCCCCCCACCCCCAGTCAGTGTCAGTCACCCCCCCACCCCCAGTGTGTCAGTCAACCCTGCCCCAGTCAGTGTCAGTCACCCCTGCCCCAGTCAGTGTCAGTCACCCCTGCCCCAGTCAGTGTCAGTCACCCCTGCCCCAGTCAGTGTCAGTCACCCCTGCCCCAGTCAGTGTCAGTCACCCCCACCCCCAGTCAGTGTCAGTCACCCCCCCACCCCCAGTCAGTGTCAGTCACCCCCCACCCCCAGTCAGTGTCAGTCACCCCTGCCCCAGTCAGTGTCAGTCACCCCTGCCCCACCCAGCCACTCACCCAGCCTCTCTCTCTCTGTGTATCACCCACCCTCTGTGTGTCACCCACCGTTTCTCTCCTGTCTCCCCCACACTCTCTCTCTCTCTCTCTCTCTCCCCCACACTCTCTTTCCCCCAAACTCTCTCTCTCTCTCCCCCACACTCACTCTCTCCCCCACTCTCTCTCTCTCTGTCACTCACACTCTGGATCTGGATCTCTTATTTACCCTATATATCTTAACTGCCCTATACTACACCGAAATCTTAACTGCCCTATACTGCTTTCTTCCAGATCTGACTCAAGCTTCACACGGAAGACATCGGAACCCCCCCTAACCCAGAAGACAGATAGGGAACACCTCCCCTCCAATGTATAACATTACGGGAATGAGGGTACCTGGACATTGAGGGACTGCGGATCAGGTAAGATCCCAGGTGGGATTGCTGCTTTAGATATTGTGAAGCGGGGGCATCCAGACACTGGTTAAGGGGTTCAGGAAAGAAGTCATTCACACCTGGCTTTTAATTCTAGATCCGACATTTACACACACACACGTAACAAGGACTAATTGTAGTATAATGTAATACAATAAATACATTTGTCAAAAACGAATGTTGTTCTGACTAGGAATTTATTAAATGTATTTTATTTATATATTTTATTTTAAAGCGGGGTTGGGGGCGGGACTAGGGGCGGGGTTGGGGGCGGGACTAGGTGGCGAGTAGATTTTTTGGTTGGGCGAGTAGATTTTTGGGTTATTTGTCGAACACTGTATACACACGCATATACACAAACACACGCATATACACACACACACACACACACACACACACACACACACACACACACGTATATATATATATACACACACGTGTGTGTGTGTGTGTGTGTGTGTGTGTGTGTGTGTGTGTGTGTGGTGTGTGTGTATCAACCCCACACTGATGAGACCCATTAAGGTCGAAACAGCTGTCTGTGGGTGGTTTTCTGGGTATGCACCTTAACCCTGGCTGTGCTCAAAGCTGTGACCATGCAGCAAGCTTAAGCCTATAGGGAACCATGTTAAAAATGGTTTTTGAAGCAAAAAGTGGCACTGTGTGCTCATTTGCATGTTATTTCCCAGAATCCCTTGCTGCAGTGGAAGTGCTGTGTGTTGGGTGATAATGGGGAAAGGCGGGGTTGCAGACCTGCCTAAGACATGCAGATGAGCATACAGTTGTATTTACATTTTTATATATATATATATATATATATATATATATATAGTGCTGTATATAGTGCTGTGTGATAATGGTGAAAGGCTGGGTTGCAGACCTGCCTAAGACATGCAGATGAGCATACAGTTGCATTTACATTTATATAGACACACACACACACACACACACACACACACACACACACACACACACACACACACACACACACACACACACACACACACACACACACACACACACACCTATATATATATATATATATATAAATACAGTGTTCGACAATTATATACATTTATACGCCCAGGGCGTGTGGATTTAACCTCCGAGCGAGTAAATATTGGCCCAAGCAGCACACGTGTGTTTTTTAAATTTCCCCCGTTCGCGCTGCTTTTTTTTCCGCACTCACGCTGGAGAAAAAAAAAAAAGCCGGAGGCGGGTTCATGTTGTTGGGGGACATTACCCCGCCTCCGGCTCTCTGAGCAGTGCCTTCGCTCCTCCCCCGCCTCTCAGCAACTTTCCCTCCTCAGCGCTTCCACTCCTCCCCCTTCCGGCAGCCAGCCCCTACCACGCCTGTCTGCCTCAGGCCCCTGCAGGGCCATCTGTCGCCCACCCCTCCCTCCCATCGGGCCATTCGCCCCCCCTCCTATCGGGCCATCCGCCCCGGCTCGCATCGGGCCATCCGCCCCGGCTCGCATCGGGCCATCCGCCCCCCCCCCTCGCATTGGGCCATCCGCCACCCCCTCCCATCGGGCCATCCACCCCCCCTCTCACACCAATCTCTCTCGGCCTCCGTGACCCCCCTCACCCCAATCTCTCCCGGCCTCCGTGACCCCCCCTCACCCCAAACTCTCCCGGCCTCTGTGACCCCCCCACCGCAATCTCTCCCTGCCTCCGTGACCCCCCTCACCACAATCTCTCCTGGCCTCCGTGACCCCCCCTTCACCACAATTTCTCCCGGCCTCCGTGACCCCCCATCACCACAATCTCCCCCCGACACCCCAAATCTCCCCACTCACTCTCTCTCTGTCACTCACACTCTGGATCTGGATCTCTTATTTACCCTATATATCTTAACTGCCCTATACTACACCGAAATCTTAACTGCCCTATACTGCTTTCTTCCAGATCTGACTCAAGCTTCACACGGAAGACATCGGAACCCCCCCCTAACCCAGAAGACAGATAGGGAACACCTCCCCTCCAATGTATAACATTACGGGAATGAGGGTACCTGGACATTGAGGGACTGCGGATCAGGTAAGATCCCAGGTGGGATTGCTGCTTTAGATATTGTGAAGCGGGGGCATCCAGACACTGGTTAAGGGGTTCAGGAAAGAAGTCATTCACACCTGGCTTTTAATTCTAGATCCGACATTTACACACACACACGTAACAAGGACTAATTGTAGTATAATGTAATACAATAAATACATTTGTCAAAAACGAATGTTGTTCTGACTAGGAATTTATTAAATGTATTTTATTTATATATTTTATTTTAAAGCGGGGTTGGGGGCGGGACTAGGGGCGGGGTTGGGGGCGGGACTAGGTGGCGAGTAGATTTTTTGGTTGGGCGAGTAGATTTTTGGGTTATTTGTCGAACACTGTATACACACGCATATACACAAACACACGCATATACACACACACACACACACACACACACACACACACACGTATATATATATATACACACACGTGTGTGTGTGTGTGTGTGTGTGTGTGTGTGTGGTGTGTGTGTATCAACCCCACACTGATGAGACCCATTAAGGTCGAAACAGCTGTCTGTGGGTGGTTTTCTGGGTATGCACCTTAACCCTGGCTGTGCTCAAAGCTGTGACCATGCAGCAAGCTTAAGCCTATAGGGAACCATGTTAAAAATGGTTTTTGAAGCAAAAAGTGGCACTGTGTGCTCATTTGCATGTTATTTCCCAGAATCCCTTGCTGCAGTGGAAGTGCTGTGTGTTGGGTGATAATGGGGAAAGGCGGGGTTGCAGACCTGCCTAAGACATGCAGATGAGCATACAGTTGTATTTACATTTTTATATATATATATATATATATATATATATAGTGCTGTATATAGTGCTGTGTGATAATGGTGAAAGGCTGGGTTGCAGACCTGCCTAAGACATGCAGATGAGCATACAGTTGCATTTACATTTATATAGACACACACACACACACACACACACACACACACACACACACACGTATATATATATATACACACACGTGTGTGTGTGTGTGTGTGTGTGTGTGTGTGTGTGTGTGTGTGTGGTGTGTGTGTATCAACCCCACACTGATGAGACCCATTAAGGTCGAAACAGCTGTCTGTGGGTGGTTTTCTGGGTATGCACCTTAACCCTGGCTGTGCTCAAAGCTGTGACCATGCAGCAAGCTTAAGCCTATAGGGAACCATGTTAAAAATGGTTTTTGAAGCAAAAAGTGGCACTGTGTGCTCATTTGCATGTTATTTCCCAGAATCCCTTGCTGCAGTGGAAGTGCTGTGTGTTGGGTGATAATGGTGAAAGGCTGGGTTGCAGACCTGCCTAAGACATGCAGATGAGCATACAGTTGCATTTACATTTATATAGATACACACACACACACACACACACACACACACACACACACACACACACACACACACACACACACACACACCTATATATATATATATATATATATAAATACAGTGTTCGACAATTATATACATTTATACGCCCAGGGCGTGTGGATTTAACCTCCGAGCGAGTAAATATTGGCCCAAGCAGCACACGTGTGTTTTTTAAATTTCCCCCGTTCGCGCTGCTTTTTTTTCCGCACTCACGCTGGAGAAAAAAAAAAAAGCCGGAGGCGGGTTCATGTTGTTGGGGGACATTACCCCGCCTCCGGCTCTCTGAGCAGTGCCTTCGCTCCTCCCCCGCCTCTCAGCAACTTTCCCTCCTCAGCGCTTCCACTCCTCCCCCTTCCGGCAGCCAGCCCCTTCCACGCCTGTCTGCCTCAGGCCCCTGCAGGGCCATCTGTCGCCCACCCCTCCCTCCCATCGGGCCATTCGCCCCCCCTCCTATCGGGCCATCCGCCCCGGCTCGCATCGGGCCATCCGCCCCGGCTCGCATTGGGCCATCCGCCCCCCCCCTCGCATTGGGCCATCCGCCACCCCCTCCCATCGGGCCATCCACCCCCCCTCTCACACCAATCTCTCTCGGCCTCCGTGACCCCCCTCACCCCAATCTCTCCCGGCCTCCGTGACCCCCCCTCACCCCAAACTCTCCCGGCCTCTGTGACCCCCCCACCGCAATCTCTCCCTGCCTCCGTGACCCCCCTCACCACAATCTCTCCTGGCCTCCGTGACCCCCCTTCACCACAATTTCTCCCGGCCTCCGTGACCCCCCATCACCACAATCTCCCCCCGACACCCCAAATCTCCCCACTCACTCCCGATCTCGCGTGGCAGCTCCGCCAGGTCCCGGAAGGTCTCCACCGACAGCCACAGAGCTGAGGCTGCTGCCGCCGCCCCCATGTCCTGGCGTGTCTGACACCTGGTGACCCGCAGCGACAGCCGCCGAGGGCGACACCCAGCCTGCCCCCGCCTCTTCTCCCTCTCTCCGTGGGATATGGCGCTCTCCGGGGGAGACCACAGCGATCCCAAGGTGTGTAGAGAGGGGGGGGGGGAGGGGAGTGTGTGTGTGTGTAGGGGGGAGAGAGAGAGTGCATGGGAGAGTGTGTGTGTGTGTAGGTGGGACAGAGAGAGAGAGAGTGCATGGGAGTGTGTGTAGGGGGGGAGAGAGAGAGTGTGTGCGTGCGCGCATGGGAGTGTGTGTGTGTGTGTGTGTGTAGGATACCAGAAGTGTCACATCACCCCACCCAATTACCCCCCCCCACCCAGTCACCCCACCTAATCACCCCACCTAATCACCCCGTCACCCCACCCAATCAAGCCCTCTATCTCTCTCGCCCCCTCTCTCTCACCCCCTCTCTGTCTGTCTCACACTCTGGAACTGGATATCTTACTTACCCTATATATATCTTAACTGCCCTATACTACACCGAAATAACCTATACTGCTTTCTTCCAGATCTGACTCAAGCCACTCAAGCCACTCCCACCCAGCCACTCACCCAGCCTCTCTCTCTCTGTGTATCACCCACCCTCTGTGTGTCACCCACCGTTTCTCTCCTGTCTCCCCCACACTCTCTCTCTCTCTCTCCCCCACACTCTCTTTCCCCCAAACTCTCTCTCTCTCTCCCCCACACTCACTCTCTCCCCCACTCTCTCTCTCTCTGTCACTCACACTCTGGATCTGGATCTCTTATTTACCCTATATATCTTAACTGCCCTATACTACACCGAAATCTTAACTGCCCTATACTGCTTTCTTCCAGATCTGACTCAAGCTTCACACGGAAGACATCGGAACCCCCCCTAACCCAGAAGACAGGCAGGGAACACCTCCCCTCCAATGTATAACATTGCGGGAATGAGGGTACCTGGACATTGAGGGACTGCGGATCAGGTAAGATCCGGCATACACATACACACACACACACACACACACACACACACACACACACACACACACACACACACACACACACACACACACACACACACACACACACACACACACACACACACACACACACAATGTAATACAATAAATAAATTTATGTCAAAAATGAATGTTGTTCTGACTAGAAATTTATTAAATGTGTTTTATTTTAAAGCGGGTTGGGGGCGGGGTTAGGGGCGAGTAGATTTTTTGGTTGGGCTAGTAGATTTTTGGGTGATTTGTCGAACACACACACACATATATATATATATATATACATACACACACACACACACACACACACACACACACACACACACACACACACACACACACACACACACACACGTGTGAAAAAGAAAGTACACCCTCTTTGAATTCTATGGTTTTACATATCAGGACATAATAACAATCATCTGTTCTTTAGCAGGTCTGAAAATTAGGTAAATACAACCTCAGGTGAACAACAACACATGACATATTACACCGTGTCATGATTTATTTACTTACTGCTTCCATAGGAATTGACATTGATTAATTGATCATCAGCAAGTGTGACCACCTCTACTGTATAAAAGGCAACGTTTTAGCAGTTTGCTGGTCTGGAGCATTCAGGTGTGTGTTAACACAATTCCAAGGAGGAAAGGCATCAGCAATGATCTTAGAGAAGCAATTGTTGCTGCCCATAAATCTGGGAAGGGTTATAAGGCCATTTTCAAAAAATTTAAAGTCCATCATTGTACAGTGAGAAAGATTATTCAAAAGTGACTTCCCCTTTGAAAAGGTCGGCCATGTGCGACGAAACGCATCAGGGAGTGTCATTACACATCGACACTACGTCATCACGCATGCGCACGAAGAGGCCAGATCGAGCGTGGAACAGCATTGAGGCCATCCAGCTCAGGAGACATTCTCTGGGACTTAAAATGCTTTTTGTGAATATCTGAGGCACCCCTGGGTTCCTGCACGGACCACTGCCCCTCTCTACCATTGAGGCTGATTGGAACTACGGATCCTATCTCGGACTTACCGGACTGGTGGTGATATATTCACAAACTGCTTATATTTTACATACCCTTGTGAGTGATTTTCTTTCCCCTCCCCTTCCTTCCCAACAATAAATGTACGGTTTTACACTATGGGGCATGCGCTCTCTCCTCTCTTTTTCCTCTAGGTTCCCATCGGATGTGGTTCATCCCCTTTGAGAGCAGCCGGAGAACCTCGCACCAGTTTTCTATTCCCATCATTTGTTGGACTATTTGAAAGGACTGGTTCTATATTCTATATTTCTTCCTTTTATATTTTATAATTCATTGCCTTTGCACAATTAGGATTATTCACTAATTAATTTACTAATTCATTATACACTTGCACGTTGCATATTATATATATATATAATATATATATATCATACAGAACACCTACAAGCTCATATTGAACCCCCAAAATACCCACAACATATATATAAGCATATAAGTTTCACAGAGGTGTGCACTTTTCCTGGTAATGTACAGGTTAATAAAAGCTTCAATCAGACTTAGAACTTTTGCAACTAATATTGACAGATTTATTATAAATCATTCTTCCTGGCAATGCACAGGTTATTAATAATCTATATTAGTGTTAGGGACCCTTGAAACGTGGTCTGCCGTGCAGTTGGCTCAAGGGCTTACAACAATTTGGCCAAAATGTTAAACTAAAAGACCATTTTATTTATTAGTTATTTATACATGTATATTTAGGCACTGTACCGTATATAAGTTTTTCTGGATTTTTGTGTCTTCTATCAAATATAGAAAATTCATGATTTACTTACCTGCGTGCTGTCCCTTGATGTTGTGTTGCAACCGGTATCGTATGGTCTCTCTCTCTCTCTCTCTCTCTCTCTCTCTCTCTCTATATATATATATATATATATATATATATAAATATATATATATATTTATATAAAACTGAAAGTGTGGTTGTGTGTGGGTTTGTGAGGTTGCGGCGGCTCACGCTGTGATTGGCCTGCGGGGTGGGGAGACGTCAAATACACACGCCCTCACTGTGGCGATGAAAGGGTTAATCGGGCCATTAACAAAGGCATTATACCCGGCTGATTAACCCTAAATCACATTGGGAGTGAAGAGGTTAAATGTATGTGCATCACCCTGCTGTGTTTTCCCCTACACCACCTTTCTTGTCTCCATTTTGCAGTCTATTCCCTGACTGTGGTAACAAGAATGAATGCAAACTGTGCCACTTGGTTTTCAGACACAAGATGGCGCTGATTGAAGACGCGAGGCTGTGTATGGGAGGGCCGCTTTGAAGCATAGGTATCCATTTCTGAGCTCTTGAACTCGCAACAGCAAGGTTAAGTGAATAAGTGGTTTGCGGTTTAAACTGAAGTGGTTCTGTCAAAATGTATCCCTTGCCTTGTTGGCGTCTTAACTTGAAAGGGGGAAAGTATATTGATGAGAGAACTAGGTTAACCACAGACCTCACATCATAGCCTTTTCAATTAAGTAAGCTAACTTGCGAACAGAGTGGGCTAGCACTCTAATTTTTGGAGTGCAGCTCAGAATAAAGAAACCATGCACCCACATATAAAATTTATTCCAGTGGCACAAGCAGAACCTATTTTATTAATTAAATGTATTTTACTGGTTTTAAATGGACAGGCAGGAAAGCTTTTTTCTGTAAGCCCGGGAAAAATCCTTTAGCATGCAAATATGCCAAGGGTAAATGAGCGGAGGGTATTTTCCTCACTGTACTTCAAAGAGCCCCTGCTAAGTGGGAGCCTCTTAGTCTAGTGAAGTCCGGAGTTGAAAAGCCTCAGAGATCCAAAGTGTGAAAATGGCCGGAATGTTGCTGAGTGCCAGATACCGGTACTCAGCATGGGCCATTCACACTTTGTGACCAAACCCCAGACTGAGAGTCACCAGGTAAGGGGTGGACCCCGGTATGGTAAACCGCCTAGGTGTCAGGCTGACACATGCGCTTTGCAAACCGGAAAGCCTTTTTTGCCTGTTCTGCAAACTCCGGGCAAATCGGGGATTGGTAGGTTAAATGTTCCCACGGAGGGGATTGGGCACACATGTTAGGGATAGGGCTGTAAACCCTATAAACCTGCCTGCCGAGCTATCCCCTGTGTGATTCATGATTTCTTCAAGCGTGGTTCAAGATCCCGTCCAAGTACAGCGGTTCCAGAACTCAAGGGGTTAAAACATCGTAACCAAGGATCTACCCCTACTTCAGGAATTCGTTAGCGCTGGGAATCTCAGAACGAACCCCAATCAATGAACCAGAACAAACTTTTTACATTTGGCGGAAATATCAGGCAGGAAAGTTGCGCTCTAGCCAAAAGGATTGTAACCCAGAGACTTTGTTTCTTCATCTTTCGTTCAATGGACAATTTATTTTGTTTCCCCATCCCAGTAAGTGATTATTAAGTGTATTCTGAGGTTGTCGTGCGTTTGTCTATAAAGGAAATAAATGACAATTTATTTTGCCCGCGTTGTTATGCTCAATCGAGAATCCCAAAAATATAAAATTGTTGATTAGTACTGGTCCACACTCACAGCCTCCTCATACCATGTGAGAGCCACGCCGCATCGCACCTCACCTCCAGTCGCCCCACACCGTTCACCCTCCCGCGTCCCTGCCACTCCCAACATGGGACGGAGGGGAAGTGCCAACACCGCTTCCCCCGCACGCGCCTCCTGCCCCACGTGCCCCTCCACCGAGCCCACCTCCCACCCAAGCCAATTGCCGCGGGGATATCAGGAGCAGGGGGGGAAGCGTCTGGCGTCAGAAAGCAGCACCCACCCGGTCAAGGTAAATCACCCACCCCACCCAGACACTGTCACACACTCACCCAGTCACTGCCAACCGCCTCCCACCCACCCAGTCACTGCCAGTCACTGCCTCCCTCCAACCCACCGCCAAATGTAACTGCCTCTGCTCCTGCCCACTCAATGTCAAAAACAAAAAGGTGACACATTGCGTGCTCATTTGCATATCATTTCCCAGAATCCCTTGCTGCAGAGGAAGCACTGTATGCTGGGTGATAATGGTGAAAGGCAGGGTTGCAGACCTGCCTAAGAGGTGTTTTATAGCTCACAAGTGATCTTTTTATTTGCTATATGCAATACAGTGGAGGTTTCTTTTTGCCCTTTTCACCCACCATAACTATATACACACACACACTTGTTTCTCCCCCTTTCATAAATACCAGTGTAGCCTGTGTATGTCTTTTAAAACCATACAAATGCCGCAAAAGTAATGAAACATCAGGACATTCCAGATAATATCAATATCTAAATAAAAACATTTAAAAATATATACACTTCAATATTAAATATAAACACATGGAAACCAGAAATTCCTGGTACATGACCAAATCATTCATAAATCCTTTATATTTGAAAAAATATCACACACAATCAATGGTTATCCTTGATTTGGGCAAAAAATATCCACCGGCAAATTCCTTGCTGGCGAGTTGAACAGAAATGGTAATGTCATGCAACCGTGGAATTAACACATTCTGACATGTTTTAATGTACAGTAGTGGCTTGTAATCCTGACAAAAGTCATT
Organism: Ascaphus truei; assembly: GCF_040206685.1. Classification (NCBI taxonomy): domain Eukaryota; kingdom Metazoa; phylum Chordata; class Amphibia; order Anura; family Ascaphidae; genus Ascaphus; species Ascaphus truei. Next base: position 162,477 of record NC_134496.1, on the reverse strand, counting down.
TAACAATCAGAATTTTTCTGGAACCAGGTTACCGACTATTTTACGACTCTGGTCTTGGTCGCTTGGTCGCTCAGTGCATGAACACCAAATATGTGGGTTATAAAAAAGGGAAGGATAGGATGGATTTAAAAATATTAGTGCTTTCATGAATATACAAATAGATTTTGCAACAAATAGATTTCACAAATAGGTACCAAATATTAGATCTTAACCCATTGAGTGACCTAGGACATAGCTACGTCATGGGTTCTGAATCCCAAGTGCCTTATGACTTCGAAAAAGAGCACGTTTTTAGCTACTAAAAGGAGATGGCACCCAGACGCGATCTGAACGGATGGTGGACAGAAGGGGGATGACTCTTCCTCTTCAGTCATCGGTCACGATATCGCGAGTGCCAGAGGGGCCGTGGCACTGGCAGCCAAACGATTAAGCTTTTCTGTACTATAAAAGTAATGTATGAGATGCCCCATAACAGTCCAAGAACGTTACTCAGATTATCACTTACACTGGCAGGCTGATCACCATTGTGGGGGAATATAACTATAAGTTGGGGTTCCTGGAGGCCGATATGCAGGCATAGTAACTTGATGAGGAGCTACTTGTGTTGGCGAATGGGTTGTCAACAAAGTACCTATGAAACAAAAGTGGAATTAAATTAATCTGTAAAATGTATGAAAAAAAAATTAAATATCCTACCAGTCCACTGTAATGCAATGATAACATACTGAGGCTATCTAACCAAAGATGCCCAACAATTATTTGACAATTCTTAAGCAACACATTGAAAAGTAGACATTTATATGCACCTAACGTTACGCATTAAAAAAACGGGACTAAAGTGACTCAGCATTTGTTCCAGCACCAAAATGCAATTCGCTACTTGATAACCAAATCACTGCTGCTACGCCTTTTAGTGTCATGTCCAATTCTAGAGAACAAAAGAATCCATGGGAGACCAACATGAAATGATACCTGCCGACATCGCCATTGTGGTTCCAGCGACCATCCCCATAGCCACGCCATTGCCTCTAGGTGGTGGAATTTGAGCAGGATACATTGTTGCTGGCATACCATTAGGCTGCACAACTGTAGTATGATGAATTACATGAGGGGGTGCTGCATACAAAGGCTGTGTGTAGTAAGCACCTTGCTGTGGATAGAAAATGTTTTAAATGTTAATCCATTAAACCATCATAGCTTTTTGTAACATTCCGCTGTGCACTGTATAAAAAGCACAGCCAATAAAGTCTGAAAATGTGACTGCAACAAAAACGGTTTAAAAGGTAAAAAAAAAAAAACCACACCTTTTAATGATCAAAATCTATATCTATAAGTCTCAAATAATGTTTGTGTGTGTATGTCTTCCCCCTGTGTGATTCGCCCTGTGTTCCCCCTGTCATTGGCCATGGCGCACCCGCCACCAGCCCCACCTCCCCCTCCCCCCTCACATTGCAAGGACCATCTCACTTGCAGTTGGAACCTAAGGAGAACAACTTGGCGAACCCACACTCCTCACCCCCCACACACCTCTGCCGCTCCTCGGCACAGGCCTCATCCCTCCCCCACCACCAACCTCCCTCCCCCAGTCACGCCACTACCGCGCAGGCCTCACCTCTCCCCCACCACCAACCCCCCTCTCTCCGGTCACTCCCACCCGCCGCTCCTCACCTCTCCCCCACCAACCCCCCTTCCTCCGGTCACTCCACTCCCACCCGCCGCTCCTCGGCGCCGTCCTCACCTCTCCCCCACCAACCCCCCTCCCTCCGGTCACTCTACTCCCACCCGGCGCCGTCCTCACCTCTCCCCCTCCAACCCCCCTCCCTCCGGTCACTCCATTCCCACCTGCCGCTCCTCGGCGCCGTCCTCACCTCTCCCCCACCAACCCCCCTCCCTCCGGTCACTCCACTCCCACCCGTCGCTCCTCGGCGCCGTCCTCACCTCTCCCCCTCCAACCCCCTCTCCCTACGGTCACTCCACTAACAGACGCTGCAGCCACCACTCCAATTACAGGGGAGGGGGCTTAGTGTGTGTGTGGGAGGGGGGAACGTGACACAGTGTGTGTGTGTGTGTGTGTGGGGGGGGGGACAGTGTGTGTGTGTGGGGGGACGGGACGGACAGTGTGTGTGGGACGGACAGTGTGTGTGTGGGGGGGGGGAAGTGTGTATGTGGGGGGGAAATGTGTGTGTGGGGGGAAAATGTGAGTGGGGGGAAAATGTGTGTGGGGGGGGACAGTGTGTGTGTGGGTGTGTGGGGGGGGCAGTGTGTGTGTGGGGGGGGACAGTGTGTGGGGGGGGGGGACAGTGTGTGTGTGTGTGTAGAACACTGTAGGGGGGAGGAACGAAGCTGCGCAGGGGGGGGGGGGGACACAAACAGAGAGGGGGGAGCGGAGAAACAGACAGGGGGAGTGGAGAAACAGACAGGGGGAGAGGAGAGAGAGGGGGGGGGGGAGCGGGAAATTATACTCCCGGGCAACGCCGGGTACCTCAGCTAGTAAGAAAATATACTTCAAAAGTGCACTTTATTCATCCTTTAGCCAATTCATGTGGTCTGTGTGGTTTAAGGGGCTTTGGTTTGGGGATTAAGGATATATTTAATGTCAACCAATTTAAACAAGTAGTAGGTCAGCAAATTGCTTTCATCAGAGAAAAATTACAACTCATTGCAAAAATACTCCAGCATGAGAAATTCTGAGATCTGAAAATCAAATCATTGAAAAAGAAATAATGGCTTAGGGAAGCAATACTTGTGACAAATTAGTCATAATCTTATCCGAAATTCAGTTTGGTATACATATAGAACAAAAAATTTGAACACCTACAGTAGGTGAACGATGGTGCTCTTATAATGACTTCGTTTTTTTTATGCTATGTGTGTCATTGTAACCATCTTGTTAGAGAGTGTAAATAGGGCATACTGTATAAGTAAAAAATGTTCAGATAATAATAAATAATAATAATAACACACAAACAACTGTGCCAAAAATACTTAAATACTTACAACTTCATAAAAACCACTGTTAGATGTACCCTTCTATAAAAGAAAAAAAAGCAGCAGCATACACTTGGCTTTAAACAAAATATAAAATAAAATCCATATAAAGAGATGGTGAAGTGAGTCTGTTGGGTTCTGTTCCAAGCTGCAGTGTCCACCTCTTTAAATTTTTGATGGTTTGTACAACTTTGAGTGCTGCCCCAATTCCAGGATCATCAATCCATTTATAATAACTAAAAAAAAAAAAAGTATAAAAACACAACATATGGGGCGCAGACAATGAAACAAATTAAAATGCAATTTATTATAACAAAGTTGAATAAAAGATCACTCACATGAATGCTGTTTAGCAAATGTTCTGGATGCCTGCTGCTGGAGTCCTTATGAGTTCTGTTAGTGGAGATCTGCTGTATGCCTACTGCTTGCTGCTGTTTTACTGTGTCTGATTCCTGGGTGCACTACGATGTCTGTCAGGGTAGTTTGGGCTTGGTGAAGCATGCAACGGCCCCTGTTCGTCCACAAGAGTCGTTCCGGTGCTCTGTCTGTGCTCCCTTCGCTGTGTCCACGTGGGTCCGTGACGTCACCAGAAGTGACGTCATCCTCTGATTGCAGGAAATCCCATCCGATACTGTAGCAAATGCTGAATTCCTTCAGACACTGTGGCAAACAGATCTGTTACGGCTGCGTGTTCTCACCTCAGCTGTGAACTGCCGTTGTACCTGGACAAGGGTTCCAATAATGCTGCTGGCAGGCTACTTCTCCGTGTATGTGCTGCTGCACAATCCAACGCGTTTCCTCCACATAACTGTGGCTCCGTCAGGGATGGGGTACATCTAAAACTGGCACACCACTTATAGGAGACACCTGATGCTTTAATTTGTTAAATATGTAATTATTTGGCACACTAGTTAGTTGATTGTATTCTGGATGTGGCCACTTAGTTGCCTCATTGTGATATAGTAGGTATCTCCTTTAAATTCATATAATTTTTTTCTACATTTGTTTATATGCAATGTGGCCCAGTCATAATGTGACCAATTTAGACTTTAGATATAATAAAGTTAATGTGTTGCAAGTGTGAATATATGGTTGCCAGTCTTTTTCTATCAGTGGTTTTCTTCTTGCATAGTTAGTGACTCTGCTTAGTGCATACTAAGCTCTAGTGAGGACAGATAATAAACCAATACTAATCAATACATAAATGATTTGCTGTATGAGTTATAGATATCCTTTAACATTCTAGTTCCCGAGGTGATAAACTCTAAATTTCTAACATTATACATATATGATGCATATTAAAACGAGACAATTATTAAAGTATAAAAATCTGCATACATTTATTCCTTATTAAAATCATACACCACAATATAAGAAGTTTTGAACCGTTCATTGTAAAATAATCAATTTTTAAGTTATGGAAAAGGGGTGGGGGGGTTGTTTTGTTTTATAATCCCTTTATTGCATAATCTACACCATTGCTCCCCCGCTTATTGGAAGGCTGCTAGATCCAATTCTTCGTTCAATCCTCCTGGATACAGGGTTTGGAGTTTAAAGATCCAATAGGTCTCCTGTCTTCTAAAGTTTCCTAATTTATCCCTTCTTTAATCTGTTCTATTGGCCCATAATTTTTAGATCTGTTGGGTCTTTATTGTGTTTATATGCAAAGTGGCGTGAGACCCCGTGTCCGAAGAACCCTTTGAGTATATTCCTCCTATGTTCTAAAAATCTTTCTTTCATAGGTCTCATTGTGCGGCCAATGTACTGCAGGCCACATTTGCACGTGAGCATATATACCACATAGGTGTGTTGCAGGTTATATGCCCTGCAAATGTCTCATTTGTTACTGTGGAACTGAATACCTTTATTTTATTCAGAACTTACGGACAGGTCAAACATCTTCCATGACCACATCTATAGTTCCCAGTGACAATATTGTATATTTTTATCCTTTTTTTTCTCTGTATATTGCATTGTATACCAACAATTCATTGTTATTTTAGGATTTACTTAAGAACTTAAAATTTGATTATTTTACAATGAACGATTCAAAACTTCTTATATTGTGGTGTATGATTTTAATAAAAAATGTATGCAGCTTTTTATACTTTAATAATAGTCTCGTTTTAATGTGCATCATATATGTATAATATTAGAAATTTAGAGTTCATCACCTCGGAAACGAGAATTTTAAAGGATATCTATAACTCATACAGCAAATCATTTATGTATTGATTAGTATTGGTTTATTATCTGTCCTCACTAGAGCTTAGTATGCACAAAGCAGAGTCACTAAATATGCAAGAAGAAAACCACTGATAGAAAAAAGACTGGCAACCATATATTCACACTTGCAACACATTAACTTTATTATATCTAAAGTCTAAATTGGTCACATTATGACTGGGCCACATTGCATATAAACAAATGTAGAAAAAAAATTATATGAATTTAAAGGAGATACCTACTATATCACAATGAGGCAACTAAGTGGCCACATCCAGAATACAATCAACTAATTACTGTGCCAAATAATGACATATTTAACAAATTAAAGCATCAGGTGTCTCCTATAAATGGTGTGCCAGTTTTAGATGTACCCCATCCCTGACGGAGCCACAGTTACGTGGAGGAAACGCGTTGGATTGTGCAGCAGCACATACGCGGAGAAGTAGCCTGCCAGCAGCATTATTGGAACCCTTGTTCAGGTAAAACGGCAGTTCACAGCTGAGGCGAGAACACGCAGCCGTAACAGATCTGCTTGCCACAGTGTCTGAAGGGATTCAGCATTTGCTACAGTATCGGATGGGATTTCCTGCAACCAGAGGATGACGTCACGGAACCACAGCGAAGGGAGCGGAGAGCAGAGACAGAGCACCAGAACAACCCTTGTGGACGAACAGGGGCCGTTGCATGCTTCACCAAACCCAAACCACCCTGACAGACATCGCAGTGCACCCAGGAATCAGACACAGTAAAACAGCAGCAAGCAGTAGGCATACAGCAGTTCTCCACTAACAGAACTCATAAGGACTCCAGCAGCAGGCATCCAGAACATTTGCTAAACAGCATTTATGTGAGTGATCTTTTATTCAACTTTGTTATAATAAATTGCATTTTCATTTTTGTTTCATTGTCTGCGCCCCATATGTTGTGTTTTTATACATTTTTTTGATGGTATACGTATAGCAACTTCAGACTTCATAGTTTTAGCAGGAGAGCTGTTGGGGTCAATACATACATACAAACAAAAAAAAAAGCACGTGCGTTCTTGGTTTCCTTTAAAGCAGCAGTTCAAGCAATATCCTACCTGTGTTTATTTTAATAAATCAGTTTTGTACTGCGAGAAAATACTTGTAGCATTTTAAAAAAAGCAATGTTTTAAAGACATTTTTAATGTTTCTAATGTAGGAAGCATTTCCAAAGTGACAGCCCCCTTCCCCTTCTGAAAGGCTCTGGCTCTTGACCCCCGCCCTCTCTCTAGCTGTGCACCAATTGTATCTTGTAACTGCCCAGTTAAATCATATTCCATGAACTACATTGCCCACAATGCTGTGCAAGAACTGAATTAAATAACTCAGAGCAAAGTGATTGATTACAGGAGAACAGTCGATCTGCAGCTTTGCTAATCACTTGTCAGTGTGCAGATTGTATTGATGCACATATTCAATGGGGGAAAAAAAATTAACTAAAAAACGGCAACTTGAACTGCAGCTTTAAATCTCTTCATGATACACAAAAAAGGCTTATTTCAAAATTATATTGAATATGCTGCAGGAAGCCTACAATTCAGTATTAACCATTAACTTTCACGTTTTTTCAAAAGAAGGTTGTTTGTTCCATATTTGGTTCCCCCACAAAAAAGACTGCTCTCCGCCTCACCAAGGATGTCTGGATATTAATTTCTTTTGCACTCATTATGTCACAAGCTTTTGGTAATGAAGCCAAGGAAGTAGAATAGCTTTAATACGAAAATAACTTCAGGAAAATGTAATTCATTAGTACAATTAAAACATAGCATAAATAAATGCATTTATTTACCTGTGCATATGGGTTTTGCTGTGGATAGGCACTTCGTACTGGGTATACTGCAGTCTGGTAAGGATTTGGGGATGAAGAATAGGGTGGCACAGCACCGCTGGTGGGCGAACATGACACTTTGTATGGCGTACCTGGTGTGTATCCTAGCAAAGAAAAAGGATTCAGCACCGAAATGGTAAACAAAACAGTTTTCCTTACCATCAAATGTCAATATAGGTGTGCTTAATAATATTTATACAACATGCATTTCATATATGTACGCGTTTCAAGCATTGCATAAATATGTTCTTTTAGTCACCACAGACATGGAACATGAATTTAATTTTGTTCTAGATATAAAAAGACAAACGTTTCTAAACCTTCGGATGCTGGAATTACGTAGTGCAGGAAACTGCCGTATAGCCTCTCTTCCATACAGTATATAGAAGCAACACTATAAAGTGACATCCTATCTCAATGTGCTTTCAGTGCTGCTGCGCTGCATGGCTGCAGAAACCACAACTTGGGGACTAGGCTTTAGCCAGACTTGTTAGACTGACAAAGTAACAGAAGTTTGCAATGATTTCCAACATAGAAGTACACACAAAATGCAACTCTTCATTTTATGACAACAAATAGCGATGTACCGAGTACCCGGAGCTTTTCCAGTTACCTGGACCCTGCAACTGAGAAATGGGCCCTGTGCCGGGTAATACCCGGCGCCGAGTAATGTCAGAGTAGCTGAAAATAATCACATCACTTACCTGCAGCCAGCAACGGAAGGCGAGGAAGCCCGCGGCGACCTCTATGAAGAGCAGCAGAGGTCCTGTGGCGATGGCATAAGTGGGTATTCAGCCGGCGTGGGAGGAGCAGGACTCCATTACACAGTACAGCCGGCTGTCCAATAGGAACGCTCCTGCTCCGGTCACGAGGTTCCCTGGCTCACACCGCTATCTGCTGTGCTGTTTAAGGCCTCGGTCATGGTCAGCGCTTATGCGCTGACCCGTGCTTAGGCGCGCTGCTGCTCGGCAGAGCCCCTACTGCCGCAATGAGAGTGGCTTTAGCAGGGGCTCGCGCACGCTTCTGCACACTTGCTGAAGCGTGTGTCTCACCGAGTCTTCAGATTTGGCGCTCGCCGGAGCGCAGGGCCGGTCACGTGAGCGGTTCGCCCAATGAGGGAGGACCAGTTCCGTGATGTCACTGGCCCGTCCCCAGACGGCGCGCTGGTTAGGCCAGGGAAAGCATCGCTTTCCCTGAGCCTCAGCGCGCCTCCGCACTGTTTTGGGCACTATGTCCCAGGCCTAATGGATTCCTGCTGCTCCCACGCCGGCTGAATACCCACTTCTGATGCCGACAGTGCCACTGGACCTCTGCTGCTCTTCATAGATGTCGCCGCGGTCTTCCTCCACCCTGCAGGTAAGTGCCAACTGGGTACCCAGCCGGGAAGAACAATTGATTTTGGCAGGGTACCCGTTACCCATTTTTTTTAAAAAGTACTACGCAGTACAACACTAATAACAAAATCTAGCCATGTTTAAATTATCTTTTTGATTTAAAACTAGCTACAAAAACATAATGCAGTCTTATTTGCACTGAAAGGGGAATATCAAAATACAGTTTCAAGCTTTTCATTCTTTGATCAATACTTTGAGTTACAACTGATGTCAATGAACTGTTAACTTTAAAATTCCAATGTTTAAAACACAGAATAAAATGAAATCATACCACTTAATTCAGTAGCGCACACAATATTTAATAAGCCTTGGATCTTCTAGGGTTAAACCATAAAATGTTAAACCATTTGGTATACTGTATAGTTAAAACATTTACAATTCTGGCCATGGGAAAGTTAATTTTGTTGGGGAGAAAGTTTCACTAACTTCATGTGTGGCACTATAGAGACAAAATTCCTATCCCAAATAAATTAGAACTGCTCATGCATATACTTTTTACCATTTTGCCAAATTTTACTTGAAATTGGATTCTATGACTTCGTAGTAGTCATCCAAGCAACTGCTAATGGAGACTAGATAGAAAGATTAGGTGTATTTGCGGAATACACGACTGAAACAAACCAGGAGTTTTCTGCTTCCCCTACACTTTTCTGGGCTCGCTCTCTAGTCGGCATTTAGTATGCTAGGGAAACAGTCTTCCTGGATAAGACAACTACTCTATTCAAATGGGACAAAAATATTCTCCGGCACAGGGGGAAAACTGCTTCATAACATAATGACTATGGGACTCAATATGCACATCTTCATTGCCTCTGCACAAGTCTTCCTTCAATTTTTTTTTTGTTACACAGAACAAAGAGAACATGATTTTTAATATTTGTTTAGAAATTTCCACAGTTTCTGAAATGCTCAGCTATTCAACAAAGGCCCATGTCATGTTTAAATGTCAGGTAAGTCCCTTTTCATCTAGGAAAATGGATTTAATTTTGATATTGGCTTATCTTCAAGTCCCCTCTATGGCAGCATCTCGCCTGAGGTAACACTCCTCCCTCCGACGAGAGTAGGAGATCTAATTACCGACTAGAAAATGGAACAACCTGTTTTGTCAGTATTCCCTTAACAAAGCTAAAAGATACAAAAACAATAATTTTCTGGGTGGGACTTTAAGAAAAGGAAATATAAAAAATGTAAATGTATTTCTCTTCTACATCCCCCTTGGCAGTAGCTCACCTGTGGTAAGTATCCAAGCAGTACATGAACTTAGAAAAAAAAAAAAGTGACATGACAATTTATCTATTTAGTCTTAACCACCACTTAAAACTTTTCTTCAGCTGAATGGTGAATTTGCAAGTTATAGAATTTAATAAACTTGTGGTGATGACCACACGTGACGGCTCTGCAAATTTCTTAGGGCACTGTCCGTGCTTTCTCCACTCAGCGGCCATGACCTTGCTAAAGGGTGAGCAGAGCTGGAAAGATACACGAAGACCATTTGTCTCAAGTTTTGCAGATGCATTCAGTAATTCATCTAGAAATAGAAGACACTGGTGCTGCTGTTTCCGTTCCATTGACGAGAATGTAAAACAAAAATAGCCGATCTTTCTTAAAATGCTGGTCTTCTCAAAATAAAAAACTTAACTGCTCTTAAATACATCCAGGCTATTCAAGTTAGACTAATGGATTGGGACACATAGTAGAACCAGCTCCTGATTAATATGAAAAGGAGGGGACAACTTTTGGCCTGAATTGAGGAACCATTCTAAAAAAAAAAACTAAATTTTATGGATAGTCATAAGGTAAATTACATTATATCGCCTGTAATTTCCTTACTTGTCTTGCCATCGTAAAGATTTCGATGAGAGCCTCCAGGACCAAAGACAGATACCACTGGGCATGATGACTAACCAATTGAGATATGAGAAGGCCCTTTGGAGGAGCCTAGCGCACAGATCTGAACATATATATACAGAAATATATATATATATATATATACACAGCTCAACCCCGTTATAACACGATCCGTTACAACGCGAATCCGCTTATAGCGTGATGCAAGCGTGGCTCTCAATTTTTGTATTTATGAATACTTTACAACACGAGTATTGGTACCTTAAATACTTTATTGTACAATGCATACAATTGCACATTATTTCTAACGCGATCCGCTTAAAGCGCGATGTGATTCTTTGGACCCCAAGCACAGCGTTATAAGGGGGTTGATATATATATATATATATATATATATATATATATATATATATATATATGTAGCGGACATGTAAAATGGCTACAGTCATCTCTCCTGCTGACAGTAAGGCCTGGTAAGTTGTGGGCATGCCAGCAGTAATCATGGAGGTTTGCCCTCACACCCTGGTGGAGTGCCCTGTGTATGGATGGGAGTAGTCACATGCTCTGACTCCATGGTTAGTGATGTCAGAGGTGTGTCAGCTTCCAGAGTATACATAAGGCACAGCACTGAGCCTAAAGTTAGTTCTGCACAGATCTACGTTCAGTTCAGCCAGAGTTCTGCAGGAGTTCTGTCAGAGATCTGCATCCAAGTTCAAGTACTAGCCTAAGAGACTGGGGGTTATGTTGTAGTGACCCAGAGGAGACTGTGTCCAGGGACCTGGCACAGGGCAGTGATCCCTGCGGGGATAGGGAATCCCTATCTAAGGAGAGAGATACCTTTTAAAGGGAGGCACTGACTACAGAATGAGTGGCTAAGACTCTACTGCGAGGGGCAGCTAGCCCACATCACCAATAAAGATGTTCTCATTCAAAAACCCTCTCGTGTACATGTGTGGAGTGAATGTACAGAGAGGAGCACCACGGAGGAGTTCCTCAACAGGATCATCCCCTTGCGGACGCAGGGACCCTGATGAGGTGGAGGCGCTGCACTGGAACTAGGTGAGACTAAGCACACTACCTCAGCTGCCTGTCTGGACGGGTCCTCCCCACACACCATCATGCGGGAGACTCAGGAGTCCTGTTGCCAACATGTGCACCACCAGACACTACCACACTGTAATGGGGGCCGGTTAGACCACAGGGGCCAATGTGAGATTGGGTGGGTCAGGCCGGGCCACAAAAACCGTTACATATATATATATATATATATATACACAGTATATCATTTTTTTTTTTAAGAAGACACCTGACTGGGCCCTGTCAAAACCATCATGTAAGCAATGCAGAGCCTGAGTGACATTAAAATGGTGCAGTCTAAGCTCCCCCTGCTGGCAACAACTATGTAATGTCGCCCATAATATAGGTTAAATTAATTTTTCATTTTTCATTTTGTAGTACTTATTAGCTTTATATCCTTCAAGTCATTCCAATAATTTGTAATGTTATATATATATATATATATATATATATATATATATATATATATATATATATATTATACATACATACACACATAAATATATACATACACAGTATATTTTTACATATGGACTAATATAATAATCATTTTAAAATGTTCCCAAAATTAGGTATCCAAACACTTTTTTGCTATTATCTCCCCCTAAAGTTAATCTTTTTTAAAATTTTCTTTTATCCTGAATAAAGTACCCCATTTCATGTTTTTTCATATCTATATTTGTTGATTCAATACAATGCCTACCTGATGTTTTTATACCAATAAGGATTAATGTCTGCATATGCAACATTAACAAATCAAATAGGTATGCCATCGTAGAAATACTGTTTATATGCTGCACAGTATTAGTCAAGAGAACTATATCCCAGTTAATGATAACTCAGCCTATCAGTACGCTGATCGGTTATTTGAGGATATTTCGACGCATTATCCATGACTGTGCGAAATGCGTAGAGTCGAGACTGCCCGTTGGATCCCCACAGTGTTCTGTCGCCGCTCTATTAACCAATTACCGGAAGTGATGACACGAAGCATTGCAGGCAGAGAGACGCCAGATCATAGACGGCAGAGCTTGGCAGCAGAGACAAACTCCTGAATAGCTTCTATAGTTCTACATGCCAGTACCAACTTAATTTTATGTATGTGTTTTTTACCTAGGGTGTTTATAAAAGTTTTAGGGTATATATTGCACTATACCATTGACGGACCACCAGACATCAGATGATCCATTAGCCTCACATTTCATCTTGAAATTCACAACAGCCCAACAAACAGAGTTTTGGAAATTGAATTATTTTGCCAGTGAAATGTGAGTTTCCATTGCATAGACCATCTACAGCATATTAACTCCTGCTTTAAGACCATCTGCACTACGTTGTGTTTTTGTTTTATTTTTATGGTGATAACTGCGCTCCCCAACATTACTGCCTTGAAAGCTACAGTAGTATATGTATCTTCAATTCCAAAGTATTTATCTGAAGAAAACATGGTCTGCTCTATTTCTCCTGGACGAAATAACCCTTGAAGTGGGCCCCCATCTTATGTAACTTGCATCCGTTGTCAAAATCTTCCACATGGGACTTCAAGAGACTTTCCTTTGCACAGCTTTGCCTAGTCTATCCACCAATGCGGAGGTCCGGTTTGGTTTTCTGTTCCATTTATGCAAGAAATTCCACTGTACCAGCCTTTTATTAAACCTTAACCATGGAAGTTTTTTTGGTGTGGCATTGAACAGACCTGTTATCTCAATCTCAAGAGGTATGTAACTTCCCTTTGAATCTTTTCTTTCTACTGTAAGGCATTGTGACAGGGTGAATGAAAGTCACCAGCCATATACCTGGCAAACATATGTCTAAGTTTGCAGTGCAGCAGTGACGAGGTAAACTTTCAGTGGAGAAGGGCTGCTTAATTAGTCTGACCCAGCTGCATAATCAAGGTGTTTAAAACCCCCAGGCTACACACACATGTAAGGCCTCGGTCCCGCTGCGCTCGTTGGCGCGGGCGGCAATGTAGCGAGTTCCCCACCAGCAGGGGAATCCTTGCGAGCTGGTCCCGGTCCCCCCTGGCGGCACAGCTGACTACACGCTGTGGCGCGTCAGCCGCTAGGAGACACAAGAGAATGGTGTTTCCTAGCGTTGACGCGTCACGTGGTGTGGCTGTGAGCCAATGGGGAGGGGAGGCTTCGGGAGGAGGAGAGGCTTCGGGGAGCGGGGAGGAGTGTGGAGTGAAAGCAGGTGAGTACCTGTCTGTGTGTGTGTCTGAGTGCGTGCGTGCCTGTCTGTGTGTATATGTGTGTGCCTGAGTGCGTGCGTGCCTGTCTGTGTGTGTGTGTGTGTACCTGAGTGCCTGCCTCTGTCTGTGTGTGTGTGTGAGTGCCTGCATGTGTGTGCGCGCGTGTGTGTGTATGAGTGTGTGAGTGCCTGCATGTGTGTGCGCGCGTGTGTGTGTATGAGTGCGTGAGTGCCTGCCTGCCTGCCTGTGTGTGTGTGTATGTATGAGTGCTCCAGCCCGAGTCCGTGGAGGGAGGGTGGGGGGGGGGGGAGAGTAGCGGGTCCCTCCTGCAGCCCGTGGAGGGAGGGAGGGGGGAGAGTAGCGGGTCCCTCCTGCAGCCCGTGGAGGGAGGGGGGGGAGAGTAGCAGCTCCCTCCTGCAGTCCGTGGAGGGAGGGAGGGGAGAGTAGCGGGTCCCTCCTGCAACCAGTGGAGGGAGAGTAGCAGCTCCCTCCTGCAGTCCGGGGAGGGGGGGGAGAGTAGCGGGTCCCTCCTGCAGCCCGTGGAGGGAGTGGGGGGAGAGTAGCAGCTCCCTCCTGCAGTACGTGGAGGGAGGGGGGGGGGAGAGTAGCGGGTCCCTCCGCTCAAGCCACGCCCCCCCTCCCTGTCAAACCTCCCGCCCACCTCCCGCTCCCTACAGACCGCATATCGCGGTCTGTGTATCTCAGCGCACCGCCTGTCAGCAGTGCGGGTGCGCTGACTCTGGGAGCGGGGCCTTAGCCTAAGCTAGCTGGTCAGGAGACAGGACTGAAAATACTGAAGCGATTACTGCTATAAGGTCTGTGTTGCAAAGTACATATTTGATGAACTGTCTGTGTCCTGCATGCAAAAGAGAAGCTGCCTTGTTTTCTAAGCTGAAGAGACGCTATTTTGTTTTGTCTGCTGAAGAAGCTATTTTCTTTTTGTCTGCTGTATGTTTTAAGGCTCAATAAATATGCCTCATCAATGGAACCCGCGTGTGTGGTTGCATGTACCCGGCAACATATGGTGTCAGAAGTGCCGGGATTTTGAGAGGCCCCTGCAGTTGAAGGGCCACACACACACAAATGAGAAAAATGGAAGAATTTTTAAAAGAGTTTCTGTGCGAGCAGACCAGACAGCAGGGACTGTTAATGCAGGAACAGGCACAACTACAAGCAGAGAGAGAAGAAAGACTATTGCAGTAGCAAACCCCGCTCCTAACCCAGCAGCAGGCAGCACAGGGGGAGCGGATGGCCAAGCTGCTGACCCAATTCCAGGGGTCTGCCAGTCCAGAACTTGAAACAAACCACGGGTACTCCTGAGGAAAATGGCTCAGAACGAGGATCCAGAGGCTTTTCTACTGACATTTGAAAGGGTTGCTGAAGCTCAGGGCTGGGCTGCAGATCGCTGGGATACTGCTTTGGCCCCACTCCTCATAGGAGAAGCCCAGGCCTCATATCAGGGCCTCCCAGCAGATCAGGCAATGGACTACCGACAAGTAAAAGCCGCCATACTGGATCGCTTAGGTCTGACCCCAGAGACCTACCGGCAGCAGTTCCGGAACATGAAGTACATCGCTAAGATGAGACCCCGGGTCCTCGCTCAGCGGTTATTGGACTCGTGTACGAGCTGGATACAACCCGAGGAGTGCACTAAGGAGGTAATTCTTGAGCAGGTGGTTTTGGAACAATTTCTACAAATAATACCCCCTTCCGCACGCTCGTGGGTAAAACGCCACGCTGCTGAAACCCTAGCTTTGGTGGTCCGACTCGTGGAGAACTTCCTTAGGGCTGAGCAGCAGGCGAGTGTCCTGGACCCGACTCCACCGGCACTTGCGGACGCCCAAAGAGGGAGGTCGGATCAACGTGGAACCTATGGCCCGTCCATACGCAACCGTCAAGTCCAATGGAAGGAGCAGTCGTTCCAGCAAGGACGGAGTCCAAATGCTGGTCCCCGCCGAGACCCTCATCTCCTTCCTGATGTCGGCTCATCGCAAAATGAGAGGAACTTCCGAGGACGTCGCCCACAGGACCCACCAGATGCCTGGTCTCCAGTATCCGGTCCAGCGGAGCACTATCCACAGCCCCCTCCTGCGAGGGAACCCTCTCCATGTTCCGCCTGCGGAGAACAAGGCCACCGGTATGTGGACTGTCCACTGATGGATTGTTCATTCAGCAGGACCATCGCCTCGGCCTTCACTGGAGAAAATTACAAGCCCTGGCTACTTCCAGCCCTGATTGGGGGAAAAACCGTCCAGGCCCTTGTAGATTCGGGCTCTGGGAAAACTCTGGTCCTCCAGGAACTGTTACCGCCCAACGTGTGTTCTTTTGACTTCCCATGGAGTATAGAATGTATACACAGCGATGTAAAACGCTATCCAACGGCCAAAATCCGGCTACAGGTAAAAGGTCAGGAGGCTTACCTCGAAGTAGGAGTCGCTCCTTGCCCCCGTTGTGCTCGGCCGGGACTGGCCTTTCTTTTCGGACCTAATGGCTCCAGTCTTTCACAAGGAGCCTCCTTCTATGGCTCAGGAGAACCCTTGCAAACTGTTCCCCTTCTCGGCAGACCTTTTTCCCAGTAGACACCGGGTTCAAAAGACTCGGAAGCAAAGACGCTCTGACAAACAGGACTGGTTGCAGAAATCTGGGTCTCAAGGTGACCATTCTAGTAGTCAGAGGTCACAAGTGATGTCTGGGGATGGCCAGAGGGAGGGGGATATGGGCCCTGGAGTTTTACCAGACCTGTACCTCCCTGACTTTCGCCAGAAGCAAAGAGAAGACCCAGTCCTTGCTAGACAGTATGACAAGGTGGTGAAAATTGATGAGCAGATTTTAAATGCACAGGGGGTGATAGTATTCCCCCATTTTGAGCTATCAAATGATATTCTGTATAGGGTGAATAGGCAGACACAAACAGGGGAGGTCACCAGACAGATATTGGTTCCCAAGGCGTTTGTTAAGTCTGTGTTCACTCTAGCCCATACTGTCCCTTGGGGTGGTCACCTGGGCAGGGATAAAAAACATTGGACAGTATTTCATCCCGATTCTAAATGCCAGGGATGCATAGTGATATTGCTAAGTTATGTACGACATGTCCGGAGTGCCAGCTAACTAGTCCGAAAGGGACAAAAAACAGCCCCTCTTGTTCCTCTACCCTTGGTGTCAGTTCCCTTTGAGAGGATTGGAGTAGACTTGGTAGGACCTCTAGAACCTTCTGCGAAAGGACACAGGTTTATTCTTGTAATAGTTGACTATGCAACAAGATATCCTGAGGCGTTCCCCCTGAGAACAGCAACGGCGAAGCAAGTGGCCAACAAGTTGTTGGAACTGTTCTCACGGGTTGGACTTCCCCAGGTTATGTTGACAGACCAAGGTACAAATTTCATGGCTAAACTGATGCAGGATGTATTAAAGTTACTAGAGGTCAAGTCTGTTCAGACATCGGTCTACCATCCACAGACTGACGGATTGGTGGAAAGATTTTACCGAACTCTAAAAGGGATGCTGAGGAAATTTGTAGATTCAGAGAAGAGAGCCTGGGATGAACTTCTCCCTTTTCTGCTGTTTGCAGTGCGGGAAGTTCCCCAGGCCTCCACGGGATTCTCTCCATTTGAATTGCTCTATGGCCGCCAACCCCGGGGTATCTTAGACCTCCCAAAGGAGTCCTGGGAGGAACAGCGGTCCACTTCTAAGAATACCCTGCAATATGTACTAGACCTTAGGAAGCGCCTAGATGTGGTCGGCAATTTTGCTAGGGAGAATCTTAGATCAGCCCAGGACAGTCAGGAGAGACATTACAATCAGAATGCTCGCATGAGAGTGTTTCACCCGGGAGACAAGGTGATGTTATTGTTACCAAGTTGCGAGAGTAAACTCCTGGCCAAATGGCAGGGCCCATTCGAAGTACTCCGCCGTACGGGTGATGTGGATTACGAGATCGCTCAACCAGGGTCCAGGAAGGGTAAACAAATTTACCATGTGAACTTGCTGAAACCCTGAAAGATGCAGCGGTCTTTATTCATCCACCCGGTAAAGGAGGAAACGGACTTGGGTCCTCAGCCTCCACGGGAGAACATCGTGAGTGACGATAAAATCCCAATGGGTAAACAGTTGTCCTCTGAACAAAAAGGGGACGTGTTAGCAATAATTACACAATTCCATGATGTTTTTTCTGATTTGCCAGGACAAACTAACTTAATTTCATATGCGATTGAGACAGCACCTGGCGTAAAAGTACGTTCCCGTCCTTATAGGTTGCCTGAAAATCGTAGGGCTCTGGTAGAGAAGGAGGTACAAGAAATGTTACACTTAGGAGTGATTGAGGAATCATGCAGTGAGTGGTGTAGTCCACTAGTTATGGTCCCTAAACCCGATGGGAAGGTAAGATTTTGTGTGGACCTCCGAAAGGTCAATGCGGTATCCAAGTTTGACGCATATCCGATGCCAAGGGTGGACGAATTAATTGACGCCCTTGGTAACGCGGAATATATATCCACACTGGACTTGACAAAAGGATACTGGCAAATACCCTTAGAGGAAAAGTCCAAATGCAAAACAGCCTTTGCCACTCACATGGGTTTATACCAGTTTGTGACAATGCCATTTGGACTGCATGGAACCCCAGCCACATTTCACAGACTCATGGATAAGGTACTGAGACCCCATAGGACGTATGCCACAGTCTACCTAGATGACATTGTCATTTATAGTAAACACTGGTGGGCCCATCTAAATAGGCTGAAAGCGGTCCTCAAATCTCTAAGAGAGGCAGGGCTCACAGCTAACCCTAAGAAATGTGCCTTGGGTAAGGCGGAAACCAAATACTTAGGGTATGCAGTGGGAGGTGGAAAAGTAATGCCACTAGCCGACAAGGTAGTTGCCCTGAAAGAAGTTCCGACCCCCCAAACAAAAACGCAGGTACGCTCTCTCCTGGGTTTAGCAGGGTACTACCGGCGGTTCATCCCCAACTATTCGGAAGTGGCAGCCCCTTTAACGGAACTCATAAAAAAGTGTACCCCTACACAAGTGGTATGATCAAGGGATTGTTAGAGAGCCTTTGAGGACATAAAAAGGTGTCTATCAGAGGGTCCCATCCTTAGAAGCCCGGACTTCAACAGCCCTTTTATAGTGCAAACAGATGCATCAGAGAAAGGGCTAGGGGCAGTGTTGTCACAACAGTTTGAGGGAGTTGAACACCCTATCCTTTTCCTGAGTAGGAAAAAACTACTCAGTGATTGAGAAGGAGTGCCTCGCAGTACCGTGGGCAATCGAGGCTTTGAGGCATTACCTGGCAGGCGTGCATTTTACTCTGGTGACGGACCATGCTCCATTCAAGTGGTTAAATAGTATGAAGGACTCCAATGCTAGATTGACCAGGTGGTATATGGCCCTCCAACCCTTCTCATTTGAGATTCAGCATAGGCCTGGAAAAGAGAATGCAAATGCGGACTTCTTTTCTAGAGAAGGGGTGGATGGTCGGGCTTCAGCCGTGCGTAGCCCCAGCCACACACTAACAGGGGAGGAATGTGACAGGGTGAATGAACGTCACACCAGCCATATACCTGGCAAACATATGTCTAAGTTTGCAGTGCAGCAGTGGCGAGGTTTACTTTCAGTGAAGAAGGGCTGCTTAATTAGTCTGACACCAGCTGCATTATCAAGGTGTTTAAAACCCCCAGGCTACACAAACATGTAAGCTAGCTGGTCAGGAGACAGGACTGAAAATACTGAAGAGATTACTGCTATAAGGTCTGTGTTGCAAAGTACATATGTGATGAACTGTCTGCGTCCTGCATGCAAAAGAGAAGCTACCTTGTTTTCTAAGCTGAAGAAAAGCTATTTTGTTTTGTCTGCTAAAAAGAAGCTATTTTGTTGTCTGCTGAAGAAGCTATTTTCTTTTTGTCTGCTGATGAGAAGCTATTTTGTTTTTGTGTGCTGTATGTTTTAATGCTCAATAAATAAGCCTTATCAAGGGAACCCGCGTGTGGTTGCATGTACCCTGCAACAGGCATACTTTCCCTTCATGTGTTAAACCAGGCACCTAAACACTTCACAACAGATTCAGTTTTTAAGTGAAGGGATAATCTGCACCCCCCGAACCCCCTCTAGATCTAGGATATGGTCCCTTCAGTCTTCAGAAGGCCTACTGTACTTCTTATATGGACCGTCTCTCCAGGGAGAGTTTGAAACCCAGAGACTTGAGAGAGTAAAATCCATGACGTTAGCTGCCCGTCAAGTGAATATGAAATGCTCTTCCGGAATCCCAAAGAAAGGGTTCCTCATGTGGCAGAACACTATCTTTTCCTCCAGATATTTTGGCTAGAATTTAATCTAAATTCTCACCAAATAGGAATTTAATAATAATAATTTCCCATGGAAAGATAGGTTTATCAGCAAACACAGATGATGGGTCGGGTGACCATGACTTGATTGAGCCACCATGATTTACAAGCTGCCACTGATAACTCATAAGACTGACCTCCAGGTCAGCAGTTTTATCAATTGGTGCACACACAAAAAAATCCACAGCTTCCTTTAGAACAAAAAAAAATAAAAAATTCTCAAACATCTCTGAATTTCCTATTTGGGTTCTAGATCCTGGATCCAGATCTTCACGGTTCTAGCCACACATGTAGATGCTACTGCCGTTCTAACCACATACCCCAGAGTTGAGTACTGGTTTTTAAGCAACCCGTACAAACTACTATCCATCAGATTCTTTAATGAAGTGAAGTGATGTCCTCAAGAGGTATGGTCATCCTCATGGCTATTCTTGCAATGGCTGCATCAATAATCTTGTGGGCATGATGCCTCTTCTAGAAATGGATGTATTTTGAAAAATGTTGCCAATTGAGAACCATTTTTTCTAGTGCCCCCCATTCATGCTTGATTAGATGTAAGAACGAATCGTAAAAACTGTAGGCTTCTCTCTCATGCAAAAAAAGCGATATCCTGGACTAATTTCTTCCATCATATCCTCAATATTGAGGGTAACATACAGTACATCCTCCTGATTATACCCGCTTTGATTCAATGCTAAAATCTTTAAAAGAGGTTTTAGCCCAATTCAACGACGTTTGCTTACAAGTGCTCTTCAAATCTTGTGACTCTGAAAGCTCAGGCTTGGCTACTTTGACTTGCTTTATTAACATGGCAGACTTTATCCATGAAAAGAAATCATAACATTTTAAAAAGATACATTTTGCGTGATCACTTTTCTTTATGTAATCAGCACATCATTTTTTTTAAATAGCCAGCGGGCAAATTCATTTCGCAATCTGCAAAAGCAACACGCTTACTTTTGGCTAAAACCTTTTCTAATCTTATCCATATCCAATTTAGGGTTCGGGAACAGAGCCTTTTCTTCTGCCATGCCTAACAGAGCCTCAGACGGCTATAGCCACAAACTGGTGAAGGCGAGCAGAATCAATCCTTACCTGGTATAGCACCAAAACGCTTAAATAAGCTCCGTCCCAAAGCTGGAGAGCGCCACGCTACTTCCAATGCTAACTGGCACAACTTCTGGCACATGGAAGGCAAATGAGCCCCCATGCGGGCGCGCCAGATACTGTCTGCAAACCCATAACTGCAAGGGCCTGCCGAAAACATCCATCTGCAGACCGAACAAAGACTAGGAGGCTCTTTAATCTCCCTAAAGATATCAACCAAGCTGCGTGAGCACGGTATAGGTGTCCCATAGGCACCCCGAGGCCTCAGCCAGGGTGGCGCCAAGCGGGCGGGCTCACGCTGGCCACGATTAAACACATTGCAGCAATGTGTGTGGCCAGTTTGAGCAAGCGCCTGCGTCCGCTCGGCGCTTAGAACAAGCAAATTTGAATTTGCCGCTCGCAAGCGTGCCACGTGAGCGGTTTGCCCGCACGGCCACGTGAGCGGTTTGCCCGCACGGCCACGTAGCGCCCGTCCGAGCAGGGCGAAGTGCATGAGTGCGCCCGTTCCCTGCCTGGCCGCAGTCTAAGGTGTAAAATGAAGAAAAATACGGAGTTTCTAGACCCTATCAGCTGTACAGCAAATACTGGAGGGAACGAGTGTCTGCGTGCGCATCTCAGATCTGCGAGTTTCCGATGGAGGGGTAGTCCCGTTTCCAGTATTTTTCTCCAACCGTTTATCTTGTATGCATACCCAGACACTTTTACCCAAAAATGTCAATGACTCTTACTATTGGTTGTCCTCCTCCTGCTTCACTAATAGCTGAAATAATACAACCTTATCATTTAGGTTGTGATTTTAAACCAAGCACCACTACCCAAGACACACACAGCATAGAATAAACTTAAGTGCATGTTTTATAGGCACAGTACTGTCTAGGCCCAGGGTGGGCAACCCTGTCGCCATTCGCCACTTGTGGCGAATTGGCAGTCAAACTGTGGCGAATTGAGTAACTTAGTTTTTTCCCAAGCGCAAGTCCCCCCTCCTCTGGCAAGTGCGAGCACTCCCCCGGCATGCGCTAGCACTCCCCCGGCATGCGCGAGCACGCCGCAGTTTGTGAATGAAGCAGGGGCCGAGCAGCAGTCAGAGGACACCTGTGGTGGAGCATGTAGTGAGCGCGCGCACCTGAGCACTCCATGTACCCCCAACCCGGAAGTGTTTCTTGTCTGCACTGATATACTTGATCCTGCACTGCAGCGCCACGCTCCTCTGATTCCTGGCTCTTCTCTGGCTGTCCTCCTCCTGCTTCACTAATAGCTGGTTGCTCTGCTTCAAGTTTACAGCAAAGGTGTGCATTTTAAAGTGTTCTGTAACAGTGCACTGATTTGTATTTTTGCATTTAGGTGTATTAATTCTCTTTCTAATGAATGAACATATAACCTGCTTGACTCACCATGGCGCTGTGTGTGTGTGTGAGACTGGCTGGGTGTGTGTGTGTGTGCAACTGGCTGGGTGTGTGTGTGTGTGACTGGCTGTGTGTGTGTGTGACTGGCTGGGTGTGTGTGTGTGTGACTGGCTGGGTGTGTGTGTGACTGGCTGGGTGTGTGTGACTGGCTGGGTGTGTGTGTGTGTGTGACTGGCTGGTTGTGTGTGTGTGTGTGTGGCTGGCTGGGTATGTGTGACTGACTGGCTTGGTGTGTGTGGCTGCGTGCGGGCAGCTGGCAATGGCTGCTTGTATCTTTGTTTTGTACCCAGTCACGTCCTGGCTGTGCCCCTGATCATGGATTTTGGAGGGAATGAGATGAGGGGTGGTGAAATGAGATGATGGGGGGGAGGGGGACTGAGAATATATAAATAACATACCACCCCACCGACTGTGTGTGTGTCTGGCTGTGTGCGTGTCTGGCTGTGTGTGTTTTCATCATTTGCGTCTGACGCAGTTGTAACGGAGTAGTCAAAGTGTTCATGTTTTCAATAAACTTGTTCAAACAATGTGTGTTTAAAATTTTCGCATGCGCAACATAATACCTCAATTCTTACATGGTGTGCCTATTTTCACTTTTAATTCGCCACACCTCTGGCTAAATTGAAAAATAGGTTGCCCACCCCTGGTCCAGGCTATCTAAATTGTAGCAGCAATAAAATGAAACCCTCACAAGTTAACACTTGTTTCATAATGTAATATGTCCTACTGTACAAATGCAGTCTAAAAAGCCAAACCTTAAAGACCAGTACTAAATATATTGTGAAGTCAGTGCTGGAGAAGATTTTAGTCATTAATTTGAGTGAAGCTGGCCTCTATTCTCCAATACTGGGAGCACCTTCATAGCATAGTGAGTAGGGGCAAAAGAGTGTATCCTATATACCTTGCTTAGGTTTGTGCCAATATGCCAAAGTGTTGCCCAAATAAGAAAGAATTTTAAACACACAATATTTTTGTAACATCTATTGTGATCAAATAAATATAAATATCATACAAATGAAATGCATCAATAGTTAAATTGCAATGATAAACACTCCTGTTTGTGTTTCTAACTATTTTCAAGCAATATACAAACAGGGTTGCAGAGAAGGTCTAAAATGTGCAATCCTTAAAGCAGTAAAAACATGTGAAATCTAGTAGTAGAGATCGTTTCTGTTTTTATTCAACCCTTAATGCCATTTTATTGAGTTTTAAAGCATTCTATGATTTCTATTGCAGGTTTTGACCCACCTCCAAGCAGTGCATGACCTTGGCATCACTTTCCTGTTTGTGATAATTTGATGCCAATGTTCCCAGCAGTTTGAGCTTTAAACTAATTATAGATAATGTTACCTTAGTAAATTAAGGATACATTGTAGATGCTAAGTTACACCGACTGAAACAACCAGTATGTTAGGCACGCAATCAGGATTTTTACAGATTTATAACAGGAGCACCAAACGATTGACAGTTGATGTCAGAATGTAGAATTATACATCGTCACATGTTAAACATATAATTTTTTTATTTTTAATTGGAAAGCTGATTTAATATTCAAACAAAAATGTACGTTTCAAATTAACCTCTTTATATAGTTATATATGCTCTGAACAGCATGTTACTCCAAAGATAACTGATTACTTTATATTAGAACAGACAGGCCAAAAAGGAAAACAAATTCAACATGAATGCATATGATTTAATGAGTCATGTGACTTGTTAAAGACAAATCTAAATAAATCAGAGATAAAAGTTTAATATCCTACTTTTCTGTCTTTCTAAAAGCTGTTTTGGAGGGATTGCACCTTCAACAGAAAATAAACATATTACTCATGTACTTATTTCTCTTTTTTCTTTTTAAAGGGTGTCATGGGAGACCAGGAATTTACACCTTTATACCTGGGATCATTCACTGAGCAAAACAAATTGTCATTTATTCCATAGAAACAGACGTACACACAGTGAATTACAACATATACAAGAAGAAAAAAAAATACCTACTGGGGATTTGGAGATTTGAAGGGGGGGGGGGGGGGGGGGAACACCTAGACTTTCCTAGCCTTTACAGTCCTTAAAATAAAGTTTGCAGTTGACCGGGACTTGTCCCGAAATGTCCTGGAACTGAAATCGGAATGAAGTTCCACACGCTACCGCTGGATAAGCTCCGCGAGCAAGTCCCAAACCGCCTGGAACTCATGTTGACATGTAGTTCCAGCCGCGACCGCTACGTACGATATGTAGAACTTGGGCGCAAAAAGTCGTGACTTAGAAAATATTTCAGCTCAAAATCCTTGAAGCAGGCTCGCTGCTATTTCTCACAGAGCATCTTTTGGTGATTTCGAATTTGCCGCTGCTGTCTTGGCGCTTAGAATTTCCTGAGCTGATTGGCTGCTAGGTTTCTTATAGGATTTCAGTCCCATTCACAGAATACCTCAACCAATCAGCACATGGGAGTATTTCCACCAGCCTACCAGCGGTTTGCCTACGGTATACCCTGAAGCTGGGCAGGCACGGATCTCAATTCTGCAAAGGGGCATGTGCCAACCTGACACCTCTGCCACTTAGCTTATTGAACCCCCCGCTGGGCCAGGCTCCTCAGAGTCTGGGGCCAGGCAAATGGTCGCCGGATAGCCCTTATTCATGCCAGGACATTGGTACTCAAGAATAACTCCAGTACTCCGCACGCCCAAACACGTGGCACCTCTGAGACTTTCAAGTCCGGGAACCTAGCAGACTTGGTGGCACCAGGCTTGGTGGGCATCTGGTCTCTCGGAACCAGAGACTTGGAAATTCCCCAGCTCATATACAGTGCATAAATATATCTACCTTTAATAACAATGTTAATAAAAATATTAAACAATTTCTTCTAAGTCTCTCGTTTACTAGGATTCACTGAAAAGACAAGCACATACAATCTCAGAGCTCCTAGACCTTCCAATAAGAAGTTTGTTAAAAAGTTGGTTCAAATAACGCTTAGTTCAAGTTTCAGGGTTGCTTCTATTTTCACTGAAGCTGGACTTAGAAATAATGTTACTCTCGCAACCTTATGGATGGTTGGAGACACTCCGAACACCTATACCAGGTTCTGGTGTTCTGGGCATATACAGGGGGGGGGGGGGGGGAGGCTGCCACTAAACTAGGGACCCCTGACTGTACCCTGCATCCACATATCCCTATGCCCCCATTTACCTTTCTGGTCTGTGTTGAAGCAGGGAATCCTGGCGGTGAGCTGCGTAACTATTTTCAAGGGAGGATTTTGACCTTAGGTCTGTGCCTACATGTCCCCGAGAATCTGACCTGATTCCCGGATACATTTTTGGGGCACAATTCGACAACGCTTTAACAGCAAAACGACCCTAGAAACTCATAGCCTGAGAATCTCCACTGGTTAGCACTCCTGGAAAAATAAAACACACATAAATCCTTTAATGTTGCACAAACATACATAACTTTACCTGCAAATTTATATAACCACTGGGTTCAAAAGCTGGCACTTTAAACCCTGAAATAGGCTCAGAGGTAACCAGCCGGGCATAATATCTTTATTGATGGCCTGGTTACCCTCTCACCGTCACAAAGGGAGGGTAGGAAAAAGATATATAGACTTAAAATAAAGCAAAGTAGGTACCTGAATTAACTGCACAGTTTCTCGCAGCAGAGAACGTGTGCCCGAACATGAACATTTGCACACCTGAAGACACATACGGCGGATGTTCTAACTCTGAAAACAAAAGTTGAATTTTAGTGCATTTATATCAGTTTTAAGTTAAGCTGGGTAAAAAGCCTAATATACACACACCTTTCCTTTCCAATACATTATTATTTAATTCCTTGAAGCTTACTTACACAGTAACCAATGGTTTTATCAAATTATATGCACATTTACACAGGAGCAAATCTACTGTTCAGATCCCGTGCAATCATCCCTGAAACAAGTCAAACATACCATTAGTCCCACGAAAGACTGCACCTTTGAGGCAGGCTATATTTCCAATGAAGAAAAAACGTAATCTAAACCTTTTTCATGTAAGGCGTGTTGGAAGGCATAAATTCTAAAGTTCTTTCAAAACAAAAGCCTAAGTTCAAAGCTCAAAACTATAGCCCAAGTTCTAAATTCTTTCAAAACTAAAGTCGTCTCACATTTTAATCTGGACTCTAAGGCCCGGGCCATAGAGGTGTGGGGAGAGAGGAGGCGCGCTAACGCTGAGGCTAGCCTGCTTCAGTCTGCGCGATTGCACGGACTTGCAGGCGAGCCAGCGTGCGTGAAGGGAGCCGGGGGGAGGTGGTTGGAGGCGGGGCAGGGACGTCGCTGGGCCAATCGCCCGCGACGCACTGATGTCAATGTCACGGCGCCGACGTCACGGCGTCGTGACGTTGACGCTGCTGTGCTGTGCTGTGATTGGAGGTTTTCAGCCGACAGCGCGCGCTGAAAAACAGCTTGGCGCTCGGCTGAAACCTCCAACTCGTCAGCACGCCTGCGGACGCTCGCGTGAGCCCCCTCTCAAGGCATCCTCATTGAGGATGCAGTGGCTCAGCGTGGAGCGTCCGCACGCCTCAAAACGGCCTGTCCGTCTATGGACTCGGCCTATATTTGTAACCATGTATTTGTCATTATAACTCTATGCCCAGGACATACTTGAAAACGAGCGATAACTCAAATGTATTATTTCCTGGTAAAACATTTTATAAATAAATAAATACATAAACAAGTTAATCAATGCAAATTATAGCAAGCAAGACGTCATGGTTTTTCTGTGTCGGCTGCAATTTTCAGTGTTCTACATATCTCCGCTGTCCAACTGCCATTGCCATTTAATACTGACTGTTATAGGGACTACAACTGAACCCTGTTATTACGTGGTGCTCAGGGTACACATAATGAGACCGCGCTATAACCAGTATCGAGAAAAAAAAATGGCCGCCGCAATCAGGGGTTCCACCTCCCTCCTGCTGTCCCTGTTTGTCTCTCCACCCGTCAGAGAGCTGCAGGCACTGCTAGTAGTAAGGGGAGTGTGCATGTAACATAGTAGATGATGAGGTTGAAAAAAGACATACGTCCATTAAGTTCAACCTATGCTAAATTTAGACAACAGATACTTTATCCTATATCTTTACTTACAGTATATTGATCCAGAGGAAGGCAAACAAAAAAACCCAGTGTGATATCATCCAATGATATCTCATAAGGGGAAAAATAAATACCTTCCTGACTCCAAGAATTGGAAATCGGATTAATCCCTGGATCAACATCCTTCCCATGTATACTTATTTGGTATATCCCTGTATACCTTTCCTTACTAAAATTATGTCCAACCTTTTTTTGAACAAAATCTATGTATCTGCCATCACAGTCTCCATGGGTAATGAATTCCACATATTAACTGCCCTTACTGTAAAGAACCCTTTCCTTAGTTGCTGGTGAAATCTCCTTTCCTCCAACCTTAAGGGATGGCCTGAGTCCTTTGTACTGCCCGTGGGATCAATAGTTCTTTTGAAAGCTCCTTGTCTTGTCCCTGAATATATTTGTATATAGTTATCATATCCCCTCTTAGACGCCTCTTTTCTAATGTAACAGTCTAATTTAGCTAGCCTCTTCTCATAAGTTAGATTGTCCATTCCCTTTATTAATTTGGTGGCTCTTCTCTGCACTCTCTCTAGTTCCATAAGGTCTTTTTTTAGGATTGGTGCCCAAAATTGTACTCCATATTCAAGGTGTGGTCTTACTAATGCTTTGCAAAGTGGCCTAATTATGTTTACTTCCCTTCCATCCATTGCCCCTTTAATACAAGATAAGATATTGTTTGCCTTTGCAGCTACTGCATGACTTTGGGCACTATTGCTAAGCCTGCTTTCTACAAGCACTCTTAAATCCTTCTCCATCAAGGATTCCCCCAATTTATCCCCATATCATTTTTAAGTCACCTTTTTATTCTTGCATCCCAAATGCATAACCTTAATTTTATCTGTATTAAACCTCATCTGCCATTTACTGTACCTGCCCACGTTTCCAGTCTCTCCAAATCCTTCTGGAGAGAAATTACATCCTGCTGTTATTCTACTACCTTACACAATTTAGTATCATCAGCAAAGATGGAGTCTTTGCTCTCGATGCCAACCTCAAGGTAATTAATAAACAAGATAAAAAGCAGGGGTCCCAGTACCGATCCTCGAGGTAATCCACTCACAACTTTAGCCCAACCTGAAAAAGTTCCATTTACGACAACCCTCTGTTGTCTGTCCTTTAACCAGTTTTCAATCCAGGTGCATATATTATTACTGAGTCTAATTTTCTTTATTTTGTACACCAACTTCATGTGGAACCGTATCAAAAGCCTTTGCAAAATCTAAGTAGGCCACATCAACTGCATTACCCTGGTCTAAATTCCTACTTACCTCCTCAAAGAATCAAATAAGGTTAGTTTGGCATGATCTATCCTTCATAAATCCATGCTGACTATTACTAATAATTATGTTTCCATTAGGTATTCCTGAATATTATCCCGTATTAAACCTTCAAGTAGTTTCCCCACTATTGAAGTCAGACTTACAGGTCTGTAATTCCCCGGTTGTAATCTAGCTCCTTTTTATATATAGGCACAACATCTGCTTTACGCCAATCTTGTGGTACTGAGCCTGTGGAAATGGAGTCCTTGAATATTAAATATCATGGTTTGGCTATTACTGAGCTTAACTCCTTGAGAACTCTTGGATGTATGCCGTCGGGGCCAGGTGCTTTATATACTTTAATTTATTCAAGCCGCTTATGAACTTCTTCCTCAGTTAACCAATTGTTCATTAATATGGAGGTTGTGGCTTCCTCCTGAGGCACTACTATTGAACTTGATTCTTCCCCTGGTAAACACAGAAGCAAAGAATTTGTTTAATACCTCTGCTTTTTCCTTATCTCCAATAATCTGCCTACCCATCTCACACTGAAAAGGTCCTATATTTTCTTTTCTCATTTTTTTGTTGTTAAGGTACTTAAAGAACTTTTATGGGTTGACCTTACTTTCTTTTGCAATCCTTTTTTCATTATCCATTTTTGCTAATTTCATTGCCCTTTTGCAATTTTTGTTACATCTATATATATATATAAAATTGAATTTTGTGAGGTTGGTGCTAGATGTGGTGAATCTGATCCCAACTGCCACTCTGTTCTCCTCCACACGCACAAGCACCCGGCCACTGTCCTCTTCACCCAGCTCACCTCCCCGCCGGCTCCCCCCCCCATCACCTCCCCCACCCATCACCCCCCCCAGCTCACCTCCCCGCCGGCTCCCCCCCCATCACCTCCCAGCCGGCTCCTCCCCCCCATCACCCCCCCACCTCACCGCCGGCTCTCCCCCCCCCACCCATCACCCCCCCACCTCACCGCCGGCATTCACCACCCCCCAACCCATCACCCCCCCATCTCACTTCAGGGAATCCACCAGGCTCAACCGAGCCCCGGCCAGCAGCAGCATGCAGGTAGTGTCGCCGCCGACACAGCTCTGTTGCGGGGGGGGGGGGAACCGCTGTCACCTCCAGCCGCCTCTCCCCCACCATACCGTTTCTCAGCAGCGCCTCACCTCCCCACCCGCCGCCGACACAGCTCCGCGTGGGGGAGGGGGAACCACCGCCGCCGACACCCGCCTCTGCCCCACCACCCACACCTTCTCTCAGCAGCGCCTCACCTCCTTCCCACCCGCTGCCGACAGAGATGCGGGGGGTGGGGGGGAACGGGGAAGGACAACACCACTGCAACCGCCACTGAGCCCACCACCACCCCACCCCCCACTCAGCAGCCAGCGCCAGTCAGCAGGGGGGGGGGGGAGTCAGGAAAAGGGGGGTGGGGAGGGAGTCAGGAGAGAAGGGGGGGAAGCCCACACATAAATACAAACTGACTGACTGACACACTCACTGACTGACACACTCACTGACTCACTGACTGACACACTCACTGACTCACTGACTGACTCACTGACTGACTGACTGACACACGCTCACTGACTGACTGACACACGCTCACTGACTGACTGACACACGCTCACTGACTGACTGACACACGCTCACTGACTGACTGACACACGCTCACTGACTGACTGACACACGCTCACTGACTGACTGACACACGCTCACTGACTGACTGACACACGCTCACTGACTGACTGACACACGCTCACTGACTGACTGACACACGCTCACTGACTGACTGACACACGCTCACTGACTGACTGACACACGGTCACTGACTGACTGACACACGGTCACTGACTGACTGACACACGCTCACTGACTGACTGACACACGCTCACTGACTGACTGACACACGCTCACTGACTGACTGACACACGCTCACTGACTGACTGACACACGCTCACTGACTGACACACGCTCACTGACTGACACACGCTCACTGACTGACACACGCTCACTGACTGACACACGCTCACTGACTGACACACTCACTGACTGACACACACTCACTGACTGACACACACTCACTGACTGACACACACTCACTGACTGACACACACTCACTGACTGACACACACTCACTGACTGACACACACTCACTGACTGACACACACTCACTGACTGACACACACTCACTGACTGACACACACTCACTGACTGACTCACACTCACTGACTGACTCACACTCACTGACTGACTCACACACACTCACGGACTGACTAACACTTCCCCCCTATGTCAGCTCAGCTGCCAAACACACCGGGGGCACTGAGTTGTGAACGGGGGGAGGGGGAATGTTTTTCAAAAACGACTTTTTAAGCAGGTTTACGGTCTTCTGCAGCTATTGTATTGTATGTCTTTATTTATATAGCGCCATAAATGTACATAGCGCTTCACAGTAGTAATACATATCATATAAATAACAGCTTCTTTGACTGTACAAGATCTCTATCAACATACATCAAACTGCACACCAACATGTATCGATATTTTCACAAAATGTATAAATGTAATGGACAAGTACTAGCATCTTAAAATAATTGTTAAACTTAAAACTTCAATGTAAACAAATGGTTTCGGAGGTTTTTACAATGTTTGGCAAATGATCTCATCACCAAGACATTTAATCAAAATTGTTAGCTTGGCTTTGTTCACAAAGTAAATACAGGCAGTCCTCGGTTATCCAATGGAATCCGTTCTGGAAGTAGCGTTGGATAGTGCCATTGTAAAGTGAGTCCCATGTTAGGCTGAGTTCATGGTCAGCGTTTATCCGCTGATGCGCGATGACATTTGCCAGTGAGCCCCTGCAGCTGCAATGAGCGGCTTTAGCAGGGTCTCACGCAAACTTCCGCAGGCGTGCGGAAGCGTAGCAGACAATCATTTTTTAGTTTGAGCGCTCACAGGAGTGCAGGGCCGGTCACGTGAGCGGTTCGCCCAATGAGGCGATGTCACTGGCCCGCCACCCGACGGCACACGAACTAAGGCCAGGCCAGGCAAAGCACCCGCTTTCCCTCAGCCTACGCGCACCTACGCACGGCTGAAGTCTGTAAGGACTCAGCCTTAATCAGTGGATAACGCATTCAGGCGTTGGGTAACGCATTCCGGTGTCAAAAAACAGCCATTAGGGTTGCATTGTAAAGCGTTGGATATGCCATTCGTTGTAAAGTGAAACGTTAGATAACGAGGACTACCTGTATGGTGATATTTGTCAAACTTTAATCCTGTGTCTCAGACAAGGTATTCACATTGTTTTTTCACAAGATAGATGCAATTAAAGCAACGGTCTTATTTCTAAGAATAGAATTACACCACATTTGTTTTTTATTTTTAACCTGCCAAGTTGAAGTGCCCCATTAAAATAAAGTACAGCATCCAAAACTTGCACTTTTAATGATTTCCACACCCTCCCCTCCCGTGAAAGAAATTAAGACATTGGAAATACAAACATTATCTTTTTGACTAATCTTTAGTCACATATCAGAAGAGATGACATTTTTCCACAAGCCAAAACAGACATTGCCATTTGTGCTCAACTAATATAGTCTTTGTAAAGAAACCTGTTTGTGACTATAATATAATGGACACAATCACTCTTAGGGCAAATATGCTTTATAGGAAGTTCATACTGTATATCCGATACCGACATCTTAGGCCCCAGTTTCCCCCATTTTGGTCCTAGCAAATTTAACTTGTGCAATGAAAAACATAACCAGGACAACAGATTCAATCTTTAGTGCATACTGTAACTGTACCGCACTGAGCAAGCCCCCACACTCCTATAGCCACTCCCCAAACTACCCACTAATCCAGTGAGCAAAATGTACACAAAAAGGGCAAATTCATCAAGCTACAATGGCCGACACCAGTTTAACTCTAGGTCAATGGTTTTCAATCTACCAGTTAAGGCCTTGAGATTACCAGAGAATATCCTACGCAAATGAAAGTCACAGCTGTGTGAAATGCAAGATTAATTCCTAAAACTGCTTGCAATCCACCGAGATAAAATATTAAATTTAAAAAAAAAAAAAAAATAGTAAAAGGGTTATAATTTTTGAAACGTGTAAAACAACATGACTGAATTGGAAAAATCAATGGTCAAAATAAGGACAACCCAAAAACTATATATAACTATATATAACTATATATAACTATATATAACTATATATAACTATATATAACTATATATAACTATATATAACTATATATAACTATATATAACTATATATAACTATATATAACTATATATAACTATATATAACTATATATAACTATATATAACTATATATAACTATATATATATATACTGAGTTAAGTTATGGTGAGTAAAAAAAGTGACAAAAACCCTCCACAGGAAAGCAAATATGCAAATATAGCTGTATGCTCATCTGCATGTCTTAGGCAGGTCTGCAACCCCGCCTTTCCCCATTATCACCCAGCATACAGCACTTCCACTGCAGCAAGGGATTCTGGGAAATGACATGCAAATGAGCACACAGTGTCACTTTTTGCCTCAATAACCATTTTTAACAAGCCAGGGTTAAGGTGCATACCCAGAAAACCACCCACAGACAGCTGTTTCGACCTTGATGGGTCTCATCAGTGTGGGGTTGATTTTACTGGGAATGCAAGAGAGGCTTATGGGATAGGTGATAATGGGGAAAGGCGGTGTTGCAGACCTGCCTAAGACATGCAGATGAGCATACAGCTATATTTGCATATTTGCTTTCCTGTGGAGGGTTTTTGTCACTTTTTTTACTCACCATAACTTAACTCAGTATTATGGTTTGGCCTATCCCATAAGCCTCTCTTGCATTCCCAGTAAAATCAACCCCACACTGATGAGACCCATCAAGGTCGAAACAGCGGTCTGTGGGTGGTTTTCTGGGTATGCACCTTAACCCTGGCTGTGCTCAAAGCTGTGACCATGCAGCAAGCTTAAGCCTATAGGGAACCATGTTAAA
Source organism: Ascaphus truei (assembly GCF_040206685.1). Taxonomy (NCBI): domain Eukaryota; kingdom Metazoa; phylum Chordata; class Amphibia; order Anura; family Ascaphidae; genus Ascaphus; species Ascaphus truei. The sequence goes on along the minus strand of NC_134496.1, from coordinate 128,637 downwards.
AATGGTTATTGAGGCAAAAAGTGACACTGTGTGCTCATTTGCATGTCATTTCCCAGAATCCCTTGCTGCAGTGGAAGTGCTGTATGCTGGGTGATAATGGGGAAAGGCGGGGTTGCAGACCTGCCTAAGACATGCAGATGAGCATACAGCTATATTTGCATATATATATATATATATATATATATATATATATATATATATATATATATATATATATATATATATATATATATACACATACAGTGTTCGACAAACCTATACATTTGCACGCCCCGGGCGAGTGGATTTAACATCGTGGCGAGCTCTAATTGGCCCAAGCAGCACACGTTTGGTACTAGGTGGCGAGTAGATTTTTTTGGTTGGGCGAGTAGATTTTTTGGTGATTTGTCGACCACTCTATATATATTTCTCAAACCGTTGTATACCTGTCTGTTTGTCCAGTGTCTCCCTGTCCCTAGGGGCAATCACATTGGACCTTTGGCCCGTCACTCCGCCTCAGGCCAATGAGATGGCTCCCTTGGCCCGCCCGCCCCCGCACACCTCTCATTGGCCTGAGGCGGAGTGACGGGCCAAAGGACACACACACACACACACACACAGTCCCTCTGTCCCCCCCCCAATCACGTGCGCCGCCCTGTACTGGCTCCCGGACGGAGGGGAAGCACGGAGGGGAAGCGCGGCGCGGCCCTCCTGCCACAGCCGTCAACTTCAGGCTCCTCCCCCCTCGCTCTCAACCGGCTCCCGGACGGAGGGGAAGCGCGGCACGGCCCTCCTAACCCAGCCGCCAACGCTCACTTCCCTCCCCGGCGCTCCCTTACCTCCCCGGCCGCTGGGGGGCCAAGCAGCCTCCTCGGATCTGCTCCAGTCCCACTCTCCACCACCTCTCACTCCCGTCGTGTGTGTGGAGAGGGACATTTTACTCCTGCCAACAATTTGTGCCTTACTTTCACCCCTACCCCTGCCCTTTACCCCCCCTACCCGCCCTTTACCCCCCCTACCCTTCACCCCCCACACCCCCTGCCCTTCACCCCCCACGCCCCCTGCCCTTCACCCCTACCCTTTACCCCCCCTACCCCTGCCCTTTACCCCCACATCCCCTGCACTTCACCCCCCACACCCCTGCACTTCACCCCCCACATCCCCTGCCCTTCACCCCTACCCTTTACCCCCCTACCCTTCACCCCCCACACCCCCTCCCCTTCACCCCCACACCCCTCCCCTTCACCCCTCCCCTTCGCCCCCTGCCCCCTCCTCCCCCCTCCCTTTGCCCCCCACCTCCCTCCCTTTGCCCCCCGCCCCCTCCCCTTGGCCCCCCTCTCTTCTCCCCCCTCCCTTCGCCCGCCCCTTTTGCCCCCCGCCCCTAATGCCCCTTCCCCCCTTCGACCCCCTCTCCCCTCCCTTCGCCCCCTCTCTTCGCCCCCCTCCCCGCCCCCCCCTTTGCCCCCCGCCCCTAATGCCCCTTCCCCCCTTCGACCCCCTCTCCCTTCCCTTCGCCCCCCTCCCCGCCCCCTCCCTTCGACCCCCCCCTTTGCCCCCTTCGACCCCCCCCTTCAACCCCAAGTGGGTTCACTAAAAAGGTATCAACCTACAAGAAAACTAAACTGAGGGTAGAAAACATTCACTGTAAATAAAATAGTATATTTCTTAGGAAGGTGTAAGGATGCCATAACAAATTCCAATATGATTTGCAGCTACAAACTTATGTATACTGTACATGTCCAGGAAATTTTAATTGCTATCTTTTAAAGCAACATTGGAATGCTTCATTGATGTACAGTTTTGAAAGCCCTCTACACTATTACAAGTCTCCTTAGCAGTATAGCTCTGCATGTCTTAAAGGTGTCAATCGTTTAACAAGGTTTCACAGCCTTTAATGATTCTACAAACCAATGTATTTTAATGCGATAGAGTTGCAAAATGTTGTTAATGTTTAACGAAATTACAAGGTTTAGAAATACAGGAAATAGATTTCACAACATTTTTATGGCCCCATGTGAACTACAGTAGTTGCTCAAAGTTTACTGCCAAATAAAACGTCCAGTGAAGCTGCACAAGAGTAGGACAATAAAATACATACATAAATAATGTTTAAAAAAAAAAAAAAAATAGATTACAGAAGCAAGTCTCAATAAAAAAGGAAAGTGAAAAATGCACTTGAGTGCTTAATCAATTTGGCACAAAAATATGATTGTGTGTTCAGAAATCAATGTTCTCAGAGATCTTCAAAGCATATTCCTCAGAGGAAAGGGGGAAAAAAAAGGAAAAATATTAGCTTTGAAACTTAGTTGTACTCACAATGTAACAAACATGCAATAGCTTTCCAAGCACCAATCCTAAGAAAAGACATTATGGAACTAGAGAGAGTGCAGAGAAGAGACACCAAATTAATAAAGGGGATGGACATTCTAACTTATGAGGAGAGGCTAGCTAAATTAGATTTATTTACATTAGAAAAGAGGCGTCTAAGAGGGGATATGATAACTATATACAAATATATTCAGGGACAATAAAAGGAGCTTTCAAAAGAACTATTCATCCCACGGGCAGTACAAAGGACTCGGGGCCATCCCTTAAGGTTGGAGGAAAGGAAATTTCACCAGCAGCAAAGGAAAGGGTTCTTTACAGTAAGGGCAGTTAAAATGTGGAATTCATTACCCATGGAGACTGTGATGGCAGATACAATAGATTTGTTAAAAAAAAAGGTTGGACATCTTTTTAGATGGGAAAGGTATACAGGGATATATACCAAATAAGTATACTGTACATGGGAAGGATGTTGATCCAGGGATTAATCCGATTGCCAATTCTTGGAGTCAGGAAGGAATTCATTTTTCCCCTTAATGGGATTTTTTGTTTGCCTTCCTCTGGATCAATAAGTAAGTATAGATATAGGGTAAAGTATCTGTTGTCTAAATTTACAATAGGTTGAACTTGATGGACGTATGTCTTTTTTCAACCTCATCTACTATGAAACTATGAAGTGTGGTGGGGGAGACAGGACTGTAACAGTGCAGTCTCCTGGTGCAGTACTGCTTCTTCAGGGGTTGCGTCGGTACGAGCCTTATAGGCCCCATGTTTACCCCATTACTACTTAAATATTTAATTTAAGATTGAAATAATTAAATACAGCTCAACCCCGTTACAACGCGAATTCGCTTATAACGCGATACAAGGGTGGCTCCCAAGTTTTGTATTTATGAATACTTTACAACACTATTATTAGTATCTTAAATACTTTATTGTAAAATGCATACAATTGTACATTATTTCTAACTAGCTGAGAGACCCGGCGTTGCCCGTGAGTTAAATTTCCCGCCCCCTCCTCTCACCCTATTTCTGTGCTCCCCCTTTTTCTCTGTTCCCCCCCCCCCCCCCCAGAGGGAGGGAGACAGTGTGGACAGGAGGGGGGGGGGGACGGGACAGTGGACAGGAGGGGGGGGGGACAGTGGACAGGAGGGAGGGGGGGGCAGTGGACAGGAGAGAGGGGGGCAGTGGACAGGAGGGGGCGGGCAGTGGACAGGAGGGGGGGGCAGTGGACAGGAGGGGGGGACAGTGGACAGGAGGGGGGGCAGTGGACGGGGGGGACAGTGGACAGGAGGGGGGGCAGTGGACAGGAAGGGGGGTCAGTGGACAGGAGGGGGGGACAGTGGAGAGAAGGGGGGGACACAGTGGACAGGAGGGGGGGTAGTGGACAGGAGGGGGGGGCAGTGGACAGGAGGGGGACAGACAGTGGACAGGAGGGGGACAGACAGTGGACAGGAGGGGGGGGTTGCTTAAAATATTCCGGGTCACTCCCCCTGTATGTTTTCCCGGTCCCCCCTCCTCTCTCCGCTCCTCCCACCCCCAAGCGCAGCTCCGGTCCCCACCCTACAGTGTCACACACACACACACACACGTCACCTCTCCTTCCGGGCGCCGCGAGGGAGGGAGTCCTTCCGGGCGCCGCCATCTTAGGCACTCAGCGCCAGCTGCCTGCCCCCCCGCGAGGGAGGTGAGTGAGTGCCGGGGAGGTAGGTGACTGAGCACCGGGGAGGGAGATGATGAGAGAGGGAGATGATGAGAGAGGGAGATGATGAGAGAGGGAGATGATGAGAGAGGGAGATGATGAGAGAGGGAGATGATGAGAGAGGGAGATGATGAGAGAGGTAGGTGACTGAGCACCGGGGAGGGAGATGATGAGAGAGGGAGATGATGAGAGAGAGAGACTGGCTGACTCAGTGGCAGCTGGGTGACGTCAGAGCCACCAATCTGATTGGCCAGAGACTGAGGACCAATCAGATTCACCGCAGCTAGTACCAACCTTTCGATTTTATATATTAAGATGTGATCCGCTTATAGCGCAATGTGATTCTTTGGACCCCAAGCACAGCGTTATAAGGGGGTTGAGCTGTAATAGTAATCTGCACAATGAATCTTTCTACATATAAAACATATTAATATAAATTAGTCACAAAAAAAAAGAAGTCTCAAAATAAGCACTCAAAATATCCCTGAAAAATAATCACTTTAATGCATTCA